>NW_006438209.1:0-1871 GCF_000325575.1 Pteropus alecto | reverse complement strand
TTGTACATGGTATAAGAAGGTGGTCCAGTTTCTTTTTCTTTTTTTGAATTTATCTGTCCAATTTTCTCCATTTATTGATTGAAGAGACTGTCTTTACCCCATTGTATATTCTTATCTCCTTTGTCATATATTAAGTGAGTGTATAGGCATGGGTTTATTTCTGGGCTCTCTTTCTGTTCCATTGATCAATGTATCTGTTTTTATGCCAATACCATGCTGTTTTGATTACTGTAGCCTTGTAGTATAGTTTGATATCAGCTATTATACCTCCAACTTTGTTCTTCTTTCTCAAGATGGCTGTATCTATTCGGGATCCTTTATGGTTCCATATAAATTTCAGAATTATTTGTTCTAGCTCTCCGATAAATGCCACTGTTATTTTGATAGGGATTGCATTGAATATATATATTGTTTTGAGTAGTATGACCATTTAATGATGTTGATTTTCCTACCCATGCACAGATTGTTCCTACCCAGGAACAAGGTTATATCTCCATTTATTTGTAACATCTTCAATTTTTTTTTAAATTAAGTTTATTGGGATAACATTGGTTAATACAATTATATAATTTTCAGGTGTACATTATAATTTGACATCGGTATATTCTATTGTGTGTTTACCACCCAAAGTCCGGTTTATTTCAGCTACAATACCTTTGATCTCCTTTACCCACTTCAACCTCCCCTTCCTCCTATATTTGAACCCCTTTAACCATCTAACTATCCCCTTCTCCCCTACCTCCTACCCTCTGGTGACCACTAGTCTATATTCCATGTTCATGAATCTGTTAGTTTGCCCTGTTCATTCGTTGCTTTTAGATTTATATCCCACATATAAGTGATATCATGTGATTTTCAACTTTTTCTGTCTCCTATAGTTAGCATGATTATCTCGAGGTCCATCCATGTTGTCGCAAATGGAAGCTTTTCATCTCTTCTTATGGCTGGGGAATACTCCATTGTATATATGAACCACCACTTCTTTATCCAATCATCTATCATAGGACACTTCAGTTGCTTCCATGACCTGGCCACTGTGAATAATGCTGCTATGAACATTGGTGTGCATATATCTTTTCAGAGAATTGTCTTTAAGTTTTCTATATAAATACACAGTAAGGGATTGCTGGATCATATGGTAGATCAATCCTTAGTTTTTTGAGGAACCTCCATACTGTTTTCCGTAGTGGCTGTATAAATTTGCAGTCCCACCAGCAGTGTATGAGAGTTCCTTTATCTCTGCATCCTCTCCAACATTTGTTATTACTTGTCTTGTTGATTATAGCTAGTCTAACAGGAGATGGTATCTCATTGTGGTTTTGATTTACATTTCTCTAATAGCTAGCGATGTTGAGCATCTTTTTATATGTTTATAGGCAATTTGTACATCCTCTAGGGAGAAGTGTCTGTTCGTGTCCTCTGCCCATTTTTTGACTGGATCATTGGCTTTTTCATTGTTATTGAGTTATATGAGTTCTTTGTATATTTTGGATTTTAGGCCCTTATCGGTGGCATTGCTTCTAAATATATGTTTCCATTTGGATGGTTGTCTCTTTACCATGTTGAAGGTTTCTTTTGCTGAACACAAGTTTTTTACTTTGATGTAGTCCCATTCGTTTATTTTAGCTTTTTACTTCCCTTGCTTTTTTAGGTCCAATTCATAAAATCCTCTTTAAGTCCAAGGTCCTTGAGTTTAGTTTCTATGTTTTCTTCTGTGCATTTTATTTTTTCAGGTCTTATATTCAGATCTTGAATCCATTTTGAGTTAATTTTGGTGTATGGTGATAGACAACAGTCTAGTTTCACTCTTTTGCAGGTGGCTTTCCAGTTTTATTCTTTTGTTGCTATTGCAAAAGAAATTATTTTTTCCA
>NW_006438208.1:0-338 GCF_000325575.1 Pteropus alecto | reverse complement strand
TTTTTTTTTCTTTTGTTTCTCTTGTCTGAGGATATATATCAGAAAAAAAATGTTACTAAGCAATGTTAGAGAGTTTACTGCCTATGTTTTCTTCTAGGAGTTTTATGGTTTGGGGGTCCTACATTTAAGTCTTTAATCCATTTTGAGTTTATTCTTGCATATGGTGTAAAAAACGGTTTAATTCCTTTCTCTTTTTTTTTGCACTTCTCTGTTTAGTTTTCCCAACACCATTTATTGAAGGGACTGTCTTTACCCCATTGTATATTCTTTCTTCCTTTGTCGAAAATTAAATGACCATATGGACATGAGTTTATTTCTGGGCTCTCTATTCTGTTCCA
>NW_006438207.1:0-2258 GCF_000325575.1 Pteropus alecto | reverse complement strand
ATATGTCTGGAAAGGTCTTAGTTTCTCCTTCATATTGAAAGGAGAGCTTAATAGGATACATTATTCCAGGCTGGTATTTTCTTTCACTTAATAGTTTAAGTATTTGATTCAATTTCTTTCTAGCTTGTAAGCTCTGAGGTGGAAGTCTGAGGATAATCTAATGGGTTTTCCTTTATATACTACCATCTTCTTTTCCTTGGCTTCCCTAAGAATTCTCTTGTCATTAATTTTTGATAACTTTAAAACGATGTGTCTAGGTGAAGGCCTTTTTGGGTTGAAATAATTGGATGTTCTGTTGACTTCTTGAATTCCAAGTTCCAGCTCATTTCTTAGATTTGAGAAATTCTCGTCAATTATTTCTCTGAAAATGCTTTGTAATCCCTGCTATTTTTCCTATCCTTTGACAATGCCCATTATTCTTATGTTACCTCTCCTGATGGTATCAGCTAGTTCTTGTATTTCTTTCATTATTTTTCATTCTTCGGTTTCTCTCTTCTTCCTTCTGATCCTTTCCTCCATTTGGTCGACCCTATTGCCCAAGCTTGCTATTTCATTTTTCAACTCTTATAGTGTGTTCTTCATCTCCAGAAATTCTATTTGGTTCATTTTGAGGGTTTCTATCTCCTTGCTCTGCTCATCTTGGTGTTGTTTTCAATTCCTGAAATTGGTGGATTTGCGTTGCTTTAGATCTCATTGAATCTTTTCAGAAGTACCATCCTGAATTTTCTGTCATTTAAGTTGCATATTTCTATGTCTATAAGCTTATTTTCTGGAGATTTTTATCTTTCTTTCTGAGATGCCTTGCCACCTTGTTTGTTCATAGTGTTTAATGGACTATTTCTCTGCCTGGGGATTAATGGAAGTGTATTCTGCTTTTTTTTTCCCCCTCCAGAAAGATTTATTATATAAAAGTCTCTCTTTAGCCTGCTGCAAAGAAGGCGCTTTTATTTGGGTTTCCAGGAGGTGACGTCTAAGCCTATTGGTTCCCTGATTTATATAAAGGCTAAATGTGTTTTTTATTTTCTTGTTGGTATTTAAACACACTTGTTACTCTCAGTTTCAGTCCCTGTCAGTGTTAGCAACAGTTTCGGTACCGTTTGTTCAGATTCCACTGGGGCTCTGCTGTGATCATTCTTGGAGTTTTGGGGGGAGGGTCTCTCTGGTTTGGGAGTTGGAGGCTGTGGCTAAGCCTTGGTTTTGCAACCGTGGCTGGTAAAACTCAACTGTTGTTTCTCTGCAGTACCATCCTGCTTCCCTGCTTTCTGCCCTGATGACTAAGCCCTGCTGCCTGCTACTAGAAGTTTCAGCACTTCAAGGCAGGTTGATCAGGGAATTTGTCACACCTTCTTTCCACTTTCACATCTTGCAAGGACCTCCAGAGGCTGCAAGAGGTAGCTTCTGTCTCGGCAAGTTTTGCTCAGATTCCTCTGGGGCTCCGCAGTGTTTGGTCTTGGAGGGTATCTGGGGAGGAGCCCTCTGGGTTGGGAGTTAGGGGCTGTGGTTCAGCTTCAGTTTTGCAACCAAGGCCGGTAAAGTAAACCGTTGTTTCTCTGCAGTCCTGTCCCACTTCTCTGCTTTCTGCCTTGATGACTGGGCTCTGCTGCCTGCTGCTAGAAGTTCCAGCACTCCCAGGCAGGCTGATCAGGAAAGTCGGCGCACTATCACCCCTCCCCCTCTTCCTGCAAGGAGCTCCGGTGGCTGGTAGAGGCAGCTTCTTTATTTTTCGGAGTCCACTGCCCAATACCCATTGTTCTGACCTGTAGTAGCTCTTATGCACAGATCCCACATTCAGACGTGGCGGTGTGCAGTTTGGGTGTTTTGTTGTTGTTGTTGAGTTTTAGATGTTCAGCTTGTTGTCATTTCAAGGGTAGAGATCTGAGGACGTCTCTCACTCCACCATGTTCTGAAGGATCATCGGAAGTGTACCAATTTAAAAAGTGCATTAGATCATTCATATTTCCACAGCCTTGCCAACATCAAGTTCTGTTACTCTTTTAAGCCTTTAATCTGATCAATGAAAACTATTCGTTTCTATTTGCAAAGCAAGTTTGTCTGTTGGTATTCCTTCTTTTATGAATATTCTGTTTATAACTTTTCATCATTTTTCCATTGAGACTTTTAACTCACATGTAAAAGTTCTTTATATATTAAGACTATCTACCCTTTGTTATGTGTCACAGACATTTTTCCCAGTTTCTTGTTTTGTTAATCTTGATTATGGTATTTTTTGCCATAAAGAATTTTTTTAAAGATTAAAT
>NW_006438206.1:0-650 GCF_000325575.1 Pteropus alecto | reverse complement strand
AATGAAACTAGACTGCTACCTGTCACCATACACCACGATTAACTCAAAATGGATAAAAGACCTGAATATAAGACCTGAAACAATAAACTATATAGAAGAAAACACAGGTACTAAACTCACAGGCTTTGGATTTAAAGAGGATTTTATGAATTTGACCTCAAAGGCAAGGGAAGTAAAAGCAAAAATAAATGAATGGGACTACATCAAACTAAAAAACTTCTGCACAGCAAAGAAACCAACAATAAGATAAAGAGGTAACCATCTAAACAGGCGAAGATATTTGCAAACAATGCCTACGATAAGGGGCTAATACTTACTAAAATATATAAAGAACTTATACCACTCAACAATAAAAAACAAACATTCCAATTAAAAAATGGGCAGAAGACCTGGACAGACACTTCTCTCAAGAAGGTATACTAATGGCCAACTTACATGTGAAAAGATGTTCAACTTCACTCACCATTAGGGAAATGCAAATCAAAACCACAATGAGATACCACTTCACATCTTAGAATGGCTATCGTCATGAACAGGACAAGTAATAACAAGTGTTGGAGAGATTGTGGGGAAAAGAGAATCCTCATACACTGCTGGAAGGATTGTCAATTGGTGCAGTCACTATAGAAAATAGTATAGAGGTTCCTCAA
>NW_006438205.1:0-643 GCF_000325575.1 Pteropus alecto | reverse complement strand
ATCCCATCCACTGATGTACTAACAACAATAAAGGCGTGGCGACACAACAATAAGTTTTGGTGACAACAGAAGATCACACACAACCCACACAAAGATCAAGTCCAGAGCCCCCGGCATAGGGGATCAAGGAGAGTGCGCCAGTGGGCCACGCAGGACACCTTCCACATTGGGCCATCTGGCCAAGGCTGAGAGATGAAACAAATATTCCTGACACATAGAAAAGAAAGCAGAGAGGCTAATAAAATGAGAAAACAAAGAAACGTGCCACAAATGAAACAACAGGAGAAAACTCCAGAAAATAAGCTAAATGAAATGGAGGCAAGCAACCTACTAGAGACAGAGTTCAAAATAATAGTTATAAGGAGAGAATGGATAAGCACAATGAGAACGTCAACAGAAAGAGAGTAGCATAAAAAAGGACATAGAAACTATAAAAAAGAACCAGACTGAAATCTGAAATGAAGAATACAATAACTAAAATGAAGAATGCACTAGAAAGATTCAACAGTAGATTGGATGAAGCAGAAGATCAAATTAGTGAACTGGAAGACAAGGTAGCAGAATACACCCAATCAGAACAACGAAAATAAAAAGGAATTTTAAAAAACGAGGATAGTTTAGGAGACCTCTGGGACAACATGAA
>NW_006438204.1:0-556 GCF_000325575.1 Pteropus alecto | reverse complement strand
ATGCTTTCTAGTCCCTGCTCCTTTTTCTCGCCTTCAGTAACGCCCATTATTCTTATGTTTCCTTTCCCGACGGTATCAGCTAGTTCTTATATTTCTCTTTCATTACTTTTCATTCTTCGGTTTCTTTCTTCTTCCTTCTGATTTATTTCTAGATTTCTGTCTTCGATATCACTGATCCTTTCCTCCATTTATTGACTCTATTTCCCAGGCTTGCGTTTTCATTTTTCAACTCTTGCAGTATGTTCTTCATCTCCAGTATATCTATTCTGTTCTCTTCTTGAGGGTTTCAATCTCCTTGCTCTGCTCATCTAGTTGTTTGTTTGTTTGTTTGTTTGTTTTTAATTTCTGAAATTGTTGATATGATTTGTTTGGATCTCATTGAGTTTTTTCAGAAGTACCATCCTGAACTCTCTGTCATTTAAGTTGCATATTTCTATGTCTGTAAGCTTATTTTCTGGAGATTTTTCTCTTTCCTTCTGAGATGCCTCATCACCTAGTTGTTCATGGTGTTTAATGGACTATTCTCCACGTGGGCATTAATGGAAGTGTATTCTGT
>NW_006438203.1:0-592 GCF_000325575.1 Pteropus alecto | reverse complement strand
ACCATTTATTCAAGAGGCTTTCCTTTCTCCACTGTTTGATTTTGGCTTTTTTGTCAAAAATTATTTGCTCATATAAATATGGGTTTACTTCTGGACTCTCGATTCTGTTCCACTGGTCTTGTGTCTGTTTTTCTGCCAATACCATGCCGTTTTGATTACTGTCCCTTTGTAGTATAATTTGAAGAGGGCAGAGTGATGCCTCTAGGCTCATTCTTTTCTCTCAGGATGGTTTTGGCAATTCGGGGTCTTTTGTGCTTCCATATAAATCTGATGATTTTTTGTTCTATTTCTTTAAAAAATGCTGACGGGATTTTGATAGAGATTGCATGAAATCTGTATAATGCTTTAGGAGATAAAGTCATTTTAACTAGGTTGATTCTTCCAATCCAAGAACACAGAATATCTTTCCATTTCTTTGTATCTTTTTCGTTTTCTTTTAATAGAGTCTTATAGTTTTCATTATATAGGTTTTTCACATGTTTCATTAATTTTTTTTCTAGGTATTTTATTCTTTTTGTTGCAATTGCAAAAGGAAGTATTTTCTCCACATCTTTTTCTGACGTTTCATTATTAGAGTATAGGAATGTTATAG
>NW_006438202.1:0-230 GCF_000325575.1 Pteropus alecto | reverse complement strand
ACAACAGTCCCTAAATTGATCTACAGAGTCAGTACAATCCCCATCGAAATCCCAGCTGCAGCCATCAAGACTGTGCGGTGCTGACATCAGAAAAGATGAATCTGACCTAAGAACAGAAGGAATAGAATCGAGAATCCAAAATTAATCCCTATGTTTACGGTCAATGATTCAATAAGAACGCCAAGACGATGAAATGAAATGAATGAAGAGATAGTCTTTTCCACAAATGG
>NW_006438201.1:0-582 GCF_000325575.1 Pteropus alecto | reverse complement strand
ATAAAAAATATAAAGAAAGATACTGAGGAACACTTAGTAATGATAAAGGGAATCATGCACCAAGAAGACATAATACTTATTAATATCTATGCTCCCAATCAGGGAGCCCCGAAATATGTAAAGCAATTACTATCAGAACTAAAGGGAGAAACAGTCCAAAACACTACTGTAGCAGGGCACCTAAATACCCCACTGTCCAATATGGACAGATCATCTAAACAGAAAATAAATAAGGAAATAACATTCTTAAATGACACATTAGAACAACTGGACATAATTGACATTTTCAGAGCCTTACATCCTAATACAACTGTTTACACGTTCTTCTCTAGTGCATATGCAACATTCTCAAGGATTGACCACATACTGGGACACAGAGACAGCCTCAACAAATATAAGATGGTTGAAATCATACCAACCATATTCTCTGCTCATAATGCTTTGAAGCTAGAGGTCAACTGTAAAAAGAAAGCAGAAAGAACCACAAATACATGGAGATTAAATAACGTGCTATTGAAGAATAACCGAGTCAGAGGAAAAAATAAAAAGAAATCAAGAAATACATAGAAATGAATGATAATG
>NW_006438200.1:0-231 GCF_000325575.1 Pteropus alecto | reverse complement strand
AATAAAGCTCCATGTATCTCGCAGGAGAAAGAGAGAGAGCTTAATTTGGTGAGGGATGCCACCTTATCTGCCCGCTCACTGGGAGACTCCTCCCAAAGACCCTTGGGGAAATCTGTGAGGACATAGAGTGACTGTCAGTCCTAGGTGTTGCTGCTTATGAAGTGCGAGGGAGCTCGAGTGAGTGCTGATGGGGGCAAGAGTGTACTGATGAGGGTGATGTGTAAGTATGAA
>NW_006438199.1:0-649 GCF_000325575.1 Pteropus alecto | reverse complement strand
TATTGAAATGCTTAAATAATATAAAGGGTGTGGAAGAAGTCGAAGAACTGATTTCACATCCAAACATAAATTTAACTTAAGTACATTTTTGTTGGAGTGAAGCACTGAAAACTGAAAGCTTACCATTTGAAAATTTACAATTCAGTGTCATTAAGTAGTCACATAGTTGGCAACTGTCACCATTTATTATGGTCCAGAACTTTTTCATTACCTGAATATCAACGCCTTACATGTCAAACACTCATTTCTCTTTTCTTTCTTGCGTATAGGTTCTTGCAACCAATAATCTGATTTCTCTCTCTCCTGCCCCCGTCTTTCTCTCTCTCTCTTTCTCTCTCTCTCTCTCTCTGTCTCTCTGTCTCTCTGTCTCTCTCGGTACTTATTCTGTATATCTTATACAAAGGCAATCGGAATAAGTCACCTTGTGTGTTGGTATGTGTTTGGTATGTTTCACTTAGCAGCATGTTTTTAAGGGTCATCTATGTTGTAGAATGTGTCAAAACTATATTTGTTTTTATTACCTAATGGTATTTTATCATACAGATTAACAATAGCTATTGGCTTTTATAAATGGTGCTTCCATTTACATCATTTTCAGATATAATTGAAAAAATTGTCCCATTTAATAGATATATGGTTTTTACATTTT
>NW_006438198.1:0-618 GCF_000325575.1 Pteropus alecto | reverse complement strand
AGACAACCATCCAAATGGAAAAATATATTTGCAAGTAAAGCTTCTGATAAGGGCCTAATATCTAAAATATACAAAGAACTCATACAACTCAATAACAACAATGACAAAAAATGATCCAATCAAAAAATGGGTAGAGGACCTGAACAGATACTTCTCCCTAGAGGACATACAAATGGCCAACAAATATTTGAAAGGATGTTCAACATTGCTAGCTATTAAGGAAACGTAAATCAAAACCACAATGAGATACCATTTCACACCTGTTAGAATGGTTATAATCAAAAGGACAAGTAATAACAAATATCAGAGAGGATGAGGAGAAAAAGAAATCCTCATACACTGCTGGTGGGACTGCAAATTGGTATAGCCGCTACGGAAAACAGCATGGAGATTCCTCAAAAAACTAAGAATTGATTTACCATATGATCCAGCAATCCCTCTACTGGGATTTTAACTCAAAGATTTGAAAATTCATATCCGAAAAGACATTTGCACACCGATGTTCATAGCAGCATTATTCACAGTGGCCAGGACATGGTAGCAACTAAAGTGTTCTATGATAGATGATTGGCAAAACAAGCTATGGTACATATATACAGTGGAATATTATTCAGCTCT
>NW_006438197.1:0-1039 GCF_000325575.1 Pteropus alecto | reverse complement strand
TCTAGTTTTTGTTTTGTTTTGTTTTGTTTTGTTTTAAATGAAGCGTTAAGTTATTTATTTGGGCTCATTCTTGTTTTTGGAGGTAGGCCTGTAGTGATATGAACTTTCTTCTTATGACTGCTTTTGCTGTGTTCTAAAATTTTTGATAGATATACTATCATTATCATTCATTTCTATGTATCTTTTGATCTCTCTTTTTATTTCTTCTCTGACCCAGTTATTCTTCAGTAGCATGTTGTTTAATCTCCATGTATTGGGGGTTCTTTCTGCTTTCTTTTTAAAATTTATCTCTAGTTACAAAGCATTATGATCAGAGAATATGGTTGGTATAATTTTAACCCTCTTGTATTTGTTGAGGCTATCTCTGTGTCCCAGTGTGTGGTCAATCCTTGATAATGTTCCATGTGCACTAGAGGTGAATGTATAAGCTGCTGTTTTGGGATGTAAGGCTCTATATAAGTCAATTATGTCCAGTTGGTCTAATGTGTCATTTAAAGATGTTATTTCCTTATTGATTTTCTGTTTGGATGATCTGTCCATATCCGACAGTGGGTATTTAGGTCCCCTATTGTGATAATGTTTTTGTCTGTTTCTTCCTTTAGTTCTGTTAGTAATTGCTTTACATATTTCGGGGCTCCCCTATTGGGAGCATAGAAATACATATTTCGGGGCTCCCTGATTGGGAGCATAGAAATTTATGTGTTATGTCTTCTTGGTGCATGATTCCCTTTATCATTATGAAGTGTTCCTCAGTATCTTTATTTACATTTTTTATTTTGAAGTCTATTTTGTCTGATATTAGTACCACTACTCCTGCTTTTCTCTGAATGCATTTGCTTGAAATATCATTTTCCACTCTTTCACTTTGAGTCTATATTTGTCTTTGGAGCTGAGATGTGTCTCCTGGAGGCAGCATATGGTTGGGTTTTGTTTGTTGATCCATTCTGCAACTCTGTGTCTTTTTATTGGTTATTTCAGTCCATTAACATTTAAGGTGATTATTAAAATATGAGGTTTTTTTATAGCCATTTTATCTTTT
>NW_006438196.1:0-1227 GCF_000325575.1 Pteropus alecto | reverse complement strand
GAGGACTCAAATAAATAAAATAAAAAATGAAAGAGTGGAAGTCAAGTGACAACTAACACCACAGAAATACAAAGAATTATAAGAAAATACTATGAGCAATTGTATGCCGAAAAAAATTGGACAATCATTCCAGAAACATCCAATGTCCCAATATTGAGTCAAGAAAAAACAGAAAATCTGAACCAACCGATTACCACCAATGAAATAGAATCAGTAGACAAAAACCTCCCAAAAAACAAAAGTCCTGGACCAGATGGCTTCATAGGTGAATTTTACCAAACATTCAGAGAATTAACACCTATTCTTCTCAAACTATTCCAAAAAATTCAAGAAGAGGGAAGGGTCCCTAACTCCTTTGATGAGGCCACCATTATCTTGATTTTAAAACCAGACACATTACAAAAAAAGAAAACTATAGGCCAATATCTCTTATGACCATTGAAGCAAAAATCTTCAACAAAATATTAGCCAACTGAATTCAGCAATACATTAAAAATATCATATACCATGATCAAGTTGGATTTATTCATGGGATGCAAGTTTGGTACAATATCCACAAATTAATTAATGTGATACACCACATTAACAAATCAAAAGATAAAACCATATGATCATATCAATAGAAACAGAAGACGCGTTAGACAAAATCCAGCATCCATTTATGATAAAAACTCTTAAGAAGTGGGAACAGAGAGAACATACCTCAACATAATAAAGCAAAACATTTTCTGACATGTATAATGAGACAAATCTTATAAAAGCATTTAAAGGCCGTATATGATAAACCTACAGCTAACATCATACTCAATGAGGAAAGGCTAAAAGTCTTTTCCTTAAGATCAGGAACAAGACAAGGATGCTTACTTTCACCACTTCTCCACCACATTGTATTGGAAGTCTTAGCCACAGCAATAATACAAGAAAGAGAAATAAAAGGCATCTGAATTGGAAAGGAAGTGAAACTCTCGTTATTTGCTGATTACATGATACTATACACAGAGAACACTAAAGATTCCACCAAAAAACTGTTTTAACTGATAAATGAATTCAGTAAAGTATCAGGTTACAAAATAAATATTCAGAAGTTAGTGGCATTTTTATACACCAATGTTGAACTTTCAGAAAGAGAAATTAAGAAAGCAATCCTATTTACAATTGAGTTGAATACTATAAAATACTTGGGAATCAAATTAACCAAGATGGTAAAAGACCTGTTTTCAGAAAATT
>NW_006438195.1:4046-6053 GCF_000325575.1 Pteropus alecto | reverse complement strand
GACAATTGATAGCAGGAATAACCCTGGAAAGTAGAGTCGACTAAATTACAAGCAGGTAGCCTGGAAATGAGAATTTAGAGATCTATTTTCTAATGTTTGGGGCATAATTCAAGTAGGAGAATCTTCTTTATCATACCGAGACGTAATTCAAGTAGGAGAATCTTCTTTATCATCCCTTTTCTTCTTTTGCTATATTAAAAGGTACTTTTTAGGGGTAGGAAAAGTTTACTAATATTGGTTGTGTGTTTTCATCAAGTCAGGTTGGTTCTAGTTCAGATAGTTTAATTTAGGGTTTAAGCAAAATAGTGTGGTAGGCAGCTTCTAAAATGGCCCCAGTGATGCTACCTCCTGGTATGCATATCCTGTGTAATTACATCCCTTTGAGAGTAAGAAGGACCTACTGACTTATTTCTAACTAATAGAATGTGACAAAAGCATTGAGGTGTCACTTTTGAGATGAGGTTACAGAAGGTCTGATTTCATCTTTCTCACCCTCTCTCACTCTCTTCTCCTCAGAGCCCTCACTGTTGGGAGAATCAAGCCAAACTTCTCATGTTCTGAAAAGCCCGATGGAGATGCCCATGTGGCAAGAAACTGATGTCTCTCTGAACAGCTAAGGAGGACCTGAGGCTGCCTGCCACCAGCCAGCCAAGTGTGCTTGGAGGTGGATCATCTCTAAGATGAGCCTTGAGATGACTGTAGCCCTGGACAACACTTTGACTGCAGCCTTGTGAAGGACCCTGAGTTAGATGCATCCAGCTCAGTCATGCCCATATTTTTGAACACATAAACTGTGACAATATAAATATTTGTTTTCAGCCATTAAATCTAAATATTTTAAGCTCTGTTAAAGTATAATTGACATACAAAAGTTTATACATATTTAATATATACATTTTGGTGAGTTTGGACATATGCGAACACCTGTGATACCATCACCACACTCAAGATACTAACCATATCCATCACCTCCAAAAACTTTCTTGTATTCTTTTGTGTGGGGGGTGAGAGGTTGTTTATGTGTGCAAAGAACACAGCATGAGAATTATGCTCTTAGCACTTTATTTATTCATGCAATCATTCATTCATTCACTCATTCATTTTATGGTGACATTGGTTAACAAAATCCAATAAGTTTCAGGTATACAATTTAACAGTAAGGCATATATATTGCATTGTGCATTCCCCTCCCATAGTTAGATTTCTTTCTATCACCACATATTTGACCCCTTTTGCCTGATCTACCTCCTTTCTTCCTCCTCTCCTCTAATCTCTGGTAATAACTATTCTATTGTCCATGTCCATGAATCTCTGTTTTTTCTGTTCATTTGTTGCTTTTAGGATTATATTCCACATATAAGCGATATCATGTAGTTTTCAACATTTTCTATCTGGTTTATTTCACTTAGCTAGGTTATCTTGAAGTCCATCCATGTTGTCGCAAATGGCAATATTTCATCTCTTCTTATGGCTGAGTAATATTCCATTGTATATATATACCACACCTTCTTTAGCCAATCATCTATTGTAGGACACTTTGGTGGCTTTCATGTCCTGGCCACTGTGAATAATGCTGCTATGAACATCAGTGAGCAAATATCTTTTCTAATATGAGTTTTCACGTCTTTGGGATAAATACTCAGTAGAGGAATTGCTGGATCATGTGGTAGATCAATATAGTTTTTTGAGGAACCTTTATACTGTTTTCCATAGTGGCTGTACCAATTTGCAGTCCCACCAGCAGTGTATGAGAGTTCCTTTTTCTCCACATCCTCTCCAACATTTGTTATTACTTGTCCTGTTGATTATAGCTATTCTAATAGGTGTGAGATGGTATCTCATTGTGGTTTTGATTTGCATTTCCTTAATAGCTAGCAATGTTGAGCATCTTTTCAAATATTTGTTGGCCATTTGTATGTCATCTAGGGAGAAGTGTCTGTTCAGGTCCCCTGTCCATTTTTTAACTGAATTGTTTGCTTGTTTGTTGATATTGAATCATATGAGTTC
>NW_006438195.1:0-2159 GCF_000325575.1 Pteropus alecto | reverse complement strand
AGCAATCTAATAAGTTTTCCTTTATAAGTTACCATTTTCTTCTCCCTGGCTGCCCTGAGAATTCTTTGTTGTTGAGTTTTGATAATTTTAATACAATGTGACTTGGTGAAGGCCTTTTTTGTTGAAATAGTTGGGTGTTCTGTTGACTTCTTGAATTCCAAGCTCCAGCTCTTTCCTTAGATTCGGGAAATTCTCGCCAACTATTTATCTGAAAATGCTTTCTATTCCCTGCTACTTTTCCTCACCTTCGATAATGCCCATGATTCTTATGTTTCCTCTCCTGATGCTATCAGCTAATTCTTGTATTTCTCTTTCATTATTTTTCATTCTTTGGTTTCTCTCTCCTTTTTTCTGATTTATTTCCAGATTTATTTTTGTCTTTAATATCACTGATCTTTTCCTCCATTTGGTCAACTCTATTTCCCAAACTTGATATTTAATTTTTCAACTATTGCAGTGTTTTGTTTTGTTTTGTTTTTTATCTCCAGAAGATCTATTCTGTTCTTTTTGAGGGTTTCAATCTCCTTGCTCTGTTCATCTAGGTATTTTTTATTTCCTGAAATTGTTGATGTGACTCGTTTCAGAACTCAGTTTTTTCAGAAGTACCATCCTGAATTCTCTGTCATTTAAGTAGTATATTTCTATGTTTGTAAGCTTATTTTCTAGACAATTTTTTCTTTTTTTGAGATGCCTTGTCACCTTGGTTGTTCATGGTATTTAATGGATTATTTCTCTGCCTGGGTTTTAATGGAGATGTATTCTGATGTTTGTCCAGAAAGTTATTAGATAAAGGTCTCTATTTAGCCTGTTGCAAAGAAGGCACTTTTCTTTTTGTTTCCAGTAGTTGGAATCTAAGCCTCTTGGATCTCTGCTTAACATAAAGCCTTAATAATGCCTTTTAATTTTTTTGTAGATATTTAATCATGCTCGCTACCCTCAGTCTCAGTCTCCGTCAGTGTTAGCGACAGTTTTGATAGCGTTTGCTCAGATTCCCCTGGGCTCTGCAGTAATCGATCTCAGAGGGTATGGGGTGAAGAACCCTTGGACTGAGAGTTGGGGCTTGTGGCTCAGTCTTGGTTTTGCAACCGCAGGTGGTTAAAATCAACTGTTGTTCTCTGCCATCCCCACTTCTCTGCTTTCTGCCCTGATGACTGGATCCTGCCGCTGGCGGCGTGGAGCTCACATCACTCCCAGACTGGGCTGTTTAGGGAACTCGCCACACTTTCTCCCCTCCCCCTCTTCCTACAGAGAGCTCCTGAGCCTGTGATTGGCAGCTTCTTCATTACTCTCAGTCCACCACCCAACACCTGGGGTTCTGACCTGTGGTAGTTCTTATGCACATATTCCATGCTCAGACATGCTGGTGTGCAGTTTGGCTGTTTTTTTTGATTTTTAGATGTTCTGCTTATTGCTGTTTCAAGGGGAGAGATCTGGGGACATCTCTCACTCTACCATGTTTCTCTAAACTTTGCATCTTATATTTTTAATTATATGATTTTATGAAGTTTAATAAGTGTTATAGCCAAATACTACCATCTCAATCAAGATATAGAACATTTCCATCACCAAAGAAAATTTCTTCATGCTGCTTTATGGTCAACCCCCTGCCACCAAAGACAACCACTGTTCTGATTTTTATGTCCATAAATAATTTTTGGCAGTTCTTGAAATTTCTATAAATGAAATCACATATTATATCATTTTTGTATCTATCCTCTTTTCCTCAATATAATGTCTGTGAGATTCATCCATGTCATCCTTTTATCAATAGTTTGCTTTTTTTATTTCTGCGTATTTTGATCAAAATTTCTTGACCCTCTTACCTGTAGACACAAATTTGGTGTATTTCCATTTGGAGCTATTATGGATAAAGTTATATGACCATTCTTGAGCAAGTCAATTGGTGAACATATGTTTTTATTTCTCTGAGATTATACCAGGAATGGAATTGCTATACAGAAAGTGTATACCAGTTTTCAACATGGCCTAGATCTGAGTAAATTGTCCCCCAGTAATATATTGTCTTTCTTGAGAAGACAATTAAGTTGCCTTATAGCAGAGAAGAGAATCTCATAGTGTGGACCAGTAGAGAAGGAACCCAGGGAAAGCTAAGACAAGAACTGTAGCTTAAAGATAAAGGATAAGTGGCAAGTGTGATT
>NW_006438194.1:0-841 GCF_000325575.1 Pteropus alecto | reverse complement strand
CAGGGACTAGAAAGCATTTTCAGACAAATCGGGGATGAAAATTTCCTAAATCTAAGGAAAGAGCTGGAGCTTGGAATTCAAGAAGTCAAAAGAACACCCAATTATCTCAACCGAAAAAGGCCTTCACCAAGACACATTGTATTAAAGTTATCAAAAATCTACGACAAAGATAGAATTCTCAAGGCAGCCAGGGAGAAAAAATAGGGTAATGTGTAAAAGAAAACCCATTAGATTATCATCGGACTTCTCAGCACAGATTTTACAAGCCAGAAAGGAATGGAACCAAATATTTAAACTATTAAGTAAAAGGAACTACCAACCTAGAATAATGTATCCAGCTAAGCTCTCATTTATATGAAGGAGAAATCAAGACATACAAAAATTGCCGACCTGCACTATTGAAAGGGGTCAGCTCACCTAACACAAAACAACAACAACAAAAATACATAATTAGGAGTAAAGTGATTATCAGGCAAATAAAGCAGAGCAGTGCAACCCTTATTAAGAGCAGGGCATTATAGCTTAAATAATAAGAAATGAATTGTTATAAGAAGATAGTAATGAACGTTCAGCATACATAGGGACAAATTGAGAAAACAATGACTGAAAAGGGGAGGATTCAAAGATCCAAATTTGCAAAGGGGAATAGAGATAAGTCACGCACAGAAGAAAATACACGACTGTATATAGATAACTATACTTTACATATTCGTAATGGTAACCACACACCAAAGATTCAGAACTTAAATATATAACAAGAAACAAGAAGAACCACAAGCAAAACCCACAAAAGCCAACCCCCCCCCAAAAAAAAAACAGAAACACAAGGACAAGGAAGCAA
>NW_006438193.1:0-1493 GCF_000325575.1 Pteropus alecto | reverse complement strand
CAATCTGGAAGAAATGGACACACTCCTAGAAACATGCTATCTCTCAAGACTGAGTCAAGAAGAAATAGAAAATCTGAACCGACCGATTACTACCAATGAAATAGAATCAGTAATCAAAAATCTCCCAAAACACAAAAGTCCTGGATCAGATCGCTTCATAGGTGAATTTTACTAAACATTCAAAGAAGAATTATCACCTATTCTTCTCAAACTATTCCAAAAAATTCAAGAAGAGGGAAGGCTTCCTAAATCCATTTATAAGCCCACCATTACCTTGATTCTAAAACCAAAGACATTACAAAAGAGAAATCTATAGGCTGATATTTCTTATGAACATTTTTCCTTCTTATGAACACTGATGCAAAAATCCTCAACAAATTATTAGCGAACTAAATTCAGCAATATATTAAAAATATCATATGCCACGATCAAGTTGGATTTATTCCTGGAATGCAAGATTGGTATAATACCCGCAAATCAATTAATGTGATACACCACATGAACGATCGAAAGATAAAAACCATATGATCATATCAATATATGCAGAAAAAGTGTTCTACAAAACCCAGCATCTATTTATGATAAAAACTCTCAGTAAAGTGGGAATAGAGGGAACATACCTTAAAATAATAAAGGCCATATATGATAAACCTACAGCTAACATCATAATCAATGGGGAAAGGCTAAAAGTATTTTCCTTAATTCCAAGACAAGGATGCCCACTTTCACCACTCCTCTTCAACACTGTATTGGAGTCTTAGCCAGAGCAATAAGACAAGAAAGAGAAATAGAAGGTATCCAAATTCGAAAGGAAGAACTAAAACCCTTGGTATTTGCTGATGACATGATACTATAGAAAGAGAACTCTAAAGAGTCTATCAAAAAACTGTTAGAACTGATCAATGAATTCAGTAAAGTAGCAGGACACAAAATGGATATTCAGAAGTCAGAGGCACTTCTTTATACCAATGATGAACTTTCAGAAAGAAATTAAGAAAACAATCCCATTTACAATTGCATTGAAAACAAAAACCTGAGAGTCAAATTTACCAAGGAGGTAAATGACCTGTTCCCAGAAAATTATGTCATTGAAAAAAGAAATTGAAGAAGATACAAATAAATGGAAGTATATACCGTGCTCATGGGTAGGAAGAATCAACATCATTAAAATGGCCATCCTACCCAAAACAATCTATAGATTCAATGCAATTCCTATCAAAATACCCATGGCATATCTCAGAGAGCTAGAACAAATAATCCTAAAATTTATATGAAACCATAAAAGACCCCAAATAGCCATGGCAATCTTAAGAACCAAGTTGGAGGTATAACACTACTGGATATCAAACTATACAAGGGTACAGTAATCAAAACAGCATGGTACTGACATTAAAACAGATATATTGATCAATGGAACAGAATTGAGAACCCAGAAATAAATCCACACCTGCACACTCACAATATATGACAAAGGAGGCAAGAATATACAATGG
>NW_006438192.1:0-459 GCF_000325575.1 Pteropus alecto | reverse complement strand
ATGATTCTTATTTTTTAATTTATTTATGTGATGTAACACATGAATCGATTTGCATATGTTGCCTCTGGGATGAAGCTTGCTTGATCAAGGTGTATAATCTTTTTAACATGTTGCTGCATTCAGTTTGATAGTATCTTATTTAGGATTTTAGCATCTGTATTGATGAAAGATATTCGTCTGTAGTTTGCTTTTTTGTGTGTTATCTTTACCAGGTTTTGGTATCAGGGTAATATTGGCCTACTAAAATGAGTTAGGAAGTATTGCCTCCTTCGAATTTTTAGAAGAGTTTGAGGAAAATAGGTATTAAATCTTTTAATGTTTGGTAGAATTCACTGGTGAAGCCGTCTGGTCCTGGACTTTTGCTTTTTAGTAGATTTTTGATGATTGCTTCAATTTCCATACTGCTGATCAGTCTGTTTAGAGATTCCAGTTCTTGATTCAGTTTAGGAAGGTTGTATT
>NW_006438191.1:0-322 GCF_000325575.1 Pteropus alecto | reverse complement strand
GTCCTACGATAGATGACTGGCTAAAGAAGCTGTGACCATAAGAAGAGATGAAGTACCGCTATTTGCGACAACATGGATGGACCTCAAGATAATCATGCTAAGCGAAATAAGCCAGACAGAAAAAGTTGAAAATCACATAACATCATTTATATGTGGGATATCAACCTAAAAGCAACAAATAGACAGGACAAACAGAGACCCATTGACATGGATATAGACTAGTGGTTACCAGAGGGTAGGGTGTGGGGGAAGAAGTGTAGGTAGATGGTTAAACGAGGTCAAGTATAGGGGGTTAGGGGGAGGGTGAAGTAGGTAAAGGGGA
>NW_006438190.1:0-4104 GCF_000325575.1 Pteropus alecto | reverse complement strand
TGATTTAACATATGCAAATCGATTAATGTGATACACAACGTAAATAAAATAAAGTATAAAAATTATATGATCATATCAATAGATGCAGAAAAAGTATTACACAAGACACAGCACATTTTAATGATTAAAACACTTAATAAAATGGTTACAGAAGAAAAGTACTTCAACATAATAAAGGCCTATATGACAAAACCTCAGCTAACATCCTACTTAATAGTGAAAAACTAAAATTCTCTCCTCTAAGGTCAGGGCCAAGACAAGATTATCCTGTATCTCTTCTATTATTCAATATTGTATTGAAAGTCCTAGCTAAAGTAATCAGGCAAGAGAAAGTATTGGAAGGCATCCAAATCAGGAATGAAGAAGTCAAACTGTCACTTTTTGCAGATAACATGATTCTTTCTATAAAAAACCCTAAAGACCCACTTAAAATATATTTAAATAATAAATGGATACAGTAGTTTCAGAATACAAAATCAATTGTTCAAAAATCCATAGTATTCCTATACACTAACAATGAATTTTCAGTGAAAAAAAATCGTGTTGCAATTGTGAACAAAAAAATAAAATACCTAAAAATAAACTTAAAGAAGTATGTGAGGAAACTATACAATAAAAACTAGACATTATTACAAGAAATAAAAAAGCCAAAGAAATAGAAAAATATCCTGGGTTCATGGATTGGAAGAATCAACATAGTTAAAATGAACTATTACCTAAAACATTATACAGATTTAATTGAGTCAAAATCATAATTTCAATGGGAATTTTTTAAAGAAATAAAACAAAAAATTATCAGATTAATATGAAAGCACAAAAGATCTCCAATAATCAAAGCAATCCTGAGGGAAGGGAGAATGCCAGAGGTATCACTCTTCCTCACTATAAATTATACTACAAAGTGACAATAATAAAACAGCATTGTATTGGCAGAAAAACAGACACACAAATCAATGGAAGAGCATTGAGAGTCCAGAAATAAACCTCCACATATATACAGGCAAATAATTTTCAACAAAGGAGCCAAAAACATACAATAGAGAAAGGAAAGCTTCTTTAATCAATGATACTTGGAAAATTGGAAAACTCTATGTAAAAGAATGAAACTAGGCTGCTGTCACCATCCACCAAAATTAACTCAAAATAAATGAAGGACCTGAATATGAGACCTGATACAGTAAATGCACAAGAGAAAACATTGTTACTAAACTCATGAACCTTGTATTTAGAGAGAATTTTATAAATTTGACCTGAAAGGCAAGAGAAGTAAAAGCAAATATACATGAATGGGACTATATCACACTAAAAGTCTTCTACACAGCAAAAAAAAAAAAAAAAAAAAAAATCATCAACAAGTCAAAGAGGCAATCATCCAAATGGAGGAATAAATTTGCAAACAATGCCTCTGATAAGGGTGTAATATCCAAAATATATAAGAAACTCATACAACTTCACAATAAATAAAAGAATCTACTTTTAAAAAAAAAGGCAGAGGACCTAAAGAGACAGTTCTCTCAAGAAGATATACAAATGGCCAATAGACATATGAAAAGATGTTCAACTTTACCAGCTATTATAGAAATGCTAATCAAAAACGCAATGTGATACTACTTTCACATCTGTTAGAATGGCTATCATCAACAGGACAAGTAATAAGTGTTGGAGTGGTTGTGGGGGAAAAGGTATGCTCATATACTGTTGGTGGGAATGTAAATTGGTATAACAGTATGGAGTATCCTCAAAATGTTAAGAATGGAATTAGTATATGACCCAACAATCCTTCTTCTGGATATTTACCCACGACGCCTGAAAACATTTATCCGCAAAGTTATTTGCACCTTGATCTTCATAGCAGTATTATTCACAGTGGCCAAGATGTGGAAGTAACCAAACTGTCCTATGAAACATCTTAATTTTGCACTAATCTGGTGGTACTGCATCTAAACTTCTGTATTTCATTTCTTAATTAAATTTATTGGGGTGACATTGGTTAATAAAGTCATATAGGTTTCAAGTGTACAATTCAAAAATACATCATATGTGTGTTCATCATCCCAAGTCAAATCTTCCATCACCATGTATTTGAACCCCTTTACCCTTATCTATCTCCACCTTCCCTCTTTTTCTCTGGTAACCACTAAACTGTTGTCTGTGTCTATAAGTTTTTGTTTGTCTTGTTCTTTTGTTGCTTTCAGTTTTATATCCTGCATATGAGTAAAATCATATGGTTCTCAACTTTTTCTGTCTGACTTATTTCACTTATCATGAAATTACTCAGCCATAAGAAAAGATGAGACACTGCCATTTATGACAACATGGATGGATATTAAAATTATCTCATTGTGGTTTCGATTTGCATTTCTCTAATAGCTAGTAAAGTTGAGCATCTTTTCATATATTTTAATAGATTGTATAATATGTTCACTTAGCTAGAGTGAGACAAAAGTGGAATTTGAATGTACTTTTTATTTCCAACTTCTAATCAATTATTCTATACAAAGGATTGGATCAAAGGAAAGTTTTCATTCAAATTTGTTCTCTGAGAACTTGGTAAATATATCAAATTTGCCATGAATTTTGTCTGCTCAAATATTGCTTCATTCAAGCTTTGTAATTTTGTTAAATAGATTTTTAAAAAGCAAATAACAGGAGGATTCTGTCCACTTTACAGAGTCATACAAATTACACCTGGAGAATGAGCAATTGAGTTTCCTGCCTTCTTTCCATATGCAGTAGATGGGGATGTCTTGCCTATAGAGAAAGGATGGTATAATGAAAGTCAACCTCATATGCCAACAGAGATATACTGGAAAAGCATTGAACTTGGAGTCAGGAGCATCCAATTTCATTCTGTGTGATCTTGGACAAATTATTTCTAGGCCTAATTTGAAAAAATATATATATAAACTCCCTAATATTCATTTTTGTTTAAAAGTTTCAGTTCTAATTGTAATTTAGGAGGAAGTGAAGATATAAAGCAGAAGAGCTGTTACTGTGATAAGGTTATTGGTGCTGGGTTATATCAATGTCAATAAACATAGGTTGGTGCTTGGGACATAGAAGGAATTTACTTTTCTGTGCCCACAGTCAATCATGATCACCAAAATTCTGGACACAGGCAATCAAACAGCAACAACACATTTTATTCTTCTGGGATTTCCAACACAGCCAGGCTTTCAGCTCCTCCTCCTTTTTTTTTTTTTGGCAATCTACCTGCTGACACTGCTAGAGAACTTTCTTATCATCCTAGCCATCCACAGTGATGGACAGTTGTACAAGCCCATGTACTTCTTTTTGAGCCATCTTTCTTTCCTGGAGTTGTGGTATGTCACAGTCATCAGCCCCAAGATGCTGGTAGACTTCTTCAACCATGACAAGATCATTTCCTTTAATGGCTGCATGACTCAACTTTACTTCTTTGTGACCTTTGTCTGCACTGAGTATATTCTCCTTGCCGTCATGGCCTTTGACCGCTATGTAGCCATTTGTAATCCACTACGCTACTCAGTCATCATGACCAACCAGCTTTGTGGTACATTGGCTGGAGGATGCTGGTTCTGTGGATTCATGACTGCCATGATTAAGATGGTTTTTATAGCTCGACTTCACTACTGTGGCACACCACGTATCAATCACTACTTTTGCGATATCTCTCCACTCCTCAATGTCTCCTGTGAAGATTCTTCACAAGCTGAGCTGGTGGACTTCTTCTTGGCCCTCATGGTCATTGCTGTTCCCCTTTGTGCAGTGGTGGCATCTTATGTCATTATTATCACAACCATTATCAGGATCCCTTCTTCTCATGGCCGCCAAAAAGCTTTTTCCACCTGTGCCTCTCACCTGACAATTGTAATTCTCTTCTATTCCACAACACTTTTCACTTATGCTCACCCCAAGCTTATGTATACCTACAGTTCCAACAAAGTGGTATCTCTTCTCTACACTGTCATTGTCCCACTCCTCAACCCCATCATTTACTGTCTGAGAAACCGTGAAGTAAAGTCAGCCCTCAAGAAGACCATATTTTGTAAATAAATTGGATCCAGGGAAAATAGGGCTTTGAGTAATTAAAAAAAAATTATAGTATCTCTTCAGGCCTGAATC
>NW_006438189.1:0-710 GCF_000325575.1 Pteropus alecto | reverse complement strand
TATTAAGCAAGGAGTAATAATGTACTTATATATTAAACACATCATATAAGACCTATGGCTAAATCTATTATGATAATCATTTCACAGTATTTGTAAATCAAACCATCTCGCTCTATGCTTTTTTGTACAGTGATGTATGTCAATTATTTCTCGATAAATCTGGAAAAAGAGACTATTGACCATTTAAGTTGTTACAACTTTTTGATTTAGAAAAATTTTAAAGGAAACACCAAAATGTTTTAATAATTTTGCAATCATAGATTCATAAATTATTATTATTCCATACACGATTCTTAAAAAATAAAAACATATCTAAAAATCATCAGTAATGAATATTAATATTTTTCCATATTATCTCAAGATGGAATTGCAATGTTGACCACCCTGCTTCATAGCATAGTTTTCTGGTTTTTAATTTATTGAGAGACATTGGTTAACTAATTATATAGTTTTCAAGCGTACAATTCAATAATACATCATCTGTATATTGCATTGTTTGTTCACCACCCAAAGTCAAATTTTCTTCCATCACCATATCTTTGACCCCCTTTACCCTTTTCTACCTCCTACCACCCCCCTTTCTCTCTGGTAACCACTAAACTGTTGTCTGTGTCTATCAGGTTTTGTTTGTTTGACTTGTTAATAGTTTGCTTTCAGGTTTATATCCCACACATAAGTGAACTCATATGGTTCTCAACTTTTTCCATCTG
>NW_006438188.1:0-479 GCF_000325575.1 Pteropus alecto | reverse complement strand
TTTGCAGTTGATCTCCAGTTTCAAAGCATTATAATAAGAGCATATAGTTGGCATGATTTCAACCCTCTTATATTTGTTGAGGCTATCTCTGTGTTCTAGTACGTGGTCAATCCTTGAGAATGTTCCATGTTCACTAGAGAAGAATATATAAGCAGCTGTTTTGGAATGGAAGGCTCTGTAAATGCCAATTATTTCCAGTTGGTCTAATGTGTCATTTAAGGATGTGATTTTCTTATTGATTTACTGTTTGGATGATCTGTCCCTATCCGACAGTGGAGTATTTAGGTTTCCTACTCTGATAGTGTTTTGGTCTGTTTCTCCTTTTAGTTCTGTTAGTAATTGCTTTATATATTTTGGGGCTCCCTGATTGGGAGCATAGATATTAACAAGTGTTATGTCTTCTTGGTGCACGATTCCCTTTATCACTATGAAGTATCTCTCAGCATCTTTCTTTATCTTTTTTATTTTGAAGTCTATTT
>NW_006438187.1:4614-6158 GCF_000325575.1 Pteropus alecto | reverse complement strand
TTCATGCAGAATCCACTCTGTGTACAGATATACCACATTATCCCCATCCACGTCCTTGCCTGCAGGAAGTGAGGGTCCACCAGTTCACTGAGGGGAAGTGAGGGTCCTCCAGTTCACCGAGGGGAAGTGAGAAGCCCAAAGACAGGAGGCCAAGTCACTCATTATCATAAGCCAAGAGTATTCACTATTGGCTACCTGTTCATCCTATGGGAGTTGGCCATCCTAGGGGCCAAAGAGCAGGCCCGGTGGGAGATCAGATACCTCTTTCCACACTGAGCCCATCTTTGGTGATGCACAATGATCCACTTCTCAGGCCAGGGTACAGAGTGAGCGCTGAGTGTTTGGGATGACCTGTGTTCATCTCATGTCCTATACAAATGTGGGTGAGGGTCCATGGACAGCACAGCTGTTGACAACGGAGTTCTGACACTTCACAATCTGGAGGCAAGAGTCACAGAGAGTAGGAAAGTTGTCATGCATGTCCTTCACATGAGAACTTCAGGCAGAGCTCGTTTACTCATGGCATTGAGAATCAATCCTGTATCATACATAATTGGAGGGAGTAAAAGATTGGGACAAGTGACACAATGAAAGTATAGTATCAAGACCTAACATCCTTCCTCTGAGGGTCACTTACACAGGTAGCCATCGTCCTGGGTCTCACTGAACTTTAGTTATACATGTCCATCCTTTTTCAGAGGATATCCATCTTCATTTCAATCTCCTTTCTCCTGAGTTCTAAATTTGAGGAAGGTAGGTGAGTGAGGTTGGTGGGGTCTGGAGTGGCAATCCGTTTGAGAGACTAGGACTGCACACTGAACACGCGTGGCTGATTCAGTTTCAGTTTCTAACTCTTCCTATGATCGAGTTTAACTTTCCAACCTTTCTGTTTACAAAATGTTTCATCCACATATTCACTCATTCAGAAAATATTTGTTGAGGGCAAATTATGTGTTAGGCATTGAACCAAGGTATGGGTGGGCATATAGTACCAAGAAAGTATAGTCCCTGTTATTGTCACATGTGGATTTCTTGGACATTGGCCCTTGGCAATCCTTTTCAATTTAATTTAATGGTTTCAAACAAGGACTTGGTGTCCATCTTTCTTGTAAAATTAGCTTTGGGTCACTCAGAGAATGGATAAGATTTTCCCAAAGCCCCAGTGCTAATTTTAAGTCTCAGCTTAGTTTAGTTTGAACCCATTCCTAGCCACAGTCCACCCCAAATACCCAGGCCATACTATCATCCTTTCCAGAGTCCTTAAGGGAACGAAAGCTCCCAAATTATTTTCTCTTCACCAATGTCATTTGAGTACTGTTCAGGGACACCTGCTTCTCCAGGAGAGGAGAGTAGTTTCTGAGCCTGTTCAAAGCCACAACCTTCAGCAAATTTGCCACTCTTTACAAACTGGGCTCATTACTTAATGGAGCCGTGGACATTGCCTTCAAAATGAGTGCCACATATTAAAAGATAACATGCACTTCTTTAATACTTTAAAGCTTATGATGTGTTTTCACAATACATAACTTTAATCACTACTTCAA
>NW_006438187.1:0-4487 GCF_000325575.1 Pteropus alecto | reverse complement strand
CGTTATTTTTACTGTACAGATTAGCTTTGGGGAACTCAGAGAATTCATAAGATTTGCCCAAAGCCCCAGTGCTCACTTCAAGTCTCAGTTTAGTTTAGTTTAAACCCACCCCTAGCCACAGTCCACCCCAAATACCCAGGCCATACTAGCATCCTTTCCAGAGGACTTAGAGGAATGAAAGTTCTCAAATTATTTTCTCTTCACCAATGTTCATTTGAGTGCTGTTCAGGGGCATCTGCTTCTCCAGGAGACGACAGTAGTTTCTGAGCCTGTTCAAAGCCACAACCTTCAGCAAATTTGCCACTCTTTACAAACTGGGCTCATTACTTAACGGAGCCATGGGCATTACCTTCAAAATGAGTGCCCCATATTAAAAGATAGCATGCACTTCTTTAATACTTTAAAGCTACAACCTTTTCCTTGACTTTTTTCTTTTTCTTTTTACTCAGGATAGCTTTTGCATTTCTCAGTGTTTTGTGTTTCTATGCAAATCTGAAGATTTTTTTGTTGTTGTTCTATTTCTTTAAAAAAATGTCTATGGGATTTTGATTGGCATTGCATTAAATCTGTATAACGCTTAAGTGATATCGTCATTTTAACTATGTCGATTCTTCCAATTGAAGAAAAGGGACTACCTCTCCATCTTTTTGTATCTTCTTCGATTTATTTTAACAAGGACTTATAGATTTCATTATATATGTCCTTCACATGTTTCGTTGAATTTATTCCTAGGTATATTATTCTTTTTGCTGCAATTGCAAAAGGAATTATTTTTTTCCACTCTTTTTTCTCACAGTTCATTATTAGAGTACGGGAAAGATATGGATTTTTAAACATGGTTTCTTATCCAGAGACTTGACTGTATTTGCTTATTGTTTCTTGTATTGTCCTTGTGGAATGATTAAGGTTCTCTATATGGAGAATCATGTCATCCACAAATAGTGACAGTTTACCTTTCCCGTTTCCTATTTGAATGTCTTTTATATCTTTCTCTTTCCTGATTGCACTCGCTAGGACTTCAAAATTTATATTGAATAACAGTGGTGACAGTGGGCGGCCTTACTTTTTTCCTGATCTAGAGAGAAGGATTTTAGTTTTTCATCATTAAGTAAGTGTTGGCCAAGGGTTTGTCACATATGCAGAAGGTACTTTCCTTCTGCACCAATTTTGTTAAGTGTTTTAATCATAAATGGAGGCTGTATTGTGTCGAAGGCTTTTTCTCCAACTATTGACATGATCGTATGATTCTTATTTTTTAATTTGTGTAAAAAATGTGGTGTGTCACATTAATAAATTTGCTTATGTTGAACTGTCCCTGTGCACCTGGAATGAAGCCCACTTGATCATGGAGCATAATCTTTTACATATGTTGCTGTATTTGGTTTGCTAGTATCTTATTTAAGATTTTTGCATCTGTGTTCATGAGCGATATTGGTCTGTAGATTTCTTTCTTTGTGTTATCTTTACCAGATTTTTGTATCAGTGTAATATTGTCCTTATAAAATGAGTTGGGAAGTATTGCCTCCTGTTTGATTTTTTGGAGGAGTTTGAGGAGAATAGGTATTAAATGTTCTTTGCATGTTTGTTAGAATTCACTGGTGAAGCCGTCTAGTCCTGGACATTTACTTTTTGGTAGGTTTTTGATAATTGTTTCAATTTCCATAATGCTGATCGATCGGCAAATTAGATTTTCATATCTTCTTGATTGAATATAGGAAGTTTGAATTTCTCTAAGTGTTGGTCCATTTTTTTCTAGGTTATTAAATTTGGTGTTATATACTTTTTCATAGTGTTTCTGCATGATCCTTTGTTTTTCTTTTATGTCAATCATAATTTTCCCTTTTATCCCTGATTCTGTTTATTTGTGTTCTTTCCCTTCTTCTGTAGTGCGTCGAGGATTTGTCAATTTTATTAAGCTCTTCCTCAAAGAACCAGTTCTTTGTTGTATTTCTTTTCTCTCTCTTTTTTTTTTGTTTTGTTTTGTTTTCAACTTTATTTTTGGTCTAATTTTGATTCTTTCTTTTCTTCTGCTGATTTTAGGCCTCTTTTGTTCTTCCTTTTCTAGTTTTTGAATATGAAGCGCTAGGTTGTTTATTTCAAAAAACAAGATCTTGTTCTTGTTTTTTGGAGTTAGGCCTGTAATGATATGAGCTTTCCTCCTATGACCAAATCTGCCATGTCCAAAAGTTTTGATATGTTATACTATCATTATCATTCATTTCTATGTATCTCGTAATCTCTCTTTTTATTTCTTATCAGACCCAGTTATTCTACAGTAGCATGTTTAATCTTCATATATTGGTGGTTCTTACTGGATTTTTTTTTTTTTTTTTGCAGTTGATCTCTAGTTTCAAAGCATTATGATCAGAGAATATGGTTGGTATGACTTCAACTCTCTTATATTTGTTGAGGCTTTTTCTGTGTCCCAGTATGTGGTTGATTCTTGAGAATGTTCCATGTGCACGAGACAATAATGTAGAAGCAGCTTTTTGGGAATGGTAGGCTCTATTTATTTCAATAATGTCCATTTGGTCTAATATGTCATTTAAGGATGTTATTTCCTCATTGATTTTCTGTTTGGATGATCTGTTCATATCTGACAGTGGAGTATTTAGGTCCCCTACTACCATAGTGTTTTGATCTGTTTCTCCCTTTAGTTTAGTTAGTAATTGCTTTACCTATTATGGGGCTTCCCTGATTGGGAGCATAGATATTAATAAGGTTATGTCTTTTTGCTGCATGATTCCCTTTATCATTATAAAGTGTCCCTCAGTATCTTTCTTTACCTTTTTTATTTTGAAGTCTATTATATCCAATATTAGTACTGCTACTCCAATTTTCTCTGAATGCTATCTGCTAGAAATATAATTCTCTACCCTTTCACTTTGACTCTATATTTGCCTTTGGAGCTGAGATGTGTCTCCTGGAGGCAGCATATGGTTGAGTTTTGTTTTTTGATCCATTCCACAACTCTGTGTATTTTTTATTGGTGAGTCCAATCCTTTTACATTTAGGGTGATTATTGAAATATGAGGTCTTCTTATAGCTATTTTATCTTTAGCTTTCTGGTAGCTCGGTGTTTCCATTGCTTCTTTGTCCTTGTGTGTCTGTTTTCTTTATTTTGGTTGGCTTTTGTGGGTTATGCCTCTGATTCTTCTTGTTTTATGTTATATACATCAGTTCTGACTCTATGCTGTGTGGTTACCAGAAAGCTCCTATATTCTTATTGTTTCTTCACATTAATTTTTATCTCTTAGTGTTTATACTAATCAAATTACATAGTACATACTGATAGTTGTTTGTCTTCTCAGCAGTATAATTAGAAACATATATTTTGGTGTGACTCAGGCTTGCACAGATTTAGTACTGAGTCTTATTCCCATGTGTGCATACACCACTCTGTTATTCTACTAACATGCTAATGGGTGTTTGGATTATCCTCACTTTCAGGCTACTACAATGAGAGGCTCTACTCAGCTCGTAGATGAAAAGAATTGTGGGAATGTACTTGGGATTACAACATTCAAAGGAAAAATAGTAAGAAAGCTGGACTAACTGCAAATCAATAAATTCCTTTCAGCGTATCAGAAAAGCAAAGGCATAGAATGCTGCAAACCCAGATTCTAGATATTCATATCTCTGCAGTCGGAAATGCTATGAAGCATGAGCCTGATTCTACGGCAGATGTCACCGACTTGGAAAGGTCAGAGGTTTAACTAAAAATAATTAATAATTCCCAAAAGTCAGTGTGCTAAGGTCAGAGTGTAAATTAGCCAGGGTGCAAAGACAGAAGGGGACTCCTATACTCTTGCTGATTTATCCAGGTTTGGGGAGAATCCACATCCGTTTCCACCCATCTACACGGCAATCTCTGGGAGTAAATCAGCATCCACTGTCTGCACATGTCCATACCCCTCCTTTTGAGCCCACTACCATGTAAACACAACAATGTGCAGCAAAGTCAGAAAGCGGAATCTGAGGACACTGGTGGAAAACCACTGCATGTGGGGGACAGCCGGCTAAGACGAATAGCTATCATGGGGCAGGGAAGGAACATGTGTCAGGACGAACACTGTTCCGGGAGGAGAGATGGGAACAACTGAAAGGACACAACACAGACTCAGGACACATCTCTGGCTGAGAACAAGGCCCAGTCAAATATCAGGTAGAGACACTCTCCTAGCCCCACCACCACACCAACAGCCATGACATGAACTCCAGTGTCATGCAACTGTGAGAACAAAAGCAAATAGATGCTCTGTGAGGAGAACAGAATTTACAGACCCCACACCAAGAAAAAACATAAGCAAGGAATCAGGGGGCAAATGGAATTCTCTAAAGTTGTTAAAAAAAAAAAAAAAAAAACTTTGACAGTGCTCTCCATGGCAATGATGCATTCACAGAGGCATTCACAGTGAAGAGCTAGCAGGAGATAGCAGGAGATCATGCCTTCACAGAGTTAATTAATTGTGTCCATGACATAATGA
>NW_006438186.1:0-3414 GCF_000325575.1 Pteropus alecto | reverse complement strand
ATTTGATATATATCTATCCCTTCCTATCATCCCAAATTAGGCCTTCATTTCTTTCATCCTGGACTGCATCCAACATCACTTAACTCTAGTTTCTTCATTTTCCTTTATTCCCTTGATTTCTACCCCTTTAAACAGGTAATTAGATATAATTTACTTAAATGCTCCTAATGACCAAATGTTCCAAAATTTAAACAATAGTATATAGTCTACTATGAAAGAAAGCATTGTTTTACTCTTAACTCTTTCAAAATAAGGAAAATTAACCCATAAGGTGAACATACAAGTTTATCGTTCAAAGGAGATGGTTGCATATTTTGCTGATGTTTGCCAACATAGTTTTTAATGTTTGGTATTTTTCATAGTCTGGTAGACCATTGATGCATCGCTTGTAATTAGGGTGATGTTCACCTAACAAAGGTGGTTGAAGAGTTGACCTCAAAAGAGTGGCAGCAGATGTATGAGCTATCATTGTCATGGGGATCCATGGGTTGCCTGCTGGTTGCAAGGTGGAAAAAGGGCCGTCATTGACTTTTAAATTGGGATATCTAGTTGGAAAAGTAGAAGGCTGCATCCTTCCAAAAGGTCTTCTCTGTAAGGGAAATATGATATAGTGAGAAGTAGAAGTTGTGCTTATAATAAAATTCACAATATGACCATTTGCTTGAGTGTAGCTGCCAGGTGAGTGCATTTGAAAAGTGGTCAACTGAGTCAAAACAGCGTGTTGGTCCATTACAGTTTGTTCTGATGGTCTACATAAAGTTGATGATGGAGGAGAAAATTGACTTCTGATTGGAATAGATGTAGAAGCATCTGTCTAGCTGGTCGGGCTTGCTTATTGGTAGCATATTTAAATTTGTGAAAGTTGGAACTATGCTTTCTCCTCGTGTGTCAGCAACGAAAGCAGAATGATGATTTACCTACAATAGTCTCTTCCAGAGTGCTCGTTGTTGAATTTTTGAGCTATTGAAGCTGCTGGAGAAGCATTTTTGATCCCAACTCTCCTTTTCATTCTGAGGAAAAGTTGGGGACAGCCTCGTTTAAAATTTGGATTTTGATAGAAGTGTAACTAAAACTAGAGGAGGAAGTTATTTGCTGACACAAGATTATAAGAAACTCAACCTGGAAATCTCATGTATCAAGGTTATTATGCCAAGATAATGTCATCAACACATGGTCATTGTTAACTATTGTCAAAAATCACTAATTCGGAATGAAAACTTAAGTAATGTGGCCCTCAAGTGAAAATGAGTTTTACATTTAAAGTAACACTAAGTGCACTATTTAAAGTGGTGTCAATATCTTTCCTTAAGAGTTCACTGATGAGAGTCAAAATTGCTAGTAACATTTTTTATAATCTAGAATGCCCAAACAGTTCTCGTTTTTGTGGAAAAAGTTTTAAGCTTACTACTTTCATATATTTTTATGAAACACATAAAAATACATATGCATCTCTCTCTATGTAAATTATAATGTGTGTATATATATACACATTAACCTATTATAAGTGGCAAGTAAATTTTGTACTACCTTGCTTAAAACAGAGACTTTCTCTTCTGCCAGAATATCAGTTAGAATATTAGCACTTTAATAAATCCATAAAGCTTATGCTGTCAAACCAAAGTTTCATACTTGCAGTTTCAAATACTCTGAAAGGTATTCGAAAGTTTTGAAAAGAAGGCTTTTCAAAATTTCTTTCTTAAAGAGTTCTTCATTAATCACTATACAAGTTCAATTCCCATCCCAGCAAATAGACGGAAATTGATTGCTTTCAACTATCTTTCAGAGATTTCTGGGAAATGTCATAGATCGAAAATCATTATCTCCATCTGGTCCAGAAAGCCAAAATGTGTGATGTGGTCTTCTTATCAAGGACCGTGCAGGAAAAGTCTGGAAAGCATTTTCTTTGTTTGTAGATCTCAAGTCCGAGGCCCCAGGCATTGTGTGATCACACAAAGGAGATCTAATGCAGGTTGCTGCTTCAGTTGATTCATCTTTTATAGAATCGTCTTGAATTTCTGAAGAAACATGTGCTGTGTCAAATAAACCCTTCTTCATCTACTTTTCTCACTGACCTAGTTTTGAACACCGTAGCCCCAAATGCTGTCTTGGCAGACCTACACTGATAAACTACCCAGATCACCACAACGGTGTACCACCTGAGTAGCTGAGACATCACAAAATGACCCATCTCCTAGCAACTAAACATAACCTACAGCCAGTGTTTCCTTCACACTCTAAATGTTCTTCAAGTAACACAAAATTAGGCTGGTTATTTATGTAGTGTAATCTGCCAAATCTTATTGTGGCAGAACATCTTTTTTTCTTTTTTCGCTAGGGCATATGATTATTGGTTATGTGCAATATTAGAAACTAAGAATATCTTTACAATACAAAATAAAATGTCATTATGCAATTTAAAAAGTGTACAGATATCCTTTTGGGGGAGTCGGGGAGTTGCAGATCTTTTATTCACTCATTCATTCATTCATTCTTCATTTTTTTTTAAATCAAGTTTATTGGTATAGCATTGGTCAATACAATTATATAATTTTCAGATGTACATTATATTTTGACATCTATATATTCCATTGTTGATTACCACCAAGTGTCCAGTTTTCTTTAGCTACCATATATTTGATCCCCTTTACCTATTTCACCCTACCCCTACACCTCTATATTTGACCCCTTTACACTGTCTACCTCTCCCCTCCTCACCTACCCCCTGCACTCTGGTAACCACTAGTCCACTGTACATGCTCTGAGTCTCTCTTTGTCCTTTTCACTTGTTGCTTTTCAGTTTATATCCCCACATATAAGTGATATCATGTGATTTTTCAACTTTTTCAGTCTGGCTTATTGCACTTAGTGTGATTATCTCGAGGTCCATCCATGTTATCACAAATGGCAGTATTTCATCTCTTCTTATGGCTGAGTAATATTCCAGTGTTTATACGTGCCACAGCTTCTTTGGCCAATCATCTATCGTGGGACACTTCAGTAGCTTCCATGTTCTAGCCACAGTGAATAATGCTGCACTAGACATCGGTGTGTAAATATCTTTTTTGCATATGGGTTTTCAAGTCCTTGGGGAAAATACCCAGTAGTAGGATTGCTGAATCATATGGTAGATCAATTCTTAGATTTTTGAGGAACCTCCATATTGTTTTCCATAGTGGCTATATCAATTTGCAGTCCCACCAGCAGTATATGAGGGTTCCTTTTTGTCTGCATCATCTCCAACATTGGTTAGTATTTGTCCTGTTGATTATAGCTATTCTAACAGGTATTAGATAGTATCTCATTGTGGTTTTGATTTGTATTTCCCTAGTAGCTAGTGATGTTGAGCATCTTTTCATGTTTGTAGGCCATTTGTATGTACTTAGGGAGAAGTGTCTGTTCAGGTCCTCTGCCCAC
>NW_006438185.1:0-398 GCF_000325575.1 Pteropus alecto | reverse complement strand
ATTCCAAATAAGAATTTAGAATCTGAATTCTCATAGACTGCAGAACACCAAGGACACCCCTGCAAAATTATAAAACAAACAAAAGAGACCAAGTCGATATAGGAGATAGGCAACAAATGGTCTCTGATAGTTTTCTATATTTGTCCCCAAAGTCTGTTCAACCATAATCAGGTTTTAGATGTAGAATTTTTCTTGGAATATATGAAATATTTTTAAATTAATCTTTTTTTCCATTTTTTAATAACGGAATGAGCTGATTAGTTTTTTATTAAGAACTCAAAGTTCTTGCTGCATCATTTTTATGGTCACTGCTCATTGATTTTAAAAAAAGCTATTACTTATATGGGAACTGGTTTAACAGAGAATTAAAAAGAAACATGTTGAGGCATTGATTGTGA
>NW_006438184.1:0-949 GCF_000325575.1 Pteropus alecto | reverse complement strand
TCTCATTGTGATTTTGATTTGCATTTCCTTAATAGATAGTGGTATTGAGCATCTTTTCATATATTTGTTGGCCATTTGTATGTCCTCGAGGAAGAAGTGTCTGTTCAGGTCCTCTGCCCATTTTTTGATTGGATCATTTGTTTTTTTTGTTGTTATTGAATCATACGAGTTCTTTGTATATTTTGGATATTAGGCTCTTATCAAAGGAATTGCTTGTAAATATATTTTCCCATTCGGATGAGTGTCTCTTTTTTGTTGACGGTTACTTTTGCTGAGCAGAAGTTTTTTAGTTTGATGTAGTCCCATTCATTTATTTTAGCTTTTACTTCCCTTGCTGTTAAGGTCAGATTCATAAAATTCTTAAGACCAAGGTCCTGGAGTTTTGTTCCTATGTTTTCTTCTATGCATTTTATTGTTTCAGGTCTTATATTCAGGTCCCTAATCCATTTTGAGTTAATTTTGGTGTGTGGTGATAGACAACAGTCCAGTTTCATTCTTTTGCAGGTGGCTTTCCAGTTTTTCTAGCACCATTTATTGAAGAGGCTTTCCTTTCTCCACTGTATGTTTTTGGCTTTTTTTGTCAAAAATTATTTGGGTTTATTTCTGGACTCTCGATTCTGTTCCACTGGTCCATGTGTCTGTTTTGCTTCCCAAACCATGCTGTTTTGATTACCGTCACTTTGTAGTATAATTTGAAGTTGGGTAGAGTGATGCCTCCAGCCTCATTCTTTTTCCTAAAGATGGCTTTGGCAATTCAGGGTCTTTTGTGCTTCCATACAAATCTGATGATTTTTTGTTCTACTTCTTTAAAAAATGCCGATAGGATTTTGATGGGACTTGCATTAAATCTGTATAATGCTTTAGGTTATAAGGTCATTTTAACTATGTTGATTCTTTCAATCTAAGACCACGGATTCCATTTCTTTGTATCTTTGATTTCTTTTAATAG
>NW_006438183.1:0-1411 GCF_000325575.1 Pteropus alecto | reverse complement strand
AAATTGAAGGAGATACAAATAAATAGAAGTATATAACGTGCTCATAGGTAGGGAGAATTATCATTAAAATGTCCACATACCCAAAGCAATCAATAGATTCAATCTAAAAATCCCTATCAAAATACCAATGGAATTTTTCAGAGAGCTAGAAAAAATTATCCTAAAATTTGTATGGAACCATAAAAGATCCTGAGTAGCCATAGCAATCTTGAGAAAGAAGAACAAAGTTGGAGGTATCACACTACCTGATAGCAAACTACACTACAAGGCTACAGTAATCAAAATAGCATGGTACTTGCATAAAAACAGATACATTGATCAATGGAACAGTCTAGAGAGCCTCAAAATAAATCCACGTCTATACGCTCATTTAATGTATGACAAAGGAGGCAAGAATATACAATGGGGAAAAGACAGTCTCATCAATAAACAATGCTGGGAAAATTGGACAAATTCATGCAAAAAAATGAAACTGGACCACCTTCTTACACCATATACAAGAATAGACTCAAAATGGATTAAAGATTTAAATGTAAGACCCAAAACCATAAAACTTCTAGAAAAAAATATAGGCAGTAATCTTTCTGATATTGCTACTAGTAATTTCTTTTCCGATATATCTCCTCAGGCAAAGGAAACAAAAGAAAAAATAAACAAATGTCACTACATCAAACAAAAAAGTTTTTCTACAGCAAAGGAAACCATTAACAAAACAAAACAACAACCTACTGAATGAGAGAAGGTATTCGCTTGTGATACATCTGATAAGAGGTTAATATCCAAAATAGATAAAGAACTCATACAACTCAACCACAAAAAATCCAATTAAAAACTGGGCAAAAGATCTGAATAGATATTTCTCTAAAAAGGCATTCAGATGGTCAATAGACATGAAAAGATGCTCAAGGTCACTATTCATCAGAAAAACGTTAAATTAAAACCACAGTGGGATATCACCTCACACCTGTCAGAATGGCTACTATCAATAAATCAACGAACAACAAGTGTTGGTGAGGAGATAGAGAAAAGGGAACCTTCATACACTGTTGGTGGGATTGCAAATTGCTACAGCTGCTATGGAAAACAGTCTGGAGGTTCCTCGAAAAATTTAACATGGATCTACCTTTTGACCCAGCAATTGCACTTCTGGGTATTTATCCAAAGAAAGCCAAAATAATAATTCATAAAGATCTATATACCCCTATGTTCACGGCAGCGCAATTTACAATAGCCAACATATGGAAGCAAAAACTAAAATGCCCAGCAACAGAGGATGGGCTAAAGAAGTTATGTTTCATATATACGATGGAATATTACTCAGCCATAAAAAAAAGTGAAATCCTACCAGTTGCAACAACATAGGTAGACCTAGAGGGTAGTATGCTGAGTGAAATAAGTCAGAGAAAGATAA
>NW_006438182.1:0-1338 GCF_000325575.1 Pteropus alecto | reverse complement strand
TTTGAAACTAGAGATCAACTGCAAAAAAGAAATCAAGAAGAACCACGAATACATAGAAATTAAACAACACACTACTAAAAAATAATTGGATCAGAGAAAAAATAAAAAGAGAGATCAAGAGATACATAGAAACGAATGGCAATGATAGTACAACATATCAACACTTTTGGAACATGGCAAAAGTGGTCATAAGAGGAAAGGTCATATCATTACGGGCCTATCTCCTAAAACAAAAAATGAGCCCAAATAAACAACCTAACAACCTAATAACTTCATCTTAAAAAACTAGAAAAGTAAGAACAAATGAGACCTAAAGTCAGCAGAAGGAAATAAATCATCAAAATTAGAGCAGAAATAAATGAAATTGAAAACAAAAGAATGATAGAAAACTAAATGCAACAAAGAACTGATTCTTTGGGAAGGTTAATAAAATTGAAAAACCCTTGGCTAGACTCCCTAAAGGAAAAAGTGAAAGGACACAAATAAACAAAATCAGGCATGAAAGAGGAGGAATTATTATAGACACTGCAGAAATACAAAGGATCATACAAGAACTCTATGAAAAAGTATATAACACCAAATTTAATAACCTAGAAGAAATGGACTAGTCCTTAGAAAAACACAACCCTCCTAGACTGAATCAAGAAGAACTAGAAAATCTAAATAGACCGTTCAGCAGTATGGAAATTGAAATAATTATCAAAAACTTACCAAAAAGTAAATGTCCAGGACCAGATGGCTTCATCAGTGAATTCTACCAAAAAATCAAAGATAATTTAATACCTATTCTCCTAAAACACTTCCGAAAAATCGAAGACCAGGCAATAGTTCCCAGCTCATTTTATGAGGCCAATAATACCCAGGTACCAACACTTGGCAAAGATAACACTAAAAAAGGAAACCAAAGACCAATATCTCTCATGAACACAGATGCAAAAATTCTAAATAAGATACTAGAGAACTGAATACAGCAACATATTAAAAAGATTATACACCATGATCAAGTAGGCTTCATCCAAAAGACACAGGGATGGTTCAACATACGCAAAACCAATTAATGTGATATACCATATAAAGAAATCAGAAACATAAGAATCATATGATTATATCAATAGATGCAGAAAAAGCCTTCAACAAGATACAGCATCCAATTATGATCAAAACACTTAACAAAATCACTATAGAAGGCAAGCACTTCAACATAATAAATGCCATCTATGAGAAACCCTCAGCCAACATTACACTTAATGATGAAAAACTAAAAACCTTCCCTCGAAGATCAGGAGGAAGGCAAGGCCATCAGATATTGCCACTGTTATTCAATATAACATTGGAGGT
>NW_006438181.1:0-1754 GCF_000325575.1 Pteropus alecto | reverse complement strand
TTTACTCCATTGTATATTCTTGCCTCCTTTGTCATTATTAAAGATCGTGCAAGTGTGGGTTTATTTCTGAGCTTTCTGTTCTGTTCCATTGACCTATGTATGTTTTTATGCCAGTATCATGCTATTTTGATTGCTATAGCTTTTTACTATAGTTTGATATCAGGTAGTGTGATACCACCAACTTTGTTCTTTTATCTCAAGATTGCCTTGGCTATTCGGGGTTTTTTATGGTTCCATATAAATTTTAGAATTATTCGTTCTAACTCTCTGAAAACTGCCATTGGTCTTTTGATAGGGATTGTATTGAATCTATAGATTGTTTTGGGTAGTATGGCTATTTTAATGATAACTATACACTTCCATTTATTTGTATCTTCTTCAGTTTCTTTTTCAATGACATAATTTTCTGAGAACAGGTTTTTTACCTTCTTGGTTAAATTGATTCCCAGGTATTTTATTATTTTTGAAGCAATCGTAAATGGGATTGTGTTCTTAATTTTTCCTTCTGAAAGTTCATCATTGGTGTATAAAAATGCCACTGACTTCTGAATATTTGTTTTGTAACCTGCTACTGAATCCATTGATCAGTTCTAACATTTTTTTGGTGGAATCTTTAGGGTTCTCTGTATATAGTATCATGTCATTGGCAAATAACGAGAGTTTTACTTCTTCCTTTCCAATTCTGATGCCTTTTATTTCTCTTTCTTGTCTTATTGCTGTGGCTAAGACTGCCAATACAATGTTGAAAAGGAGCGGTGAAAGTGGGCATCCTTGTCTTGTTCCTGATCTTAAGGAAAATGCTTTTAACCTTTCCCCATTGAGTATGATGTTAGCAGTAGGCTTGTCATATATGGCCTTTATTATGTTGAGGTATGGTCCCTCTATTCCCACTTTGCTGAGAGTATTTATCATAAATGGATGCTGGTTTTGTCAAATGCCTCTTCTGCATCTATTGATATGATCACATGGTTTTTATCTTTCAAATTGTTAATGTGGTGTATCACATTAATTGATTTGCAGATATTGTACCAACCTTGCATCCCGGGAATAAATCCAGCTTGATCATGGTGCATGATATTTTTAATGTATTGCTGAATTTGGATTGCTAATATTCTGTTGAGGATTTTTGCATCAATGTTTATAAGAGATATTGACCTCTCTCTATATATTTTTTTGTAATGTCTTTGTCTGGTTTTGGAATCAAGGTAATGGTGACCTCATAAAAGGAATTTTTTGGAAGAGTTTGAGAAGAATAGGTGTTAATTATTCTTTTATGTTTAATAAAATTCACCTATGAAGCCATCTGGTCTAGGACTTTTGTTTTGGGGGAGGTTTTTGATTACTGATTCTATTTCATTGGTGATAATCAGTCGGTTCAGATTTTCTATTTCTGTGCATATATCCTTTTTCTTCTTGACTCAATCTTGGGAGATTTTATGTGTCCATCTTTTCCAGATTGTCCAATTTGTCGGCATATCATTGCTTATAGTATTTTCTTATGATCCTTTGTATTTCTGTGGAGTCCATAATTATTTCTCCTCTTTCATTTGATTTTATTTATTTGAGTACTCTCTCACTTTACTTTGATAAGTCTGGCTAAGGGTCTGTCAATTTCATTTATCCTTTCAAAGAACCAACTATTGGTTCCATTGCTCTTTAGTATTGTTTTTCTAGACTCTGTTTCATTTATTTCTGCCCTGAACTTTATTATTTTCTTCCTTCTATTCACTGTGGGCTTTGTTTGCTGTTCTTTT
>NW_006438180.1:0-1343 GCF_000325575.1 Pteropus alecto | reverse complement strand
TCGATTCTTGAAAATGTTCCATGTGCACTAGAGAACAATGCGTAAGCAGCTGTTTTCGCATGGAAGGCTCTGTAATTGTCAGTTATGTCCAGCTAGACTAATGTATCATTAAAGGATGTTATTTCCTTATTGATTTTCTGTTTTGATGATCTGTCCATATCTAACAGTGGGATATTTAGGTCCCCTACTATGATAGTGTTTTGGTCTGTTTCTCTTTTTAGTTTTGTTAGTTATTTCTTTACATATTTCGGGGCTCCCTGATTGGGAGCATAGATATTAATAAGTGTTATGTCTTCTTCATGCATGATACCTTTTATCATTATGAAGTGTCCCTCAGTATCTTTCTTTATCATTTTTATTTTGAAGTCTATTTCATCTGATATTAGTATCACTTCTCCCACTTTTCCCTGAATTCCATTTGCTTGAAATATCATTTTGCACCCTTTCATATTTGTCTTTGGCGGTGAGATGTGTCTCCTGGAGGCAGCATATGGTTGGGTTTTGTTTTTCAATCTGTTTTGTAACTCTGTGCCTTTTTATTGGAGAGTTCAATCTTTTTACATTTTGGGTGATTATTGATATATGAAGTCTTTTTATAGCGATTTTTTCTTTTGTTTTCTGGTACCTCGGTGTTTCCATTGCTTCCTTGTTCTTGTGTTTCTGTTTTCTTTATTTTGGTTGGCTTTTGTGGGTTATGCTTCTGGTTCTTCTTGTTTTATGTTATATACTTAAGTTCAGAATCTTTGGTGTGTGGTTACCATTACGAATATGAAAAGGATAATTATATATATACAGTCATCCATTTTCTTCTGTGTGTGTCTTGTCTCCATTCCCCTTGCAAATATGGATCTTTGAATACTCTCCTTTTCAGTCATCGTTATCTCACTTTGTCCCTATATATGCTGAACTTTCATTGCCATCTTGCAGTAGCAATTCTCTTATTATTATTTAAGCTTATAATGCCCTGTTCTTAGTAAGGATTGCACTCCTCTGCTTCTAGTTGCCTGATAATCACTTTACTCTTAATTATGTATTTTTTTTTTTTGTCATTTTGTTTTAGGCGAGCATGTTTTAGGTGAGCTGACCCCTTTCAGTATTTTCTGTAGTGCAGGCCTCGTAGTGGAGCATTCCCTCAATTTTTGTATGTCTGGAAAGGTCTTAATTTCTCCTTTATATCTAAAGGAGAGCTTAACTGGATACATTATTCTAACCTGCTAGTTCCTGTCACTTAATAGTTTAAATATTTGATTCCATTTCTTTCTGGCTTTTAAGGTCTGCACCGACAAGTCTGAGGATAATGTAATAGGTTTTCCTTTATACGTTACTGTTTTCTTCTCCTTGGC
>NW_006438179.1:0-1636 GCF_000325575.1 Pteropus alecto | reverse complement strand
AAATGACAGAGAATTCAAGATGGTACGTCTGAAAACACTCAGTGAGACCTGAAACGAACCATCAACAATTTCAGGAATTGAAAAAACGACTACATGAGCAGGATGAGTTCTTCAGCAAGGAGATTGAAACCATCAAAAAGAACCGATATTCTTTATCCCCAGGAGATTATCTCCTGGAGATAAAGAATACATTGCAAGAGTTGAAAAATGAAATAACAAGCTTGGGAAATAGAGTCAACCAAATGGAGAAAAGGATCAGTGATATCAAAGACAGAAATCTAGAATCAGAAAAGAGAAACCGAAGAATGAAAAATAATGAAAAAGAAATATAAGAACTAGCTGATACCATAACAGAGTGAGAATAATGGGCATTTTTGAAGGGGAGGAAAAAAAGCAGGGATTAGAAAGCATTTTCAGACAAATAGTTGACAAGAATGTTCCAAATCTAAAGAATGAGCTAGAGCTTGGAATTCAAGAAGTCAACAGAAAACTCAATTATCTCAACCCAAAAAGGCCTTCACCAAGACACATTGTATTAAGGTTGTCAAAAAGCAATGACAAAGACTGAATTCTCAGGGCAGCCAGGGAAAAGAAGACAGTAAACTATAAAAGAAAACCCCTTAGATTATCGACAGACTTCTCAGCACAAAACTTACATCCAGAAAGGGGGGAATCAAATATCCAAATATTCAAACTATTAAATGAAAGAAACTACCAGATAAGGATAATGTATCCAGCTAAGCTCTCCTTTAGATATGAAGGAGAAATAAAGACCTTTCCAGACATTCAAAAATTGACAGAATTCGCTGCAAAGCCTGCATTACAGAAAATACTAAAAGGGGTCAACTCACCTAAAATAAAATGACAAACACATACATAATTAGGAGTAAGGTGACCCGCAGGCTGATAGAAGCAGAGGAGTGCAACCCTTACTAAGAATAAGGCATAATAATCTTAAAAATTAGAAGAGATTTGCTATAGCAAGATAGTAGTGAACGTTCAGCATACATAGGGAAAATTGAGACAGCAGTGACTGAAAAAGGGATTCTAAGATCCAAATTCGCAAAGGGGAATGGAAATAAGGCACGCACAGAAGAAAAGGGATGACTGTATATATATAACTATCCTTTACATGTCCGTAATGGTAACCATACACCAAAGATTCAGAACCGAAGTATATAACATAAAACGAGAAGAGCCAGAGGCAAACCCCACAAAGCCAACCAAGTAAAGAAAACAGAAACACAAGGACAAGGAAGCAATGGAAACACCGAGCTACCAGAAAGCAAAAGACAAAACGGCTATAAGAAGACTTCATATTTTAATAATCACCCTAAATGTAAATGGACTAAACTCACCAATAAAAAGGCACGGAGTTGCAGATTGTATCAAGAACCAAAACCCAACCATATGCTGCCTCTAGGAGACACATCTCAGCTCCAAAGACAAATATAGACTCAAAGTGAAAGGGTGGAAAATAATATTTCAAGCAAATGGCAGTCAGAAAAAAATGGGAGTAGCAGTACTAATATTGGATGAAATAGACTTCAAAATCAAAAAGGTAAAGAAATATATGAGGGACACTTCATAATGATAAAGACAATCATGCACCAAGACATAACAATTATTAATCTCT
>NW_006438178.1:0-505 GCF_000325575.1 Pteropus alecto | reverse complement strand
AAATTGAAAAAACACACAAAAACCGTACCAAAAAGTAAAAGCCCACGACCAGGTGGCTTTACCAGTGAATTCTACCAAACGGTCTAAGAAGATTTAATACCTATTCTCTTCAAACTCTTCAAAAAAATTGAAAAGGAGGCAATACTTCCCAACTCATTTTATGAGGCCAATATTACCCTGATGCCAAAACCTGGTAAAGATAACACACAAAAAAGAAAACTACAGACCAATATCTTTCATGAACACGGTGCAAAAATCCTAAATAAGATACTAGCTAACTGAATATAGCACATATTAAAAAGATTATACACCACTATCAAGTGAGCTTATCTCAGGGACATAGGGATGGTTCAACACATGCAAACCAATTAATGTGATACATCACATAAACAAATTAAAAAATAAGAATCATACGATCCTATCAATAGATGCAGAAAAAGCCTTTGACAAGATACATTTATGATCAAAACACTTCAGAAAATTGGTATAGAAGAAAAGTACCTTA
>NW_006438177.1:0-475 GCF_000325575.1 Pteropus alecto | reverse complement strand
AAGTTGAACTATGCAGCAAGCTGGGAGGAAAAGAGAAATCTACTGGGTGGGCTAGGATCCCAGACGGCTGCATTGTAGTATTTGAGGCCTTGAGCCAAGACCTTATAACCCAGGTTCACCAGAGCACTCACCTGGGAGGGACCAAGTTAATTGAACTGTTGAAAAAAGACTATTACATCCCGGGGCTGCAATGAATGGCTAAGCAGGTATCAGCCTGTGCCACATCTACGCACAAGTGTATCCAGGGCCCTCCAAGGAAATACAAGTGACGAGACTTTGTGGACAGGCACCAGGGGAACACTGGGAGTTGGATTTCACTGAGGTCAGCCCAGGTACCCTCGGATTCATGTACTTGCTTGTGTTCATTGACACTTTTTCAGGATGGACTGAAGCCTTCCCCACCAAGTAGGAGACAGCTCAGGTAGTAGCAAAGAAATTAATCTCAGAAATAGTGCCTTGATTTGGCCTGCCCATA
>NW_006438176.1:0-1461 GCF_000325575.1 Pteropus alecto | reverse complement strand
ATTTACATCTTAAGTAAACTAAATAATCAAGAGAAGTATACATCTATAATTTCTGTTTCTATGTATCATTGGTATTTTTCACTAGTTCTCAATAGCACCAAGGCAGACTAAGACAAATTTGTTTTTAGTCATATCAGCTGCAAATAATAACTTAATTTCCTATTTTTGATTTTCTATATCTAGTTATTTCTCTTGTATAATTGCATTCATTAGTACTTCTGAAACACTATTTATGCAATGTGATAATATAGAACAATCTTGTCCTTACCTAGACCCTAAAGAGAATGCTTCTACCTCTAGTTATGTGCAAAATTTTCATGGTAAATACATTTTTCTGTCATATTACTGAAGGAAACAATGAGACATCAGAACTTAGAGAAGCAGAACATAGGCATAATCCAGGAATCTTTATTCTAATGCTTAGTAGTAAAATGACCTGGTGTATTAGTTTGTATTCTCGTGAGTGATGTTATTATGAATTCAGCCTAACCTAGTGATATGTTTTTTGTGAAATCATACTTGCAACTTTAATTCAATCATCTATGGCCAAAGAGGTATCATCTTGTACTAACAAAGGCATTATTTGCTTGTATTATTAGAGAGTTACGATCAGCATATCTGTGGTAGTCACACTTAGGAAAGATGATCATGATAAAATGGAAGAATCTAACCTCTTACTGTCTCTCTCCTCTGTGAAGTTCTACATATGCACTACTTGTTCAAAAGAAGTTCCATATTTAGAATTCTATTGGAGCTTTTTGTGTCATTCATAACAATACATATTTTTCCAGCCCATAGGATAAATTTCAAAAATCTTTAATTTTTCTTTCAACTTTTGTTATATTCATTACTTATAGGTTAATTTAGCAACAGTGCAATACTGTGAGACATTTTTGGACTGGGACTTTTATCTACATCTTTCACTTAATTCATCTATGTTTGTCCTCTATACTCTTAATTTTATCTATGTTTGTCCTCTATACTCTAAAATCGAGAATATCATATCATTTCTTAAATTTGTTACAGCTAATCTGATCTATTAAGGATAGTAAGTGATAAAATGAAACTTTATTTATAGACTGTTAGGCTACTAATCTACCTATTGTTTTCTAATCTACGAAACTCAAGTCTCCATTTATGGATATTACTCCTCTTGACGAAAAAAGTATACACGTTCCTGTCTGCTTCCACAAGTCCAAACATGCTGGTAGCACCATCAAAAGTCCTTTTACCCTTAAATTGTCTCCTTTTGAAATTTTATTCTTCTCAGGCAATGAGACTACATGTGTGTGTGAAGACAATGTTATAAAATGACTAACACCGGGTACTGGCCTTGTGATGGCAAATGCGTCTTCTGTTCACAGGACTTAGCATCTCTGACACTTTTTCCTTCCTCAATAATATAATTTAAAATGTGTTGTCCGCGTTACCTACAAAATTACTTTCCTTGAGAAAAATACT
>NW_006438175.1:0-703 GCF_000325575.1 Pteropus alecto | reverse complement strand
GAACTAGCTGATACCATCAGGAGAGGAAACATGAGCATAATGGGCATTCGCAAAGGGGAGGAAAAGGAGAAGGGATTAGAAAGCATTTTCAGACAAATAGTTGACAAGAATTTCCCAAATCTAAGAAATAAGCAAGAGCATGGAATTCATTAAGTCAACAGAACACCCAATTATATCAACCCCAAAAGGCCTTCTCCAAGACATATTGTATTAAAATTATCAAAAGTCAATGACAAACACAGAATTCTCAGGGCAGCCAAGGAAAAGGAGATGGTAACTTATAAAGGAAAGCCCATTAGACATTCGTTGTACTTCTCAGCACAAACCTTACAAAGACAGAAAGGAATGGAATGAAATATTCAAACTATTAAGTGAAAGGAACTACCAGCCAAGAATAATGTATCCAGCTAAGCTCTCCTTTAGATATGAAAGAGAAATAAAGACCTTTCTAGACATACAAAAATTGAGGGAATCCTCCAGTACAAGGACTGCACTACAGGAAATACTAAAAGGGGGTAATCTCACCTAAAACAAACGGACCAAAAAATACATAATTAGGAGTAAGGTGAGTATCAGGTAAATAGAAGCAGAGGAGTGCAACCCTTACTAAGAACAAGGCATTATAAGCTTAAAAATAAGAAGAGAACTGCTATAGCAAGATAGTAATAAACATTCAGCATATATAGGGAAAAACTGAGACAAC
>NW_006438174.1:0-618 GCF_000325575.1 Pteropus alecto | reverse complement strand
TTTTTTAAAATTTATTTATTTATTTTTATGGTGACTGACAAAATCCATTAAGTTTCAGCTGTACATTTCAACAGTAAGGCATATATATATTTACAATGTGTGTTCATGTCCACAGTTAGATTTCTTTCTGTGACCACATATTTGACCTCTTTTACCCCGACTACCTCCCCGCTCTCCACTAACCCCTAACCTCTGGTAACCACTAGTCTATTGTCCATGTCCATCAGTCTCTGTTTCTTTGTCCTGTTAATTTGTTGTTTTTAGGTTTATATCCCACATATAAATGATATCATGTGGTTTTCAACTTTTTCTGTCTGGCTTATTTCGCTTAGCATGATTATCTTGAGGTCCATTCACATTGGCACAAATAACAGTATTTCATCTCTTCTTATGGCTGAGTAATATTCCATTGTATATATATATACCACGGCTTCTTTAGCCAATTATCTATTGTAGGACACTTCGGTTGCTTCCATGTCCTGGACACTGCGAATAATACTGCCATGAACATTGGTGTGCAGATATCTTTTCAGATATGAGTTTTCAAGTCTTTGGGGTAAATACCCAGCAGAAGGTTTGCAGCATCATATGGTAGATCAATTCTTATTTTTTTGAGGA
>NW_006438173.1:0-414 GCF_000325575.1 Pteropus alecto | reverse complement strand
TCCTGTTCTATAAATCATGGATCCCCAACCCCTGGTCCATGGACCGGTATCAGTCCATGGCCTATTAGGAACTGGGCCGCACAACAGGAAGTGAGTGAGTGAAGCTTTATATGTATTTGCAGCTATTCCCCTGAGCTAGCGTCATCACCTCAACTCCATCTCAGGTCATTAGGCATTAGATTCTCACAGAAGCACGAACCTATTGTGAACTTCGCATGTGAAGGATCTAGGGTGGGTGCTTTTTATGAGAATTTGATGCCTGATGATCTGAGGCAGAGATGGGGCGGTGATGCTAGTGCTGGGGAGTGGCTGCAAATACAGATTAACGTTAGTAGAGAGGTATGACTGCACAGAGACCATAATAAATAAATTGCTTGCCGACTCATATCAAAACCCTATCATTGAGTGGCAAGT
>NW_006438172.1:0-1779 GCF_000325575.1 Pteropus alecto | reverse complement strand
ATTCACTGAGAACTTTAACAAAGAGATAAAAAACAAAAAGGTGAAATGGAAATTATAAAAGAGAACCAGTCAGAGATGAAGAATACATGATCTGAGATGAGAAGTATATTAAAAGGAATAAACAAAGCGAATAATGAAGAGGATCAAATGACCTCTATAGAGGATAGGAAAGCCAAGGACACTCGATCAGAATGGCAGGAAAAAATAAACCAAGCTTATAATAATAAATTAAGGAGCCTAAGATATACTATTAAAAGTAAAAATATCCATGTCATAGGGGTACCGGAAACAAACAAACAAACAAACAACAACAAAAACAAAAACAAGACGTTGAAGAGCTATTTGAAGAAATAATGATAGAAAACTTCCCTAACCTGGTAAAGGAAATAGACATACAACCCCAGGAAGCTCAGAGAGTTCCCCAAACCAGGAACCCAAAGGGGCCCACACCAAGATACAACATAATTAAAATGCCAAAGGTTAAATACAAAGAGAGGATCTTAAAAAGCAGCAAGAGAAAAGCAGTTAGTTATCTACAAGGGGGCATCCATAAGACTAGCAGTTGATTTGTCAAAAGAAACTGCAGGACAGAAGGGTTTGGCACAAAATATTCAAAGGGATGAAAACCCAGGATCTACGACCAAGAATTCTTTATCCAGCAAAGCTATCATTTAGAGTTGAAGGGCAGATAAAGAGCTTTCCAGACAAAAATAAGCTAAAGGAATTTATCAACACCAAGCTAGTATTACAGGAAATGATGGAGGGACTTCTTTAAGAAGAAAAAATATATATCAAAAACAGGAATAAAGAATGGTAACAACTACATTCCTATCAATAAGTACCACAAATGGAAAAGAATTAAGTGCTCCAACCAAGAGACAGAGTGGCTGAATGGATAAGAAAACAAGACCCCTACATATGCTGCCTACAAGAGATTTATTTCAGATTAAAAGACACTTACAGGCTAAAAAGAAGGGGATGGAAAAAGATATTGCCTTGATGGACCTAGAGGATATTACCCTGAATGAAATGGGTTGGATAGAGAAAGACAAATATTGCATGATTTCACATACATGTGGAATCTAAAGAAAAAAACTAACAACAACAGCAACAAAAGTGGAAATAAACTCATAGATACAGAGAATATTTAGGATGCTAGATAAGAAGAGGTTGGGGGACAAAAAATGGCAAAAGAATTTAAGAAGTACAAATGGATAGTTGCAAAATAGACATGGAGATGTAGAATGTAGCATGGGGAGGAGAGATAATAATGTTATAATAAATATATAAGGGGGAAGAAGGTACTAGATTTGCTGGGGCGATCACTTTGCGACTTTTGTGGATCTGATCAATATGTTATACAACTGAAACTGGCATATTATTGTATGCCAACTATAATTGAAAAAAAACCTCATTGAATTGTACAATATAAATACAAGCAACTAATTGTCTATTATATTTTAATAAAGATGGGGAAAAAATAAAATGGCTATAGGAAAACCTCATAATTCAATAGTCACCCTAAATGTAAATGGACTTAACCCACCAATTAAAAGGCACAGAGTTGCAGATTGGATCAAAAAACAAAACCCAACCATATGCTGCCTCCAGGAGACACATCTCAATTCCAAACACAAATGTAGACTCAAAATGAAAGGGTGGAAAATGCTTTTTCAAACAAATGCCATTCAGAGAATAGTCGGAGTAGTGGTACTAATAACGAACGAAATAGACTTCAAAATAAAAAAAAAGGTAAAAAAGATACTGAGGGACACTTCA
>NW_006438171.1:0-204 GCF_000325575.1 Pteropus alecto | reverse complement strand
TTTCTTCTGCACGTGTCTTATCTCCATTCCCCTTTCTGAATCTGGATCTATGAATCCTCCCTTTTTCAGTCATTGTTATCTCAATTTGTCCCTATGTATGCTGAATGTTCATTACTATCTTGTTATAACAATTATTATTATTTAAGCTTATAATGCACTGTTTTAGTAGGGGTTGCACTCCTCTGCTTCTACTTGCCTGATAGT
>NW_006438170.1:0-1221 GCF_000325575.1 Pteropus alecto | reverse complement strand
CTTTTTAAAAAATTTATTTATTTATTTATTTATTTTTATGGTATCATTGATTAATGAAATCCAATAAGTTTCAGCTGTACATTTTAACAGTAGGGCATATATATATTTACACTGTGTGTTCATCTCCCATAGTTAGATTTCTTTCTGTTGCCACATATTCGATCCCTTTTACCCCATCCTACACATTCTTCTCAAGTGTACATAAAACATTTTCAAGGACAGATCTCATATTAGTACACAAATCAAGTCTCAATAAATTTAAGAAGATTGAAATCATATCAACCGTCTTCTCTGGTCACAATGGTATGAAACTAGCTATCAACTACAAGAAAAAAACTGGAAAATATACAAACACATGAAAGCTAAATAACATGCTTCTAAACAATGAATGAGTTATTAATGAGATCAAGGAAGAAATCAAAAGAGACCTAGAAACAAATAAAAATGAAAACACAACGACTCAAAATTTATGGGACACAGCAAAAGCAGTCCTAAGAAGGAAATTCATAGCAATACAGGCCTACCTCAAGAAACAAGAAAAAGCTCAAATAAACAATGTAACTTTACACTTAAAAGAACTTAAAAAAGAACAGTGAACAAAGCCCAAAGTGAATAGAAAGAAGGAAATGATAAAGATCAGATCAGAAATAAATGAAATAGAGTCTAGAAAAACTAGAAAAACAGTACAAAAGATTAATGGAACCAAGAGCTGGTTCTTTGAAAAGGTAAACAAAATTGACAGATCCTTAGTCAGACTCATCAAGGAAAAAAGAGAGGACTCGAATAAATAAAATCAGAAGTGAAAGAGGAGAAATAACCACAGATTCCACAGAAATACAATGGATCATAAGAAAATACTATGAGCCATTATATGCCAACAAATTAGATAATCTGGAAAAAATGGACACATTCCTAGAAACATACAATCTCCCAAGACTGAGTCCAGAAGAAACAGAAAATTTCAACTGACTGATTACCACTAATGAAATAGAATCTGTAATCAAAAACTTCCCAAAAAACAAAATTCCTGGACCAGATGGCTTCATAGGCGAATTTTATCAAACATTCAAAGAAGAATTATCACCTAATCTTCTCAAACTATTCCAAAAATTTCAAGAAGAGGGAAGGCTCCCTAACTACTTTTATGAGACCAAAACCAGGCAAAGATATTACAGAAAAAGAAAAATATAGGCTGATATCTCTTATGAACATTGATGCAAA
>NW_006438169.1:0-899 GCF_000325575.1 Pteropus alecto | reverse complement strand
ATGCAAAATGCGAGGCTGAGCTGCAGCCCCCAACATGCAACACAGAGAGCCCTTGTCCCATTTCCTACAACTCAACACCGCAGAGCCTCAAGGGAAATGCTACTGAAACTGTCGCTAACACTGACAGGAACTGAGACTGAGGGTAGCAAGCATGATTGAATATCTATAAGAAAAAAAAAAGGCATTATTAATACTTTATATAAAGCAGGGATCCAAGAGGCTTAGACACCACCTACTGGAAGTCAAAAGAAAAACATCTTCTCTGCAAAAGGCTAAAGAGAGACCTTTATAAAATAAATCTTCTTTCTGGGAAAAAAAGGACAATACTCTTCCATTAATGCCAAGGCAGAGAAATAGTCCATTAAACACCATGACAAGCAGTTCAGAAAGAAATAGAAAAATCTCCTGAAAATAAGCTTAAAGACATATCACTGGGACACCCAGGCAGCAAAACAGTGCATCTGTCTGCTGGGGCAGCAACAGGACTTCAGGAGCAGTTTAGGGGCTTGAAAAAAAATTTTTTCCTTGTGGTGAGATCTCTTAGGATATACTATCTTAACAACTAGCAAAGAGACTGAAACCCTCAAAACACACTTACACACACACACACACACACACACACACACACACACACACCAAATAGAACTTCGGAAGATGAAGAACACCCTGAAAGAGATGAAAAATGAAATAGCAAGCTTAGGAAAGAGTAGACCAAATGAAGGAAAGGATCAGTGATATCAAAGATAGAAATCTCAAAATAAATCAGAAGGAAGCAAAAAGAAACCAAAGAATGAAAAATAATGAAAGAGAAATACAAGAAATAGCTGATGCTATCAGGAGAAGAAACAAAAGAATAATGGGCACTCTCGAAGGGGAAGAAAAGGAGCAGGGATTAGAAA
>NW_006438168.1:0-959 GCF_000325575.1 Pteropus alecto | reverse complement strand
CCAACTTGTCGAGATAGCCCAGAAAGTGTTCAACACCAGGGAGGCACCGGATGACCCCAAATGTATGTCTAAAATCCAAAACTACTGTCATCAACCTAGCCAATCTGTTGCCAGACCCAGACCCCGAGACCCCCGTTCATGACTGCATAGGTTTCACTGATGCTGTGTGTTTCTTGCAGCCAGACCTCAAAGACTCCCCTCTGACTGAGGTCAATGAAGTTCAGTTCATGGACAGGAGCAGCTTCATGCAGGAAGGAAGAAGGTACGCTGGGGCAGTGCGCGTTACTCTAACTGGCACCATCTGGTCACAAGCTCTTCCCCATAGGACTTCTGCTCAAAAGGCAGAACTCATTGCCCTCACTGAGGCACTAAGATGGGGAAAGGACAAGGCAGTCACAATATACACAGACAGCCGATACGCCTTTGCCACTGCACATTACATGGAGCCATCTACAAGGAAAGAGGGCTTCTGACTTCAGCTGGGAAGGACATCAAGAACAAGGGTGAAATCTTAGCCTTACTTGAAGCCATATAGATGCTTAAGGCTCTTGCTATTGTCAAAAAGGGAATAGTCCCGAGGCTGAGGGAAACCTGACCAGCCGATGCAGAGGCAAGAACAGGGGCCACAAGGCCAGTGGGGCCCCCACCATGTCTACTGACTGTTGTCCCTTACCCAGAACTGCCTCCATCTCCGACCTATACGGTGGAAGAGAACATATATTTTTAAGATAAGGGAGCCACTAGGAACCAACAGGGGTGGTAGACAACCCCAGATGGAAAAATCAGGCTCTCATGGGCCCATGGAAGGACTCTCCTCCACCAACTACACCAGACCACACACCTATGGCGAACTAAGATGCTCCAAGCTTTAGACTCCTACTTTCACTTGTTCGAAGGGAGAGGAACTGCAGAGGAGATTACCTTATGATGCCTGGCTTGTGCCCAAGTTAATCCAAAGA
>NW_006438167.1:637-896 GCF_000325575.1 Pteropus alecto | reverse complement strand
GATTATATCAATAGATGCAGAAAAAGCCTTTGACACGATACAGCATCTATTTAGGATCAAAACACTTAACAACATTGGTATAGAAGGAAAGTACCTTAACATAATGAAGGCCATCTATGACAAACCCTCAGCCAACATTATACTTAACGGTAAAAACTAAAACCCTTCTCTCTAAGATTAGGAACAAGGCAAGGCTGTCCACTATTGCCATTGTTATTCAATATAACATTGGAGGTCCGAGAAAGTGAAATCAGGCAAG
>NW_006438167.1:0-377 GCF_000325575.1 Pteropus alecto | reverse complement strand
TCGCAACAAAAAAGAATAAAATACCTAGGAATAAATGTATGAAACATATGAAGTGCCTATATAATAAGAAATCAAAGAAGATACAAAGAAATAGAAAGATATTACGTGTTCTTGGATTGGAAGAATCAACACAGTTAAAAGGACCATATTACCTAAAGCATTATAAAGATTTAATGCAATCCCCATGAAAATCCCATTGGTATTTTCTAGAGAAATAGCACAAAAAATCATCAGATCTGTATGGAAACACAAAAGTCCCCAAATTGCCAAAGCCATCCTGAGGGAAAAGAACGAGGCTGGAGGCATCACTCTGCCTGACTTCAAATGATACTGCAAAGTGAAAGTAATCAAAACGGCATGGTATTGACAGAAAAACA
>NW_006438166.1:1937-2505 GCF_000325575.1 Pteropus alecto | reverse complement strand
TCTTATGTTTCCTCTCTTGAGGGTATCAGCTAGTTCTCGTATTTCCCTTTCATGTTTTTTCATTCTTCGATTTCTCTCTTCTTGCTTCTGATTTATTTCTAGATTTCTGTCTTCAATATCACTGATCATTTCCTCCATTTGATCAACTCTATTTCCCAAGCTTGTTCTTTAATTTTTTGGCTCTTGCAGTGTGTTCTTTATGTCGAGAAGTTTTATTTGGTACTTTTGGAGGATTTCAATCTCCTTGCTAAAGAACTCATTCTGCTCATCTAGTTGTTTTCTCAGTTTTTGAAATTGATGATATAACTTTTTCGGAACTCACTATTTTTTCAGAAGTACCATCTGAATTCTGTGTCACTTTGGTTGCATATTTCTATGTCTGTAAGCTTATATTCTGGAGATTCCCCCCACCTTTTTTTTTTCTGAGATACCTTGTCACCTTGATTGTTCATGGTATTTAATGAACTATTTCTCCGCCTGGATTTTAATGGAAGTGTATTTACTTTTTTTTTTTTTCCGAGAAAGAAGATTTTTTATAAAAAGTTCCTTTTAGCCTGTTGGAAAGATG
>NW_006438166.1:0-1666 GCF_000325575.1 Pteropus alecto | reverse complement strand
ACTTATATTCTGGAGATTCCCCCCCCCTTTTTTTTTTCTGAGATACCTTGTCACCTTGATTGTTCATGGTATTTAATGAACTATTTCTCCGCCTGGATTTTAATGGAAGTGTATTCTACTTTTTTTTTTTTCCGAGAAAGAAGATTTATTATAAAAAGTTCTCTTTAGCCTGTTGGAAAGATGGTGCTTTTCTTTTGGTTGCTGTGGGTGACGTCTAAGCCTCTTGTATCCCTGCTTTATATAAAGCCTTAATAATGCCTTTTTTTTTTCTTATAGATGTTTGGTTAAGTTCAGTACTCTCAATTTCAGTTCCTGTCATTGTTAGCGACAGTTTTGGTAGCATTTGCTCAGATTAGCCTAGACTCCGCAATAATTGGTCTCGGAGGGTTTGGGGGAGGGGCACTCTGGGTTGGTGGTTGGGGACTGTGGCTCAGCCTTAATTTTGCTGTTTCTCTGCCATCTGCTTTCTTCCCTGATGATTGGGCCCTGCCAACAGCCACATGGAGCTCACAGCTCTTCCAGGCAGGGCTGTTCAGGGAACTCACAGCAACTTCTCCCCTCTCCATCCTCCTACAGAGAGCTCTGGGGGATGTGAGAGGCAGCTTCTTTATTCCTCCCAGTCCACTGCCCACACCTGGGTTCCGACCTATGGTAGCTCTTATGTGCAGATCCCATGCTCAGGCATGCTGTTGTGCAGTTTGTGTGTGTTTTTTTTTTTTTTTTGAGTTTTAGATGTTCAGCTTATTGTTTTTTCAAGAGGAGAGATCTGGGGACGTCTCCCACTAAACTATGTTTCTCCAAATTCTGATAAGCATGTTATTTCAGTACTATAACAGAAATTCTATATTTAGATATGTTCTCTTTGCTATTAGTAAAAAAAAAAAAGTATAGTGTTCATTAAAACGACATTAATAAATATACTATTGGAGTGGCAGATTGGTTCTTTCCACAAATATTTCCTAGCTACATTTTATATGCTGGCACTGGCCACTTACAATTATGAGATACAAAGATGAATTAGAAAATAATCCTGCTCCCAATGAATTACAGTCAAGTACAAAAGGTAAAAAGTGATATGTCCTTATCACATGCAAACCTGGTAAGCTTAAATGGCTAAAAATTACTCATAGAAAAGATGGCAATAGTCTAGTTACAACAATAAATTATCTTGATTGTTTAATTTGTACCAAGCACTGCATTTTCCCAGCCAAGCTATTCAGGATGTCCTATTTCCTCATTTTACCCATAAGATACTAAGCCCTAGAGAGTTATTTTCCCAAGCTCATATGCTAATAGGGAATCTCACATGTGTTACTTCTAAATATTTATCAATGATATTTCTTCTACTGAATTTAAGCCAAACATTATTGACCATTTACTGGGCATGATACTACTGTAAAAAAAAATGATCAGGAACAAATTTTGTGTGTAATTAAGACATAAATACTATAATATGCCAAGGTAAATTCAATAGTGAAAATATATATAAAATATGCTACTGAAAACAAGTAGGTAGAAGCAGCACTCCCTAGGGGAATCAGGACAGCTTTCAGAAAAGTAGTCATTTAAGCTAAGGTTTGATTTCTTGATTCAGTATTTTACATGTATTCAGTGTATTTGTGTGTGGGGGGAGGGTATGTGTGTGCATGTACACATTGTGAGCACC
>NW_006438165.1:0-349 GCF_000325575.1 Pteropus alecto | reverse complement strand
GACATCCCCAGATCTCTCCCCTTGAAACAAAAATAGCTAAACATCTAAAACAACAAAAAACACCCAAACTGCACACCAGCACGTCAGAGCATGAGATCTGCGCATAAGAGCTACCACAGGTCAGAACCCTCAGTATCGGGCAGTGGACTGGGAGAAATAAAGAAGCTGCCTGTCGCAGCTGATGGAGCTCCCTGTGGGGGGAGGGGGAAGGAAGAAGTTGCAGTGACTTCCCTGAACAGCCTTACCTGGGAGAGTTTGTGAGTTCCACGCAGCCAGCGGCAGGGCCCAATTATCAGGGCAGAAAGCAAAGAAGCGGGATGGCAGAGAAATAACAGTTGATTTTTACCAG
>NW_006438164.1:0-2971 GCF_000325575.1 Pteropus alecto | reverse complement strand
ACTGCAAGAGTTGAAAAATGAAATAACAAGTTTGGAAAATAGAGTCAACAGATAGAGGATAAGATCAGTGACATTGAAGACAGAAATCTAGAAATAAATAAGAAAGAGAGAAACCGAAGAATGAAAAATAATGAAAGAGAAATACAAAAACTAGCTGATACCATCAGGAGAGGAAATGAAAGAATAATGGGTATTATCAAAGTTGAGGAAAAGGAGCAGGGACTAGAAAGCATTTTCAGACAAATAGTGGATGAGAATTTCCCATCTAAGGAATGAGCTGGAGCTTGGAATTCAAGAAGTCAACAGAACACCCAATTATCTCAACCCAAAAAGGACTTCACCAAGACACATTGTATTAAAATTATCAAAAATCAATGACAAAGACAGAATTCTCAGGGCAGCCGGGGAAAAGAAGATGGTAACCTATAAAGGAAAATCCATTAGATTTTCATCGGACTTCTAGCACAAACATAACAAGCCAGAAAGAAGTCAAATATTCAAACTATTAAATGAAAGGAACTACCAGCCTAGATTAATATATCCAGCTAAGCTCTCCTTTAGATATGAAGGAGAAATAAAGACCTTTCCAGACATACAAATATTGAGGGAATTCTCCACTATGAGGCCTGCATTAGAAAAAATACTGAAAGGGAGGAGCTCACCTAAAACAAAAAGACAAAAAAAAATCCATAATTAGGAATAAGGTGAATAGCAGGCAGATGGAAGCAGAGGAGTGCAGCCCTTACTAAGAACAGGGCATTATAAGCTTAAGCAATAAGAAGATATTTGCTATAGCAAAATAGTAATGAAAGTTCAACATATATAGGAACAAATTGAGATAACAACGACTGAAAAGGGGAGGATTCAAAGATCCAAATTCGCAAAGGGGAATGGAGATAAGGCACGCGAAGAAGAAAATGGATGACTGTACATTTATATAACTATCCTTTACATATTCAAAATGGTAACCACACACGAGAGATTCAGATGTGAAGAATATAACATAAAACAAGAAGGACCAGAGGGAAAAACCCATGAAAACCAACCAAAATTAAGAAAATAGAAACAAAAGGACAAGGAAGCAATGGAAACACTGAGCTACCAGAAAGCAAAAGATAAAATGGCTATAAGAAGACCTTATATTTCATTAATCATCCAAAATGTAAACAGACTGAACTCACAAATAAAAAGGCACGAAGTTGCAAATTGGATCAAAAAACAAAACCGAACCATATGCTGTCTCAGGAGACATATTTCTGTTGCAAAGACAAATAGACTGAAAGTGAAATAGTGGAAAATGATATTTCAAGCAAATGGCATCCATAGAAAAGCAGGAGTAGCAGTACTAATATTGGATGAAATAGACTTCAAAATAAAAAAGGTAAAGAACGATACTGAGACACTTCATAATACTAAAGGGAATCATGCACCAAGAACACATAACACTTCTTAATATCTATACTTCCAGTCAGGGAGCCCCAAAATATATAACACAATTACTAACAAAACTAAAGAGAGAAACAGACCAAAACACTATCATAGTAGGAGGCCTAAAGACCCCACTATCAGATATGGACAGATCATCCAAACACAAAAGTCAATAAGGAAATAACATCCTTAAATGACACATTAGCCCAACTGGACATAATTGACATTTACATAGCCTTTCATCTCAAAACAGTTGCTTATGCATTATTCTCTAGTGCACATGGAACATTCTCAAGGATTGATCACATACAGGAACACAGAGATATCCACAAAAAATATAAGAGGGTTGAAATCATACCAACCATATTCTCTGAACATAATGCTTTAAAACTAAAGATCAAATGCAAAAAGAAAGCAGCAAAAACCACAAATACATGGAGATTAAACAACATGCTATTGAAGAATAACTGGGTCAGAGAAGAATGAAAAGAGAGAACAAGAGATAAATAGAGACAAATGATAATGATAGTACAACATATCAAAACTTTTGGGGTACGGCAAAAACGGTAATAAGAGGAAAGAAAGTCCATATCATTACAGGCCTATTTCCAAAAACAGGAATGGTCCAAATAAACAACCTAATGCTTCATCTTAAAAAATTAGAAAATGAAGAACAACTGAAGCCTAAAGTCAGCAGAAGGAAAGAAATTATCAAAATTAGAGCAGAAAAAAATAAAATTGAAAACAACAACAAAAAAAAATAGAAAAAAAAAAAACCACAACAAAGAGCTGGGTTTTTGTTTTTGTCTTTGTTTTTTTGTTTGTTTGTTTGTTTGTTTTTCTGTTTTTTTTAGAAGGTTAATAAAATTAACGAATCCTGGCTAGACTGACTAAAGAAAAATGAGAAAGGACACAAATAAACAAAATCAGGGATGAAAGAGGGGAAATTGTGACAGACACCACAGAAATACAAAGGATCATACAAGAATACTATGAAAAAGTATATAACACCAAATTAATAACCTAGGAGAAATGGACCAGTACTTAGAAAAATACAACCTTCCTAGACTGAATCAAGAAGAACTGGAAAATCTAAATAGATCAATCAGCAGTATGGAAATTGCATCAATGATCAAAAACCTACCAAAAAGTGAAAGTCCAGGATCAGATGGCTTCACCAGTTGAAAGCTACCAAACATTCAAAGAAGATTTAATACCTATTCTCCTCAAACTCTTCCAAAAAATCAAAGAAGAGGCAGTACCCTCCAACTCATTTTATAAGGTCAATATTACCCTGATACCAAAACTTGGTAAACATAACATAAAAAAAGAAAACTACAGACTGATATCTCTCATAAACACAGGCGCAAATATCCTAAATAAAATAATAGTGAACCAAATACAGCAACATATTAAAAACATTATACACCACGATCCAGTGGGCTTTATCCCAGGGGCACAGGGATGGTTCAAAATATGCAAATTGATTCATGTGATACACCACATCGACAAATTAAAAACTAAGAATCATATGATCATATCA
>NW_006438163.1:45799-57249 GCF_000325575.1 Pteropus alecto | reverse complement strand
TGAAACCATAAGGCATAATTAATACTGAAAGGGTGATAAGGATTGTTGGATTGGAAATCATGTTGGAATTGAAGAATAAGAGATTTGGGAATATTAAAAAAGGTGGTCAACAAGGTAAGAAATATGGATCAGAAACCACAATATTGAAACTGGGATTTGAAGTTGGTGTATTTATTGCCAGGAACAAAGTCTAAGAGTCTGACTATGGGGATTGGTGTCTGTAGTGAGATGAGGACAAGCCTAATGAAGGTAACAAGATCAAAGAGCTGATGCTAGGATTTAAATGAATAGTCTCCATGAATATTTAATCATCAAGAATGTTAATGAGAGTAGTAATCCAAATACTAAGAAAATTCGATTAAAAAAAGAAAAGTGAAAGGGGAGCAGCTGACTGCGACAAGAATATTAGTGGATGATACAATCTGATGGCTTATGTTCCCTTATGAAGATGAAATACATACTTCTATTTGAAGATGAATTCCTTCATTACTGGAAACAGAAGTGCACTTCAGATTTCCTCTACAAATCTTTCCAGCTATAAAATTTCCTGTCCCAGACAGTTTACCTATTATTTTGGAAATATAAAGAAGTTGCTTGATTTCTTATTTTAAATTTATGAGTGAATTTTATATTTCTATTCATGAAATGCAAAAATTAATTGTACTTGAATAAACACTTGAGAATATTCGATGTTGCTGGGTAGTTTTGCTCACTTATCTATTTTGCACACTAGATTTTCGGGGCTTGAAGCTCTCTGCCATTCTGCACCAGTGTTGTATGATATGGAAACACTCCTTCATGGGAAATTTTTATGAATATGAAAAGTTTTTAAATATATTAAATCAGGTGGTAAGATAAAACAGTATAACTAAATTTTCTCCTATAATTTTGATAGTTTTCAATTTGATTTTGGACTTTGATGCAATCTTAATAGGGGAGATAACAACTTTATTATTAAATGAGGCTAAAATTACTTTGGACATAGATTTCAAGTTTTGCTCAACAATATAATTATTATAATTAATTCATTATAATTTTAATATAGTGGAGCTATACAGGTCTCCTTTTATTCTGCACAATTATTTTGAGATTCATCTCATGTTGTAGTTGACATAACAAGATTATTTTAATGTAATTCTTTTATTTATAAAGTTTTATTTTACAAATAATATAACAATATATTTACAATGCTATAAAATTTTTTAGAATATATAAATAGTGATTTCATAATTAGTAAAATACATAAAATATTGATTAACCCAAGCAGAAGTCATTTAGAAATGTTTATAAGCATCAGCTGTTAAATTTACAGATGTTGTGGAACCAAAGTTGTACACAGTGGGACACTCATCATGAATTCTGAATGATGTTAAATGAGAGAATGAAATAGCCAAGTAAATAGTAAGTAGAAACCTGTCTAATCATCTTCCTCTGAATCATCATCTACTGTTGAGCTGAGTTTCATTACTCGGTGTATTGGAGTATTAACAGAATCATAATTCCACCCCTTTCTCATAAACAACTTCTCGAGCACACCGGGCATATCGTAGCCCTTGCTTACAATGAAGTCTTTAAAGGCAATTGTTCCATAAAGATCATCAATAATGTCTGGTTCACGGTTCTTTCCAAAAATCCCACCTTCATCTTCAAGTAAGGGGTCAAGCAAAGGTTCATCATTTATTAGTTTTTTCCACAGCTTGGGTTTCAGGTACCATGCTCCATACCTAATTTTCACACGGTTGGGTTTATAAGGATCATATGGTTTCTGCAGTTTCCTCTCCCAGGTGTCTTCTTGTAGGGAGAATTTTCTCTCTTTTATAGGATCTAGCTGTATGCTGTACCTTAATTCCAAAGGAACTTGGCTTATTTTCTTTATTTTGCCAGTACCATAGGTTGGGTTGCACTCATGGCCAATATCAAACTGTTTCATAATGAACTCTTCATCAATGCCCAAGTCTCCAAAAGTATCAACCCATCTGCAGAATTTACGAACTGCTCTCGGAATTTTTCTGTGAAGAGGAGAACCTTTGGGAAAATCCTTTGTGTCTGACTTCTTTTTTCTCTTTTTCTCAGGAAGGGAATTGTCGGAAGGTTTCAGAGGAGTCTTCTTGGGAGGTTCCAGGTAGATTTCAGCCGGAGGTTTTTCACGAAGCTTTGTGGGGGACTTCATTCTTTTCCTGGTGCCCTGACAATAAGTACATGTGTCCTCCAGCTTCTTGTCAGGATAGAGCACTTCCAGAACATTTAATAAGAGGTCTTCAGGTAGACTTTCCTCCAGATTCAGGTAGTGAGTCAAGGGACACTTAGTTAGGCTGGCTTCGCTGTCCTCTACGAATGCCTTCCGTGCTTGCTGGGCTGGCGAGAGTGTGGAAAACATGTCTACTTCCGCGGGCAGCTTTTTCCGACTCTTTTTGGAGGCAGGTTGGGAAACTCTATGATCAATTATAGGGAGAAAGCCCTCCATAGGGCCGCGAGTGATCATATTTTCACAAGGTGGACAGCCCATCCTGAAGTCATCCAGTCCCTCTTTGACAAATATCCACTGCCGGCTATCCAGGGAGGTGGGGAACTTCAGAAACCTGTTCTTGTGCTTTGCGAAACACTTGGAAGGTAACTTGTCCTGGTACCAGGGCTTACAGTTCATTCCCAGGGGCATTGGTTCCAGAGTCCGTGGCCCTAACAGCCATTTCTTGTCCACCATGGTACCTCTGGCGGCAGGGCAAAAAGCGGCCTTAGTGCTTTGTTGTCCCAGCTGCTCTGGTTGCTAGGAGACCGCTTACCAGATGCACCCAGATTCTTTCCGGAGGCGGGTCAATGCAGGCGCTGACGTGCAGCCCTCATTTGCCTAGGATGAGCCACAAAGGTATATTCTTTTCTGTGGTAGACAATTGTATGGACATACCACAATTTATTTATCCATTCGCCTTTTGAAGAACATTTGGGTTGTTACCAGTTTGAGGCTATTACAAATAAAGCTGCCATGAATTTTTCACATGTTCACATATTTGTATGTGCATGTACTTTCATTTCCCTTGGGTAAATTTTAGCGATGAGTAGAATGGCTGGAGTGTATGATACGTGTTTAACATTAAAAAAAAAAAAAAAAAACTTTTCCAAAGTGGTTGTATTATTTAATATTTTTTCTAGCAGTATATGATAACTGCACTTCATCCACATATCCCCAACACATGGTATGGTTGGTCATTTCAATTTTGGCTATTCTAATAGTTCTGTAGTGGTATCTCATTGTGGTTTTAATTTGCATTTTCCTAATGACTACTGGTATTGAGCACCTGTTTATGTGCTTATTTGCCATTTATATCTCTCCTTTGGTGAAGTGTCTTTCAAATTTTTTGCACATTTTTAAATTTTGTTGCTTGATATCTATTGAGTTTTGAGAGCTCTTTGTGTATTCTGAATGTAAGTCCTTTATCAGATATATGACCCTGTAGAATTTTCTCTCCATCTATGGCTTGTCTTTTCATTGTCTTAACAATGTCTTTCAAAGAGCAGAGTTTTTGCATTTCATGAAGTCCACTTTATCAATTTGTTATTTTTTGGATTTGTAGCTAAGAAAAATGCCTATCCAAAGATCAAAATGTGTTTTTTTTTTGCATTTTGCTAAAAGTTTTATAATCTTCGGTTTTACTTTTAGATCTGTCATCTATTAAAATTTATTTTTGGGTGACGTAAGATATGAATCAAATTTTTTATTTTTACTTTTCTGCCTGTGTATATCCAATTGTTCCAGATTCTTTTTAAAGAGTTTTCTCCACTGAATTACCTTTGTTACTTCATAGGTGTATGTTGTCCATATTTCTGTGGGTCTATTTCTGGACACTCTTTTTCGTTTCATTGATTTATCTATCTTTACACCAATTCCATGCTGTATACTTAAAGCCATTAAGTATAATGCTAGCTTTAGGTTTTTTGAAGAGATCCTTTTTCAGTTTATGTTCCTTTTTTATTCCTAGTGTTCTGAGGCTTTGTGACAAATGTTTTATGTCAGATACTTGGATTGTGTCAAATGCTTTTTCTGCACCAATTGAGATATTCATATAGCTTTTACTTTTTAGCTTGTTAAAATAATAAATTACATTGATTGATTCCCAAGTGGTAAAAATACTTTAAATTCCTGAGATAAACCCCACTTGGTCATGATGTATTATCCTTTGAATATACGGTTAGATTAGATTTGTTAAAATATTCCAAAATATATTCTTATCTATATTTAAGGGGGATATCTGGTGTCTCTTCCTTTAATTTATTTGCTTAGCTTTATTGTCAGGATAATGCTGGCTTCACAGAATGACTTGGGAAATATCCCATCCTCTTCATTTTCAGGAACTATTCGTGTAGGATTAGTATTGTTTCTTCCTTAAATATTTTGTAGGAGTCACCAGAGAAGCCATCTAGGCCTGAATTGTTTTTTTTTTAAACTATAAATTTAATTTCTTTAACAGATATAGTGATATTCAGCTTATATGCTTTTTCTTGAATGAGTTTAGTTAGTTTGTATATTTCAGGTAACATGTTTTATCTATATTTTCAAAATTATCGCCATGAAGTATTCATACTATTTCCTTGTTGTCCTTTAAATATCTATGGAATCTGTAGTGGTGTAACCTCTTTTATTATTGATTTTCGTAAATTGTATCCTCTTTCTTTTTTTCTTTCCCCCCTAATCAGACTAGCTAGAGAATAATACATTTTATCAATCTCTTTAAAGAAACAGTTTTTTTTATTTTATTGACTTTTCCCAATATTTTTTCTGTTTTCTGTTTGATTGATTTCTCCTCTCAACTTTGATCTATTGTTGTGTTTCCTTTAATGATCTGTTCATGGTAATGTAGGCTTTTTCCAATATGCACCTCAAAACTCTTCCAGTCTCTACTTATTACCCAATTCCAAAGCCACTTTCATATTTTTAGGTATTTTTTTCAGCAACACTCACTTCTTGGTAACAATCTCTGTCTTACTTCTTTCAGGCTGCTATAACAGAACACCATAGACTAGATAGCTTGGCTTATACTCAACAGAAATGTATTTCTCACAGTTCTGGAGGCTGGGAAGTCCAAGTTCAAGGTGTAAGCAGCTTTGGTATCTGGTGCATAGATAATCATCTTTGTATTGGGTCCTCACATGGCTAAAGGAGTAAAGGATCACTATAGGAGCTCGTTTATAAAGGCACTAATCCCATTCATAAGGGCTCTACCCTTATGACTTAATCATCTCCCAAAGTCCTTACCTCCAGATACTATTACATTGGGGATTAGGTTTCAACATATGAATTTGGGGGGAACACAAATATTCAATCTATAGCATTTTGACATTCATTAATTTGTATATATTTTATAACCTTTATACTACTTTTTAAATTACTTTTACTTAACACTCTTAAATAGATTTTAACATATAAAAATCTCATACATTTACCTATGTAATTATCAATTTTATTATTCTTCATTCCTTTGTATAGATCAATACTTCCACTTGGTTTTCTCTGTGTATGGAATTCTAGGATGATAAGTTTTTCCTTTCAGTACTTTAAAAAGTATGATTCTATTGTTTTCTTGTTTTGTTTTAGATAAGAAGTCTAATGTCACCCTGATTTTTCTTTTGTTTATACCTAATGTATCTTTTTTTTTTCCTCTAGCTGTTCTCTTTATCATTGTTTATGAGCAAATTGATCATAATGTGCCTTGGTGTCTTTTTTTATGTTTCCTGTGCTTGGGGTTTGTTGAACATCTTGAATTTGTGTGTTTGTAGTTTCATCAAATTTGGAGGTGGAATTGCCATAATTTATTACTTCAAATGTGTTTTTCATCCTGCCTTCTCTTATTCTTTGTAGACTGCAATTATCCATATATTGGGTTACTTGAAGTTTTGTATAGCTAATTGATGCTATGCTTATTTATATATTTTTTCCCTCTGTGTTATATTTCAGATCATTTCTCTTACTGAATCTGCAAGTACAATAATCTTTTCTTCTGCAATATCTAATCTCATGAATGCCTTCTAATATGTTTTCTCATCTCATACTTTGAAACTTTCATCTTAGAAGTTTGGGTTAGTTTGATTTTTCATGTCTTTGCTTAATTTTTGAACAATTAGAATATAGATATAACGACTGTTTTAGTGTTTTTTCCTGCTAATTCTAACATTTGTTAATTCTGGGTTGGTTCTGATTGATTGATCTATTTATTACGAGAAGCATGTTACTGCCTCTTTCACCTTTATTATTGGATGCCAAAAATTGTGAATTTTAGGTGGAGAGGTTCCAGATAGCTTTGTATTTTTATAAATACTTTTTATCTTTGTTCTTGGATGCTGTTAAGTTGCTTGCAAATGGGGTCTTTAAGATTTTATAGGTAGAAACAGAGTAGTGCTCAACCTATGGTTAATTACTCCCCACTACTCAGGCAGAACCCTTCCATGTATACTATCCAATGCCTGTGAATCTTGATGTTTTCCAGTCTGCTGGCAGGAACAGTCTCTATTCCAGGATGAGTGCAAGGCACTGTTACTTATAATCTTTTTAGATGGTTCCTTTTCTGGCTTCAAGTAACTTCCTCACAAGCGTGAGCAGATCAATAATCAAGTGAACAACTGGGATAGGGGTGGGGCTCTAATATTTCTGGAGTTTTCTCTCTGCATAAAATCATCTGCTCCAGTTTTGAGAACTCTACCCACCGTGTTCTCCAAAGTCTCTTACCTTCATCTCCTAAATTTAGAGTGACTGTTGATCTCTGCCTGGGTTCCTCCTCCTTGATCCATGCCCTGGAAATTTAAGGAATAATCTGGGGCAATCATAGGGCTCACCTCATTTATTTCCTGTCTCTCAGGGATCAATCTCTGCTGCCTGATGTCCAGTGTCTTACAAAACATTGTCTTAGATTTTTTCCCATAGTTTTTGGTTGTTTCAGAGGGTAACTCTGGTCCCTTTTTCTCTATCTTGGACTGAGGAGAAAATACAATTTACTTTTATTTCCTTTGTCTCCACAAATTTGTTAAGCTATCCTTCTCAAAAGTCACCAAAGAATTCTTAATCATCTAATACTTTATCACATTCTTATCATTGATCTCCATCATTAAAAATGATGAGTCATACCCATCTTACTGAAATTTAGATTCTTCCTTAAATTTCATACCATTCTATTTTACTTTTTCTCTAAATGCTCATGATATACATCCCTTTTAAAATCCTCAAAAGGAGTACCACATTAGGTGTTATTTTCACAATTCTAATCAAGCATAGCTTTTCTTTTGTTATCACAAAAAGTCTCCGATACACAAATTACAGATTAGATATCATTCCTCAAATATGGCTTGAACATATATCTTTGTTTAAATGCATTTAGTCATTTATTCTTTTTTTTTTTAATTCAAGTATAGTTGGTATACAATATTAGATTAGTTTAAGGTGTATAAATATAGTGATTCAATATTTTTATACCTTACAAAGTAATCACCCCACTACTTCTAGTAATCATCTGTCACCATGCAAACTTAACACAATATTAATATTTTTTAAATTAAGTTTATTAGGGCAACACCCTTTCAGTATTAATTATGCCTTATGGTTTCAGTTCCTTACTTTCCCAGCTTAGATTCTGTTGTCCACCACTATCACTTGTTTGAGTATACTTTTAACTCCCTTCCTTTCTCTCTCACTCTTATATTCTTCTAATAAAGCCCCGCCCTGGTTAAGTCTTAATCTCTATCATTCTCGCACCTGAGCCCAAACAGTTAAATATGGCTAAAGAAAACCACATACCACACTGACTAGTTAAGTATACTGCATAACTCTTAAATGAGCCTCAATACTAGCTGAAAGTTCTACTCCATTTCCCTCATCAATATATTCTCACACTTTCTAAAATGACCATTTTAATTCTGCCAATTACCCAACACAGTCTTCATTCTTCCCTCTCAAAGCATTGCTTAGTACTCACTGATAACATAAAAATAGAAGAGAACCTCCTTTTCTCCCTGTCACCAAATCTACCAGGCCAGCCACATCTGTACCCACATTCCCTATCCCTTCTGAAGCAAAGGATGAACTCTGTAATCTACCAAGGCAAAACCTCTCTCTTGTGTATTGGACCTCCACATTTTGCCTAATCAAATATTTGTCCTGTATTTGCCCCCTTATTTTTCTTTCTTGAAGATAATTACTATCATTAAAACACACACACACACACACACACACACAAGACAAAAAAAGGCTCTTTCAACTCACACACACACACACACACACACACACACAAAGACAAAAAAAGGCTCTTTCAACTCGCATCTTCTAAAATAATTGAACAAACAAAATAAAAATAATCTTGACCTAATTTTTCTCTCCAGCTTCCACTTTGGATTCTCTGTTCTACTTTATAGAAAAGTTAACAGGAAAAGTTGATTATAAATCACTGTTTCCACTTCTTCAACTCCCATGTTCTCTTTAATTCATTCCAATCAGGATTTTGTCCTACTATCTTTGTGAAACTGTCTTGAGAAGGTCACCAATAAGGTGAACATGGCAAAAATCCAATTAATATTTTCATCTTATTCAAGAGTATTGAACCTAATAAGTAATTCATACCTTTTTAAAATACTTTTTTAACTTTGTTCTTCTAACACCACAGGTCCTGTTGTTCTGCTCTTTCTCCGTTATCTTTTGAAATTCTCCTATTTCTGACCTCAGTGTTGGATTCACCCAGAGGTCAGTCTTGGGATTCACTCCCTAGGTAATTCAATTATCATGATTTTCTATATTATATATACCTTTTAATCCCCAAATTTGTATCTTCAGTGGTGAACTCCAGCCTGCTATAGTCAATTGCCCATATGACACCTCTATTAGCATGTGTAACAGGCATTTAAAATAAAGCACGATCAGAAGAACACTCATAATTTCCTACCTCTAAATTTGCTCTTCTTGCCATATTCTACATCTGAGTAAATGTCATCACCACTCACCCAGTTGCTCAACTTCTCTAATTCTATGCTAAAGTTTGATATACCTTCACTATGTATTCCCAAAGTGAGTACTTCTCACCATTTCCACCTTTACTGCTCTTCTCCAAGCAACTATAATATTTTGATTGACAATAGCAAGAGTCTCTTATCTTGCCTTCTTCCTACTATTGTTTTCCTGCTATAGATTATTTTCCACATAGCAAACCAGTGTGATCTTTTAAAAATAAAAACCAAGTCACATTCCTCCTTGATTATAATCCTCAAAAGGCTTCCTATTGGGGAGAGGAAGATGTTCGGACTAGATAAAAGCAGGGTTCATCTCCTCCCAGGTCCGCATTGAAATTACAACCAAATTATAAAATAATCAACATGGAGAATCACCTGAAGTTCAGCTGTTCATAACATGGTCCAGGCAATTCATCTGCAGATGGTTCTCCAAGGAAACTATCACCCACTCCAGTCAATGGATCCTGTACCATACTGCTGTCCCCTAGACTGGCATTGAAAGCTGTTTCCCCCTGTTGACAGAGAGCAAGTATAAGGGGCCCAATCCTCCATCTTTGTTCCTCCTCGGCCTGAAGTAGCCAGAGAGGTCATCAGCCCAAAACCCCAAAGATTTGAGTCCATAATACTTGAGGGGGGAATGTTAATAGCTAGTCAGACATGAGTAATAGGGAGAACAAAGGAATAGGGACCCAGCCTAGAGACCACCCAAAGAATACCCTATTGGTAGCTAAAGAATCCCTCTTTCATCCTCAGAGACAAAGGAAAGGACAGTCATAGTCTTAGCTGGCCTAATCCGGCTACAGATGCCTGCGCAAAATGTCATCATAGTACTGTTTCTGCCTGGGAATTCATGAATCTAATTCTAACAGACTGAATTCTGGGTAAGCACATGCACACTAGGCAAAGTTATATAGCAGCCAGGTGTCAATCAAAATGACCTCACTTGCCAATCACCTAGGAATGCCTTTGGAACCACCCCATCACAGCCCCCAAATACAACGCAGACCTTTCCCCCACTCCCGAGTTACAGCTCTCCATCTCCCCTGGCTGTAACCCTTACCACCCCTTAGGGGTACGTAACCTCATTTCCATGTGGTCAGCCGGTTTTAGGCTTGACCCATCTTCTATCTCATAATATGCTTTTAATAAACAAATATTTCTCATAAAAAGCCTCCCATTACATTTTAAAATAAAATCTAAAGTCCTCATTGAGAATGACAACTCTCCCATTTCAGAGCCTTGAATTTGCTCTTCTGCCTGTGTGCCATATTCCTTTCCTGACATTCATATGGCCAACTTTATTCAAGTATCTCTCATATGTCACTTATTTAGAGAGTCCTACTCAGATTACCATACCCAAATTATCACCATCCATCACTACCAGCTTACCCTGCTTTATTTTTAATATCATAACATTTATCTCTATGAGATGTGATACGTATATTTAGTTCTTTATTTCCTCTCTTCTTCTCTAGGCTTAATTGCTCTGTGGGAATAGGGACTTTTTTTTTATCTTTAAACATTTTGATATGAGTCCTATATCGGTTACATATGTTGTAAATAAAAGTTTTTTACCAAACTTTGATTGGCCTTTTAAGTTTCCAAATGATATATTTTGATGAATCATTTTTTTTTTAAATTAGGCTTATTGGGATAACATCGGTTAATACAATTATATAATGTTCAGGTGTACATTATCATTTGACATCTGTATATTCTATTGTGTATTTACCACTCAAAGTCCAGTTTTCTTCAGCTACCATATATTTGATTCCCTTTACCCACTTCGCCCTCCCCCTGCCTTTCCATATTTGATGCCCTTTAACTGTCTACCTACCCTCTCCTGCCCCACCCTCTACCCTCTGGTAACCACTAGTCTATAGTCCATATCCATGAGTCTCTGTTTGTTTGTCCTGTTCATTTATTACTTTTTGGTTTATATCCCACATATAAGTGATATCATGTGATTTTTGACTTTTTCTGTCTGGCTTATTTCGCTTAGCACGATTATCTCAAGGTCCATCCATGTTGTTGCAAATGGCAGTATTTCATCTCTTCTTATGGCTGAGTTACATTCCATTGTATATATGTACCACAGCTTCTTTAGCCAATCATCTATCGTAGGACACTTCGCTTGCTTCTATGTCCTGGCCACTGTGAATAATGCTGCTATGAACATCGGTGTGCAAATATCATTTCGGATATGGATTTTCAAGTTTTTTGGGGTAAATACCCAGTAGAGGGATGGCTGGATCATATGGTAGATCAATTCTTAGTTTTGTGAGGAACCTCCATACTATTTTCCATAGTGGCTGTACCAATTTGCAGTCCCACCAGCAGTGTATGAGGGTTCCTTTTTCTCCGCATCCTCTCCAACATTTGCTATTACTTGACCTGTTGATTATAGCTATTCTGACAAGTGTGAAATGACATCTCATTGTGGTTTAGATTTACATTTCCCCAATAAAACA
>NW_006438163.1:14018-41491 GCF_000325575.1 Pteropus alecto | reverse complement strand
CTTTTAGCCTCACTTTTGCAACTGTGGCCAGTAAAAATCAACTGTTGTTTTTCTCCCATCTGCTTCTCTGCTTTCTGCCCTGACAACTGGGCCCTGCTGCTGGCTGCTGTTCAGGTAATTCGGCGCACCTTCTCCTCTCTCTCGGGGGAAGGGCCCTCTGGGTTGGGGGTTGGGGGCTGCGGCTTAGCCTCACTTTTGCAACTGTGGCCAGTAAAAATCAACTGTTGTTTTTCTCCCATCTGCTTCTCTGCTTTCTGCCCTGACAACTGGGCCCTGCTGCTGGCTGCTGTTCAGGTAATTCGGCGCACCTTCTCCCCTCTCTCTCCCCTTACAGGGAGCTCCAGAGGCTGTGAGAGGCAGCTTCTTTATTTCTCCCAGTCCACTGCCTGACACCGGGGTTCTGACCTGTGGTAGCTCTTATGTGCAGATCTCATGCTCAGACATGCTGGTGTGCAGTTCGAGTGGTTGTTTTGTTGTTGAATTTTAGATGTTCAGCTTATTGTTGTTTCAAGGGGAGAGATCTGGGGATGTCTCTCACTCGGCCACGTTTCCTTTCAATCCAATATAGTACTACTTTTCAATGAACTACATTCTATTACCTTTCAAAGGTGTACTTCAAATTTAAATTCCATAAAAGAAATGAGATTTTACATCTTGAATAATCTCACCCTTAGTTTACTTAAGGAAGGCATATTGATGTTTGGTTACTATGCATAAAAATTCTCATGTAAAAGATTTAAAAGTTTATTTTCATTCTGTCAAAGGGAAATCTTATATCAGAGTCATATTCTAGAAATCTGAAACCTGAAAAATCTAAATTTAAGAAAATACAAACTAGAGTATATTTGACATAGAACTGTTTGTGTGAATTAATGTAAGATTGTTAGATGATGAAATGTGATTAAGGGGGTGGGATGGGAAGAAGCCAGTGAGAACTGCTTTCATTGCAGACCCATGCTCATTCTCTGCGACAAATCAAATATTGTTATTGCCTAACTTAATGTTAATGTTAATTTCTGATGCCTCACAAACAAAATGATAATAGCCTTATTTACAAGAATTAATAATTTTCATGAATATGTTATAGTAATTTATAAACCGTAGTTACATCAGGGAACTTTCCACATTTTGTTGAAAGGTTACAAACTCAAATGCCCACCTGGGTCAAGGAGGTCATTTAAATGTGTAAAATGGGTCAAGGGTTTACTAAGGAATGTTGAGGACAGTGATAACATAGCACGTAGAGGCTCCACATAAAGGCATTTAATTTAAAACATTTAAAAAATATTATGAAGGCCAACTCACCTTGGTTGATATCTAATTTAATTAATTAGCCATTTTAATGGGGAAGAAAGTTAGTCTCTCTTCATCATGTTCAGGCTGCATTTACTTCACATTTAACTTCCACATTTTGGAGTCATGTGGAATTCTGAATATCATCACATGGAGGGATATTACAATCAGCAGTGACTCTAAGACCTGATGATATGCCTCAGGAATGTTTGACCTTTGAAATATTAAAATCAATAGGCATATTTTAAAAGCATTCATAAAGGTCTAAATAAATAGGTTTTATTACTTTAAAATATCTATTTTATTCTGTATATGAACATGTGATATCTTTCTTTCAACTTAAGAATGGCATTATACACACACACACACACACACACACACATATATATAATAACATATATAATACATATATTTACTCTAGATTAGGGTTCAGCAAATTTTTCTGTAAGGTCAGATAGTATTTTAGACTTGCCACATGATTTCTGTTACAATTACTAATTCTCTCATTGTAGTGCGAAAGTAGCCACAGACAATACATAAACAAATGGGTGTGACTGTGTTCCAATAAAACTTTATTTAAAAATACAAAAGTTGGACTTTTCAAAGAAAAGTGATATTTTTCAAAGAATAGTTTTTAGTACTAATTTTTTTTAAAAAAAAAATAGATAAACCATTAATAATTATCAAAATCTTTGATGGTTAGCCCAAATTGAGAAATTGATAATGGATCTTGTTTCTGAACTTTAAAGTGGGCTTAGTTTACTATCAGAATCCTTCAGAATATTTTCAAGTTGTTTTGGAAAAAGACAATATTATGCCTCAAGGCCAACCCAGTGTTGTACAAAGTCCAGACAATGTGAATGTCTGCTCCCATGGGAAGGCTTATTACTTGCACTGTCTTGCTGTGAAAGGTGATACTAAAATGCAAACAGGTTTTACTCAGTTTTATTATTATTTAAAATTGTCTATATTCAATAAACTTTATTATTGCCTGTACTCATTGCCTACACCAAGGGACAGACAGTTTCCACTCATCCTTGGAATACCAGTTGGGGCCAGCCTACATGACACTTGCCGACATGGTTAATTTGAGGCTGTGAGAAAGCCACAAACAAATACATCATAAAATACCTGAAATTCTATCATTAATAATAGAAATAATAATAATGACAGAAATAGATAAGAATTACCATTTATTGACTGCTACTATGTGCCAGAAATTATGTGTTAAATGCTTTACTTATACGTTAGGGATGAGGAAATAGAGTTTCAGAGAGATTCAATAACTTGTCGTCCAAGACCACAGAACAAGTATGTAGGGAATCTAGGACTGGGTATAGGAAGTGAGTAGGGTGGAGAAGGCTGTGTGGAAAAATTCGGGAAACAGGATGCTGAGAGTGTTGAGACGAGAAAGAGTTGCATGAGAAAAAATATGAAAGGGTAGGGTTTAATTGAGAGGGCATTTTTTTTTATTCCCATGCTCCCTCTCCCCTTTGGCAACCATCAGCTTGTTCTCTATATCTACGGGTCTGTCAAGATTAGAGAGCATTTCACAAGTGTTCACGTGGCTCTTTTTGTTCCCCAATGTAGCCTTTCTATTTACCTATTTATTTATTGTTAAAAATATACAGAGTGCTGCTAATATTGCTACTCTCACAGTAGCCAGGGTTTTGTATCTGCTGAGACTGAGGGACATCCACTTGTTCAGCTTGTAGGCTATATTACAAACAAATAATATAAACCATAAAGCCAAAGTGATAAGCAATTATCATATAAAATTACCCAGAAAGAAAGCTTACTCCACATACCTTTAGAATAATCTTAAATAATTATGCAAACCTTCTTAACAGCAATTTGACACAATATTAAGAAAACACTGAAACAACATTCACAGACGTCATCATATTGTGCAATAATTAATTACTATAGTTTGATTGTTAAATAAGAGCACCTTTTCCAACTCATAAAAATATTTTAAAAAGTGAGATGATTACATAAGATGTAAAGGTAGTTTGGGTCTCATAGAAAAATTTCAGCATTTAACATGCTCAGGGCCTTACATATTTCCTGGTTCAAAAGAGGCATGCCTTATTTTGGCAATCCAGATGTTGTATCTTCTTTCTGAGACTGTAAACATTTTAAGTATGGACATAGCTGCCATGTAGTAAAAGATCTCAACTAAGATGAATATTAAAAATACCTCTAGTGAGAATAAAAGGAAAGGAATAGAAAAAAATAAAATAAAATCTGTCCATAGTTGGCAAAAAGGAAAGGGAGAGACAAGAACGGTATAATCATATTCACTAAAATTATGAGTAAATGTAAAATTGATAGGTTTTAAAATTAAGAGACTAAAAGTGGTTCTCCAAATTCAGGGTACACCTACATCACCTGGACGGATTGTTACCCAGTAGAAGGTAATAAAAGTGCTTATGCATTCATTCTGTACCTATGTACCTTAAATGACATAGTAGTACACTGAAAATATAGATCATGAGTAATCTCAATTCTCAAGATTGATGTGCTCATTACATAGAACAAATTGAGGGATTAAAATTAAAAAAATCTTATCTTATTTTCTAGTGGCTGGCAAAAAATTTCCTGAATGGCTTCACACTATGGATATGAAAAATGCAGAATAATCAATAACTTCAATTTTCCACTAGTGCTGATTTAATCTTACTCCGTGGCTTCTAATACATTTGTAGTTTTTAAAGAATTAAAAATTCACAGAATAAACACACACACAATCAGTTAAGATACATGTTACCACTAATGTCTACTTTACTTGGTAATGTCTAATACTGGAAAAATGGGCAAAATTATTCAATATTATTATTATTTATAAATTACACCACTTTAATACTAGTTATGAAATATAGGCTATTATTTTATATTAATAATCATATCTCTAGAATAATTTAGAATCCACATTCCACATTAAGGTCCAAATGTTAACATTAGCTACTAAAGCTTAAGGTGAACATACAAATGTATGTGTTCAATACACACATACACACACCATGGTTTTCTAAGATATTTTTGAACATATCACAAAATATGAACTGAATTGTTATTTTATAAAAATAGTTATAATATTATATAATTATGTTTTCTCTTGCTCATTTGACTCAATAGCACTCCTTGGCAAAAAGATAGTATAGGAAATGCTCGATATCATCCAGCTATGAAAGTTTTATAAAACCAAGTATCCCATACAGACATTTACTCCAATGAACTGGTTTAATTTAGAATGTAATCTAACCAAATATATTTAATGGTGTGGCTAGAAAAATCACCACCATGGATTATAAAACAGTGTCTATGGGAAAAAAAGGAAGTGGACTCTTGGTTCTGCATAGAATCTTGTTATTCCTTTTTTCATTTTCCTCCTACATTTGTAACAACTGGATAAACTGAGTTTTTTCTTCATCTTGTAGCTGCAATCACTGTAGACAAAATGATTAACTTAAATACTTACACTGATGTGATCAATATATTTATCAATTGATAATGACCCAGGAATTGACTTTTATAATGTGAGGAATTCTGTACCTTGATTCATTTATATGCTATTGTCTTTTTTCTAAAAGTTGGATATTGTGAAAACCATATAATTTCATTCATATATGGGATATAAAACTGAAAGCAACAAACAAACATGACAAACAAACAAAAACTCATAGACACGGACAGTGGATTAGTGGTTACTAGAGGGGAAGGGGTGTAGGTGGGAGGTAGATTGGAGTAAAAGGGGTGAAATATTTAGTGACACGGAAGGAAATCTAACTTTAGGTGGTGAACATACAATGCAATATTTATACAGCAAACTGTTGAATTGTACACTTGAAACGTATTTGATTTTTTTAATCAATGTCACACCAATAATTTTTAATTAAAAAATAATTTTAAAAATTAGATATTGTGAATGTGGAAAAGAAAAAAAGACTCAAGCGGAAATGCCACGTAGGGAAAATTAGATTCTCTGCAGCATAATTGAGGGATACGTTTGATTAAGGACCAAAGTGATGATTTAGGGGGGAAATAAAAGCAATGATAATTGATAAGAGACCTGGTAAAATAGGGAAGCAATTACAGATTATTTTGAACATGAAACTGACATTTCCAGTTATCATTACTGATTTTAGTCCTTGACAGTTAAGATGAGGAATGATAAACTATGTTTCAATAGCTGCATATATAAGAAAATAATATTCCCTGCCATCAGAAGCTGCTCTCAGCAGAGCTTCCCTCTTCTACTCCAGGCCAGGGATTTTACCTCACAGATGGTCAAAGGGAAGAGAATTCTTCAAAAATTCTTTTTACTAGTTCTCTTTCCATCAATATCCAGTTTCAACAGCCTCTTCCCTTCAAATATGCTGCCTCTGGCCTCACCCAATCCACTAGTTATTCCACAACACATCTTCAGTTCATGTCCTTCAAGGAATGCTAGGCTTTGTCTTTAAACTCAATCCCTCTTTTGATCACTCACTCACACACACACACACACACACACATATGTGTGTAGATATATATATGTATATATATGTATATGTGTATGTGTATGTATATAGATAATGTGTGTATGTGTATGTATAGATACATATATGTGTGTATGTGCATGTATATTGATAAATGATAGATAGATAGAAAGATAGATAGATAGATAGATAGATAGATAGAGATAGAGATAGAGATAGAGATGATAGATAGATAGATAGATGTATTACTGTCAATTGCTTAGGAGAATCAGCACTCTTCTGGCAGGAGAAAATTAAGGGATAACATTACTAATGGAAAATCGAGTCATACAACTGACAGTATTTGCCAGATTATTAATGAGCCTTTCTTCACGGGTTGTTTGTCATGTAAGAAATCAGAACTTAAGAGCACCATCTGCATTAGCAAAAGTGAAATATAGATCATCTTTCTATCTAATGAATATATTCCAATCCATTAATTTTGGCAGGAAGCTACTAAATATCAGATATTTCTTAGAAATTTGAAACTCTCTAAATAGATTTAACTGACTTTAACTATTCAGAGACGTATTTGGAAAATGACAAAAGCTTTCCAAAAATAAGTCAAAAAGACATTGTTTATTTTTCATATACGAGCGAGAATTGAAGAATGAAAAGCTCAGAGGGAAGGTAATAAATGTGAATAACACATAGGAAACACTACACAAAACTTTTATAAGTTGTGTTTTTTCCTGAGTTTTAACATGACTGGTTGAGGTAATTATATTTTTATGAATGAGGAAATCAGCAAACAGGCCATTGAGATTATGGGAGAAAAATTTAGAAAATTAAAAATGAGAGCACATTATTCATGTCAAATTATAAAGAAGGTTGATCACAGTAAATATAAGTTTATTCTATTGACACTCTGGGTTAATATTATAGTAAGGTATGGAATCATAGGAAAATTTTTTATGAATTACGCTTTTTTCCTAACTTGTTTGGAAAAAAACTTACACTTGATTTTAGTAAAACAAAATATCTACAGCTTCAACCAAGACATTCTGGATCTTTAGGTCAACCAACATAATTGTACCAAATATATTTTCCCTAAATATAATTGCTATGTAGGAAAAGGTATTAGAACTTCTGTAGCAACTTTGGTATCTGCGACGATGGAAGTAAAGATTTTAAATAAAAAATTATCAAATACATATGAATATTTCAAAGTAAATACATTAATACATATTCTATTATCAACTCATTAGTAACTAATTTATACATTGGTCATATATACAAAGTTGATAAACAAAGTGAACTAAAAAAGATTTTTGGACTCATTAGATTAAAGTCAATGTCTGTTATAATCATTCAGCACAAAGCTGGACATACATGATGAGGTCCTAAATAGTTACTGATTAGATATGTGGTGTGTTCATGCCATTCCAACTCAGTGTTCTCTATCTGTATTTGTGAACTCCATGAATCTATTCTTATGTTTACATCTAAGTGAACGATTACTGGAAGTATTTTCAAGATTATCTCGATCTCTTTATACAGACACACAGATATGGTGTTCATATTTGCATGTGTGTTTTGAACCATGTTGAGTGTGATTGCTCCTAGATTGGCATGTTCTAGTGTAAAAAGGACGATTGTCCCTTGTCCACCCTAATAGTCACATTTACTATTATACTAGCTTCAAAGACTAAAATTTCCTTTTAAAGTGATGACTTGCAAATGAAAAATAGAATAAAATTTCAGTTAGTGAGATTTTCAATGGTATGTCATGAAAACAAACTACATTAGAATAAAGCATCGCTTTACTTCTCACAAGTTAATAAAAAATAACATGGACAGACAATATTTAAATGATGACTTCCACTAACTGAAAGCAAATTTACTTTATGAATCATCCTATGAACTAAAATATGTCAATCGTTTCAGTAAGGAAGAGTGGTCAAGACCTGAGATGGTCCTCATATATCAGGGTATAAAGGCATGCACAAAGAGAATTTGAATCTCAGCATAGGGAAAAGAAGTCATAGATCTAGTCTCGGTGAGAAGTAATTATGTTTAAGAGAAAAAGCATAATCTGAAACATAATTGAAATTTCTTAACTTTAATTTTATTTTTATAGTTTTATTTGCATATATTTATAAGTTGTTAGTTTTACAGTTATAAAAATGTACCTTTAAGCATAGATTTTTAAAAAATCTGTACCATTTCTTTTGTCTTCTTGCTTCAGTTCTATTTTTTTTTTTCTGGCTTTATTGAAATATAATAGACAATTAGTTGCTTGTATTTACACTGTACAATTCAATGAGTTTTTTTCAATTAGAGTTGACATACAATAATATACCAGTTTCAGTTGTATAGCATAGTGATCAGAGATCCACATAACTCACCAAGTGATCACCCCACTAAATCTAGTACCCCTCTTCCCCCTTACATGTTTATTACATTGTTAACCATCTTCTCCATGCTACACTCTACATCTCCATGTGTATTCTGCAACTATCAATTTGTACCTCTTAATCCCTTTGCTTTTTTTGCTGTCCCCCAAGCCCCCTCCCATCTAGTAGCCCTCAAAATATTCTCTGTATCTATGAGTTTATTTCCACTTTTGTTATCATTGTTGTTTATTTTATTCTTTAGATTCCGCATGTATGTGAAATCAAAGCATAGATATTTTTATACCCAGTTTTATGTTTGTACATATTAAAATAACATTATAAGAATAATTTGTCACCATTGGGTGTCTTTGATTTTTTTGCTTCCAAAAGAGACATAGTTTAAATACATATTCAACATCCACTCCCACTCTGTTTTAATTTGGGGAAATAATAAAACTAAAATTTTAATTGGGCACTCAGTACTTTAATTAAGGTTTTTGAGCCACTACTATGTGAAATTTAGCATCAAACAAGTTAAACAGTCTTTGTTCTAAAGGAGCTCATGGTCCAGCCAAACTTTCTAAACTACTTAGAGAGGAATCCAGTTCAGAGTGTCATTCTCTGCTATTTATAAGATGTGTGCTTGCTTGAACATGTTATATACTCTCTAATTCATAATTTCTTTATCTGTAAAATATGGGTGGTCATAAAAATTAACTCAGAGTATATCTATAATAATGAGATACTGTAGAATGAACAGCCCAGAAACAGATAATATTGATTTTGGATTGATACATCACTTTTTCCTACTCCTTATTAAATGATTTGTTCATACATATGCATGCACATACACATATAGACATATATATGTGCATATACACACAATACACATATATGTACATATATGTGTGGAGATGTATAAGGAGAGTGAGATAAGCCACTAACTGCTGCTACTTATTGTCTGCTTCCTTATGACTATATCATTGAGCCTACCATATGTATTAATTTTTAAAGAAGAGATTGTATGGAACACCCAAATCAGACTTAGCTGCAAAACAATACAAATATGAGGAGTTTATAGAACAAGTTTTTGTATTAGCACCTATAAAACTATCTGGCATAAAGAAAAGTGCTCAATAGAAATATATTGAATGAAAGAGTGAATGAATGAAAGTGAATTACTAACACAGAGTAAGAATTTATTGTTGAATATCAGTTGTATGGCTATTAGTTTTATAATATATTTACGTGATGAAGGGAATTAAGAGTCAAAAGAGAGTTTTCACGGATTATAACACTAATATTTGTGTTTTCTGACTCTGCATTTATTATGAATAATATTGTTATGGTTAATTTTATGTGTCAACTAGGCTGGTCCATGGGGTGCCCAGATATATGATCAAACACTATTCTGGGTGTGTCTATAAGGATATGTTGGATGAGATTAATATTTGAATTGTACAAGGATGTCCACTCTCTCCAATTTTATTCAACAAAGTACTGGGAATCTTAGCCAAAGCAATTACTCAAGAAAAATAAATAAAAGGCATCCAAATTGGAAAGGAAGAAGTAACACTCTATTTGTACATGACATAATATTGTATGTAGAAAACCCTAAAGACTCCACCCCAAAACTATTAGAAGTAATAAACAAATTCGGTAAAGTTGCAGGATACAAAATAATCAATAATCAGTTGCATTTCTATGTACTAACAACAAACTATCAGAAAGAGAAATTTTAAAAAAATTCCATTTACAATTAGAAGTAAAATAATGGCATACATAGGAATAAATTTAACCAGGGATGTGAAAGATCTGTACATTGAAATTATAAAACATTGACGAAAGAAATTGAAGATGACAAACAAATGTATAGATATTCTATGCTCATGGATTGAAATAATTAATATTGATAAAATGTCCATATTACCCCAAACCACATACAACTTCAGCGCAATCCCTATCAAAATTCCAATGGCATCTTTCACAGAAATAGGAAAAGCAATCCTATAATTTATATGGAACCACAAAAGAACTCAACTGGCCAAAGCAATTTTGAGAAAGGAAAACAAAGTTGGAGGTACCACAATTTCTGATTTCAAACTGTATTACAAAGCTGGCATAAAAACAGACACATAGATCAATGGAACAGAACAGAGAGCCCAGAAACAACCCAATGCATATATGGTCAATCAACTTATGACAAAAGAAGTAAAACTATGAAATGGAGAAAGGAAAGTCTCTTCAATAAATGGTGCTGGAAAAACTGACATTCATATGGAAAAGAATGAAATTGGACCTCTATCTTACATCATATATGAAAATCAACTCAAATTGGATTAAAAACTTGAACATAAGACCTGAAATCATAAAATTCCTAGAAGATAACAGACAGTAAACTCTTTGACAATGATCTTGGTGATGATTTTTTGGATTTGACACCAAAAGCAAAGACAACAAAATAAAATAAATAAATAAATAAAAAGTGGGACTATATCAAACTAAAAAGCTTCCACACAGCAAAGGAAACCATCAACAAAATGAAAAGGTGACCTACAGAATGGGAGAAAATATTTGTAAATCATATATCAGATAAGGGGTTAATATCCAAAATAAATAAAGAACTCATACAACTAAACAGCAAACAAACAAAAACAATCCAGTTAAAAAGTGGATAGAGGAACTGAATAGATATCGCTACAAAAAAGACATCCAAATGGCCAACAGGTACAAGAAAAGATGTTCAACATAACTATTCATCAAGGAAATGTAAATCAAAACTACAATGAGACATCATCTCACATAGTTAGAATGGCTATCATCAAAAAGACAAGAAATAACAAGTGATGGTGAGGATGTGAAGAAAAGAGAACTCTTGTGCACTGTGGGTGGGAATGTAATTGGTGCAGCCACTATGGAAAACAGTGTGGAGGTTCCTCGAAAAGAATAAATACAATTACCATATATTCATATAAATACTACTATGAACTACCAAATATACTATGAACTATTTATTCATACAAATAGAACTACCAGAAGTGGATTCCAGCATTCCACTTCTGGGTATATATCCAACAGAAATGAAATAACTATCTTAAAAAGATAGCTGCACTGTCATGTGCACTGCAGCATTATTTACAATAGCCAAGGCATGAAAACAAGTGTCAATCAATGGATGAATGGATAAAGAATACGTCGTAAATACATTACAATGAAATATCATTCAGCCATAAAAAAGAATAAAATCCTGCCAATTGTGGGAACGTGGATGGACCTTGAGGGCATTATGTTAAGTGAACTGTCACACAAAGAGATACAAATACTGTATGATTTCCCTTAAATGTGGAATCTTAAAAAAACTGAAGTCATAGTTACAGAGAACAGATTGGTGGTTGCTAGAAATGGGGTGAGGAGTGGGGGAAATGGGTGAAGGGGGTCAAAAGGTAAAAATGTCCAGTTATAAGACAAATAAGTTCTGGGAATGTAATGTATAACATGGTGACTATGTTAACAATAATATATATTTGGAAGTTACTAAGAGAACAGATTTTGAAAGTTCTCATCACAAGAGTACAAATTTTGTAACTATGTCGAGATAATTAATGTTCACTAAACTGATTATGGAGATTATTTCATTATACATATATCAAATCGTTATGTTGTAAACCTTGGACTAATACAATGTTATATACCAATTATATCTCAAAACTGGAAAAAAATCTTGCTTTAAAAATGTTGTGTTGGTTAAGGCAGATTGCCCTCCATACTGTGGGTGAGCCTCATCTAATCACTTGAAGACCCGAACAGAACAAAAAGGCTGACTTCCCTTGAGTAAAAGGAAATTCCTCTTGCCTGACTGCCTTCCATCTGGAACATTGGCTTGTTTTGTTTTGTTTTGCTTTGCTTTCATACTTAAACTGAGATATCAGCTCTTCCTGGTTCTCAAGCCCGTTGGCCTTTGAACTGGACCTACATCATTATCAACTCTCCTGGGGCTCCAGTTTGCAGATCTTTGAGCCTTGTCAGCCTCCATAATTGCATGATCTAATTTCTTATAATAAATCTCTTCATATCTGTACCTACAGCTATAGCTACGTATCTCCTATTGGTTCTGTTTCTCTGGAGAACCATGACTAATACAAATACTGACCACAGATACTTAATTTTATGGTCCTATACTTATATTTTTAAAAACATGATCTGCTCTGAAGTTTTCTCATTCTGTGTTTGTATTTAGTTGTATATTCCTCATTCTTGAAAAACTGGAAAGAATGCTAGTGTTTATATATGTGTATATTTCCCAGCTCATGCTTGTTTGTTGGTTTTCACTTAGAAAAGTTGGATTTAAGTCTTAGGTTTATCTTAGTTATAATATATATTATACCATTATATATTTTCCTAGGAGGTGATAATGAGGGATGAAATATCTAAGAAACACTATCCTCGCCTTTAGTTCATGTATAAGCATTCAGCATTATTATTTTAAATATTTGTAGAGTAAAATTATAGGAATAAATTAATTATCAAATAATCTTAGTAATATAACAAGAAAACATTCTACAAAATCAAGACCTCTTTTATTTAAATAGATTTTTTTACAGTGAAATCTACAATGGAATTTCCCAAGGAAAATTTGAAAGTCTAGAATTATATTGAGACTAAACACTGGTGTTAAGCAAACATGGAAAACAATATTATCTCATTGAGAAACTGATCATGAAAATAGGAAGACTCTGGTGAGAAAATCCCAGCCAAATGAGGTTAAAGTTGAAGAGAAAGAATCTTTTTCTCTTCAGACTTTCATATGGTTGAGTGTTGTTTGGTGACAAATCTCCCATTTCAGACCACAATAGTGTTCTATGATCTTTTTCGTAGTGTGGGAGGAGATGAGTCAGAAAAAAAATTAAATGTTTGATGCTTAAAATTTTATGTAATCTTACTTTTTAATTGGCAAATTTAATGAATATTATTGGTTAGATATGTGACTAATTATAATTGAATAACATCATTCTATGATTTTTCATATGAATAAACTCACAACCCAGAAAAAAATGTCCTTGAAAGAACACGTGTACTGATCTTTGGTACATACAGACTCTATAGACATTGTGACTGAGGCCCCTCCTCTCAGATTAGGAGATGGAATCTTGAACAGGATTTAAAATATCTTAACCCCCCGCCCCGACTTATTTCACTTCTCTTTGACATATTGACTGGAATTCTACCAATAAGATTATTTGGTTAACAAAGATATTACTTTGAGACCATAGATCCTTCTAGAAGGATTGTGGCCTATCAGTCATTTACACATGAGTGTGAATTTGTTCTAAATGACTTTCACAAAAGCCTAGCTTAGGTGATGACTTACACTAAAAGAGTGGAATTTGATAAGAAGGAAAGGGAAAAAATGGAAAGAATTCTGAGCAATTGGAGATGAAGAGTAGACTAAAGAGAGTATTACAACAGTGAGTTTAGGGTAGTAGGAATACCCTAGTGGACTTTGTCTCCAAGATTTGAAGAATATGTAGGATAGGCAAAAAGGGAGTATGTCAAAACCAAATTATTGAGAATTGGTTCAAATTCCATGCTAGAAAGCAGAGCCTCCTATGTAAATGGGCCTTTCTAAGTTTTCTTTTTATAAGACGTCCAGTACATTGTCTATCTTATGTCTGGCTAAAATAATTACTTCATTAATAAAATATGCTCAGATTAAAAAAAAAAAAAGAAATGGATCATGTCATTCTTTTCCATCTCCAGTGTGTGATGCTATCATTAAAACAAACTTAATAGACATTGTTATTATTCTATTTCTTCAAAGAATCAATTAATGCCTCTAAACTCTTTAGATAAGTTTATATTGTGATTTGATCCTTTACTTTCTTCATAAACACTGATTATAAAATAATATAAACTTCCAAAGAGGAATTGACTCAAAAACAAGGTACATTAATCAAAGCCATGGGGATAAAATTTTAAGGAAAAGTAGGCATTTTATCTATAACTTTAAAACACCTGAGAGCACTTACAATATTCTGTCACTCCTTTTTTTTTTTTTTTTGAAAAGTATATATGTATATATGTCTGACTTTTACTCGAAAGCATCCATTAGCTTTTTTCATAAAATAGACTCAGGGGTTGAATTTTCTTTTTTCTACTAGGACTGATACATTTTCAAGGTTCTCTGGCCCCTTGCAAAGACCTTTAAGCTGGGCAAAGCAAAAATTTTCTCTGCTGCAGCTGGCCCTCTGAGAGCGCCCCTTCCATTTAGTCTTGAAGCTTCTCGTTTCCGAATTCCGGGATGTAGTCTCTAGGTTAGACTTGTGCGTGTCCTCCTCCTTAATGCGCTTCCACTGTTTCCCTCTTTCCCATTGTAAAAGTGGAAATTCTTCAGTTTCAGGGAGGTGGTATCTCCAGGCGCCAGCCCCCAGGGAGAGCAGTAACTCAGTTTCAGGGAGGTGATATCTCCAGGCGCCAGCCCCAGGAGAAGCGCAACATTCCAAGGTGAAGTTGATAAAACTGTCTATTAGGCCCTGTTTGATCTGAGAGTTCCCCGGATACATTTATCTTCGTACAAAACATTAACGGCTAACTTCTGCTTCTTGTAATCTGCTTATTCAAGGATGTAGCAGGAGGCTTTATAAGCCGCCTCCTCTGGAAGCTCGGGGCTGATTTCTTCTAACCCTGCGTGGTAGAGAGTCAGTCGCCGGCCGGCCGGCTAATAAAAGCTCATAATTAATCTCAATTGGCTCCGTGGGTCTTAGAATCGTTCGCGCCATAACACCATCTGGCAGTAGCACTCTCTTCTTCTGGTGGGTCTTGAAGGATAGATGGCTTGGTTCACTGCTCTTCTTCCTGGCAGAGCTGTTTATAAATGATCCTGAGTGAATGAGTCCCAACTTTGTCAACACATTTCCCCCTTGAAAGTCAAAGGTGCAGCTCCCTTTGTGAACCCGTCCTGTCCGCCATCAGTCTTAATTTGACTTGATGAAGGTGACAGAGCTCCTCCAGAAGTTCTTTTTTACATCTTAAATAACCCCTTCTTTTCTGCTCATTCCCTCAGGACCCGTCATCTTGACCAGAAACTTACCTCTGTCACTCCATTTTGTACCTTGAGAACAGAGACCACATTTGATTCTTCTGTGTTTCTCCAGAGTCAAACACAGGGTGGGACATATATCTGGAGTATATAAATGGTTGTTGAATTGATGCACACGTGAATTCATTATAAATACCTAGATTGGTCTTATCTCTTCCACTATAATATCCTTGAATTGTAAGAAATAATTTTTTCTTTTTAATTTCCATATATATGTATGCAATATTTTGTATTTATTTGCTTGGGACAGTAAGCGGGGAAAGATGGAAGTTTCCTATTTGCTTTTGTTTTGGTCTGTGAAAGATGGAGAGGTGGAAAGAGTCACTGAGACTTTGGAGGTGAGGCTCTGCTGTCAGAGAAGTGTGAACTTGATCAGGAATAGAAGGAGAAAAGCGGAGATCTCTGGAGTTAATAAGGTCTAGGAACTGAGTGAGGAGGTCATCAGAACTGTCACTGGTCTGGACGTTGAAGTCATTCCAATAAAGCTTTGTGATAGTAAAATATAACCAGTGATACCACAAAAGCACTATGTGTCACGAAACAACCACGTTAGGACAATATTTAAATAAGTTCCTCAAAGAAATCATGCAGGTGATTAAATCAAAGCGGTTGCACCTATATTCATGAATAACATTTAAAAATATTATATATGCCAGACGCTTAGCACCGAGCCCCGCTGTTCGCCCAGGCTCGGATGGAACCTGGAAGACGCGGACGGTGCCGCCCCCCTCGAACCCTTCTCCTGCCCTCCCACCGCCTCGCGCAAACCCTGCTGGGTAAGTAACCGTCACTTCCGGTTTACCTCAGAGCCCGCGGACTGGCGGCGGAGCCTGACGTCGTCCGGCCGCCCTGGTCACCTACTCCTGGGACGCCCCGAGGCCCCGCTGCCGCAGCCCGCCCTACAGCCCTCGCTTCCTCACTGCCTGGGCCGTGGTGTCCGCCTCGCCCGCACTGCCAACCATGACGACCCTGCCACCGACGTGTGTGCGCCAGAACTACCACCCCGACTGTGAGGCCGCCATCAACAACCAGATCAACCTGGAGCTCTACGCCTCCTACGTGTACGAGTCCATGGCCTTCTACTTCGACCGCGAGGACGTGGCCCTGAAGCACTTCGTCCAGTTCTTCCGGCAGCAGTCCAGCAAGGAGAGGGGGAACGCCCAGAGGCTCATGCGGCTGCAGAACCAGCGCGGGGGCCGCCTGCGTCTGCGCGACGTCAACGCGCCTGACCGCAACCGCTGGGAGAACGGCCTGAGGGCCATGGAGTGCGCCTTGCACCTGGCGATGGATGCGAACCAGAGCCTGCTCAATCTGCACTGTCTGGCCACCGAGAAGAAGGATGCCCACCTGTGCGACTTCCTGAAGCGTCACTACCTGGATGAGCAGGTGAAGTTCATCAAAGAGTTGGGAGACCATATCACCAACCTGCGCAAGATGGGAGCCCCGGAATCCGGCCTGGCCGAGTACCTCTTTGACAAGCTCACCCTGCGTGACAGCGACAAGAAGAACTGAGCCTGGACTACCTTCCCCATGGTCATGGGGTGACTCCCTGGTCACCGTGCCGAGCCTTTATATTGCAATATTGCCCTTGCGAAATGTTCAATTAAGTCTTCAAGTTTTGCCATTTCTTCCAATAAAGTTATTGATTCCTTAATAAATAAAGGTCTCTGGTGGGTTGGTGTGTGCAGAACCCTCACCTTTTAGGCTTTAAAACAGATATCAAGGAGTCTCTCCAGCCACCCATGCCCCATCCCCATGCAGCTCGGGATCTCCATGGACGGAGGGAGAAGGAATTGCGTGGGACCCTGGAAAACACAAAATTAATCTTCCCCTTATAAACAGTGTGGTGTATGGGGGTGGGGCGAGGTGGGTGGTCACCATGCTGGACATGCGTGTTGCCCTTACAAAACATCTAAATATAGTTTTTGGCCTCAACTGTGCTCTTTCTTCCATTAAGGTAACATGATACCCCAACTCCAAATTACCTCAATAGAAGGACTGAAAAATTTCAGGCCAAGGCTGAAGGTCAAGTTTCTGACACTGAACAAATTCCCCTGAATGTTGTCGGTGACTCACTACTTTGAATAATGTAGAGGGTGGGGGAGAGTTGAAGCTGGGAGACCAGTTAAGAGATCTTGTAGTTGTTCCAGGTGAGAGACAATGGTGGCTTGAACTGTGGTGGTGACTGAGGAAATGAAGAGACATAGACAAATTCCAGATGGATTGGACGAGCTGACGAGATTTGCTTATGGACCAGAGGTGAAGAATGAGAAAGGAGGAAAAATAATCTAGGTTCTGGTGTTTGGACTTAAACGCCTTGGTTGATGGTAGTGCTATTTATTTATTTGGGGATTTTTGGCCAGGGGCATATCTGAGCTAGAAGGGTGGGAATGGCATGACAGGTAAAATCTGAGGTGCCTATTAGATGGCCAAGTGGAACTATCATGCAGAGAGCTGTAAAAAAAATGAATCTGAAGCTCAAGTGGGATGTCAGATTTAGAAATATACATAGGAAGGCATTGTGACTTGGAGGCTTACCAGAGAGAGATTAGAGAGAGAGAGAGTATGGCACGGCCATCCCCATTAGAGGATGGGTTGAGGTGTTGGAACACCCAGAGAGCTGCTGTCCCCACCTGGACGGTGACCTCATTCCAGACTGTGGCCACTTTATGTACGCTTTCAGTGTATCCCCAAATCAGCCTGTTCCTGACTTCATTGTGGCCTCTGGTTTCTTCTTTTAGGATGTGATGATTTAGCCCTTTTTCTTATCCTCATGGCTAAGTATAGAAAGAAATTATTTCCCAGTAAAAAAGCAGATTTCCAAAGGAAATGATAGACATATATTTGTATGTTTTTCTTTTTTACGTTCCCCTTTTAAAACTCCGCCTTTTTCTCAGTTCATTCTCTAACTAGACGAAATCTTCACCCATATAATCTCTAGTGCTATGTATGTTTGAGAAAAATACTCAATAACATTGTGTTTCTTCTGTCATGTGTGGGTTACAAAGATAAAAGTTAAAAACTGTAGACTTTGGATCTTGTGTTCAAAGACACATGGATAAATTTTAAAAGCCAGCAGATGGCTTTGAAGCATTTAGTGAAATTTAAACTATTTTAGGTAAGCAGTAATTACATTCCACATTTCTCCATACTGTGCTTCAACACTTTCTTAGAATGAGGATTATGGTTCTGAGGTCAGTTTCCAGAAAATGCTGTTGATCCTTTACTCATCTTAGTTAAATTTAGTCTTTTCACTGTATTGGTTGCTCTGCCTGCTTTGAGGACATCCCCTCTTTCTGATTTGTCTCAGACCTTACAGGCATAGGGGTGTGTGTGTGTGTGTGTGTGTGTGTGTGTGTGTGTGCATGTGTGTGTGTGCGTGCATGTGTACGCGCACACGCGCTTGCCCGTACACACGCTAATATTCTGTTACTCGTGGCTGATCTAACATATATAAGAGAACTACAAGGAGAAGGCAGTTTTTAATCCCACTCAGAGTTAAATCCATCTTTGTCTTTCCTCCTTTGTTCAATACCCAATAAGTGCATGTGAGGTACCATTTCAAGTGCTTTCCAGATATTGTGTTGTTGTCATATCAATCTTGTGACGTATGGATCTTCCCTATTTTACATATGAGAAAATGGTTCAGAGTAGTGTCATTTCCTGAGGCAGCATAGCTGGTAAGTGATAGCGCTAGAATCATCTGGCTTCAGAAGGGGATAAACTCTTTGCATATTTTCTGTTCTGCTGTCATCTCAATTCCTTGCACTATGTCATCCACATTACATAGGTGATTTTGTTTAGGCAACAGTCCTGTGAGATAAGTCTCTTTATCTCTGTTTTATTTTTAAAATGGCAATTAGGTTTGCGGGTAGCGTTTGCATGTCCCTTCCAGGGGTTCAGACCCAGAGTCCATGCTCTCTCTTGCACCCAGCCCTGAATGACCTATTTCGTGCTCGGTGGTCACTAACCATACAGATCCCTAATCCTCATCTGTGTCTCAAACTGGCTGCTCTCTCTACTTTTAGGTCATAGACTTCTTGAAGAGTCGCCTGTACTTTTTTACTTCCTTGAAAGAATGAATTTCTTTGTATTAAGTCTCAGAAGCCGTACTACATCCACGAGATTCAGAAATCAAAACGTATAAAAAGATTTACAGTGAATCATTCCTTCTATCATTGGCCCCAGGCTCTTGAATGGCCTCCACCCAATGGGTGTTCGTTCCTACGTAGAAATGGGCCCTTGGAGTTCCCTACTCTGCGAGTGGCTCCGACATCCCGCAATTCAATGATTTTAATATATTTACAGAGTTGTGCGACCATCATCACAACCTAATATAGAATATTTTCATCACCCTTCCCCCCAAAATAATACCGCCTGCTCAATTATAGTCACTCTGCAATACCATCCCCAGCTCCTGGCAAACATCGATCTACCTTTTGTTTGTACCTTTGCCATTTCTAGACATTTAATATAAACGGAAGCATACGATGTGTATTCTTTGGTGTCTCGTTTTTTTCACTAGGCATGATGTTTTTGAGCTTCATCCATGTTGCAACATATATTCGTACTTCGTATTTTTTATTGCTGAATGATATTCTACTGTACCGATATATCGCTTTTGTTATCTATTCACCAGTTGACAGATATTTGAGTTGTTTCTGCTTTTAGGCTGTTGTGAACATTGCCGGTATGAACATTCACAGACAAATTTAAAAGACTTTTTATTTATCCTGGATAGATACTTTAGGAGTGATCATGCTGTGGCATGTAGTAAGCATACATTTAACTCTATAAGTAACTGCTAATACGTTTTCCAAAGTGTCTGCATCATTTTACATTTCCGTCAGCAATGTGTGAGAGTCCAATTTCTCTACATCTTTGGCAAAACATGAAATTGCCTTTTTATTTTTAACGATAGCCATCCTAGTGGATGGGAAGTGGTATCTCATTGTGATTTTGATTTGAATTTCCCTAATCATTAATGGAGTTGAGGATATTTTCATGTGTTTGTTTATAGACAGTAACTAGAAATCATATGAAGAAATTAATAGCGGTGGTAAAAGTAACTACATAAGTAAATATAAAAGATAGTATTATTGCATGTTTAGTCTATAACTCCTCTTATTCTATAGGATTTAAAATGCATAAAAATAATTATAAGAGTATATTAACAGGCACACGATATATATAATATGTAATTTCTGACAATAATAACACGAAGGGGAGAATATGGAGCTGTATAGTTGCAGATTTTGTATACTATTAAAGCTAAGTAGCTATTAATTCAAAAGAGATTGTTCGAAGTTGACGGTATTAACTGTAATCTGCAGGATAATCATTATGAAAATAAATAAAAATATATGCAGGAAAATAAATGAGAGTTTATCAGAATTATTCACTACAAAAAAATCAACTAAACATAAAATAAGTTAGCAATGGAGAAATCGAGGAACAAAATACATATCTAAATATATTTTATATGTAAAATACAAAAAACAAATAACATAAAAACTTAATGGAGGAATCGAGGAACAGAAAACAAATTGAAAAATAGCAGAACTAAATCTTCCTTTATCAATAATCACTTTAAATATATGGGATGCAGATAAAGCAGACTTAGAGGAAAATTTACAGCTGTTAAGTGCCTCAATTAAAAAAAGAAAAAAGAAAGATCTCAAATCTTACTTTACACCTTAACAACCTAGGAGAAGAAAATTACCCACCCCCCAGGGGAGGGAACATAGCTAGCACAAGGAAGGAAATAATAAATATTAGTGGGTAGATACATAAACTAGAGAACAGAGAATAGAAAAACAAAGAGAAAAATCTCTGTTTTATAAAATATTATATTCCCGGGAGCGGTGTCCCTGGCCACTTTGATCCCACAGTGAACCCAAAAGTTCTTTCTTTAAAAGATCGACAAATGTAACAGCCATTAGTCTTGACTAAGAAAAAAAAAAAAGGAAGAAATAACTAAAATCTGGAAAGAAAGAATATGGAGACATTACTACTGACTTTACAGAAATATAAAGTGTTTTAAAAGTATGCAGTGAACAATTATGTCAACAAATTTGATAACCTAGATAAAACAAATTCCTAGAAACAAACTACCAAAATAATTAAGAAGAAATAGAACCTGAATCGACCTATAAGTAAAGAGATTGAATCAATAATAAATAACTTCTCACAAAGAAAAGTCCAGGGCCAGATGAATTCTACCAAACATTTAAAGAAGAATTAACACCAATCATTGCTAAACTCTTCCAAAAAAAAATAGAAGACGGAACACTTCTTAACTCATTACACGAGGCTAGTGTTACCTGATGCCAAAACCAGACGATGACATAACAAGAAAATTATGGTAGAATATCTCTTATGAATATAGATGTAAAACCCTTAACAAAATACAAGCAAACTGAGTCCAGCAGCATATCAAAAGGATTATACACCATGATCAAGTAGAATTCTTCCTAAGAATGCCAGGTTGTCTCAACATATAAAAATCAATGAATTATATTAACACAATGATTTTGGGGGGAAAAAAATCACACAGTCATCTTAGTTGACACAGAAGAAGCATTTGACAAAATCCAATGCCTTTCGTTATTAAAACACTCAAAAGACTACAAATAGAAGGGAAGTTGTTCAACACGATAAAGGGAATTTATGAAAAACCCAAAGCTAACATCATACTCAATGGTGAAACACTAAAAGCTTTCCCCCTTAGGTCGGGAAAAAGAAAAGGATGCCTAATTTTGCCATTTCCATTCTACATTTTACTGGACGTTCTAGCCACAGCATTTAGTAACGAAAAGAAATAAAAGACATCCTAATTGGAATGAAAGGAGCAAAGCAAAACTATCTCTATTCACTGATGACACGATGTTACATAAAGAGAATCCTCAAGAATCAACAACAGCAACAAAAATAGAAGTAATAAATGCAAAACAAATTTGATAATAACAAATATTGGCAAAGATTTGGATCAAAGTGGCCAGGGACACTGCTCCTGGGAATATAATGTTTTATAAGAGTTTGGGGATTAATTTGTCATTATATGTCAGAAGACGTGCACACTCCACAACATAGCAATTCAAACTGGTAGGTATCTGTCTCAGAGAAACTCTCAAATGCACAAGGACACAAGGAACTTCCTACAAGGACATACATGGCAAATATTTTGTGTAATTGCAAAATATAATGAGAACAACAACAAACGAAATGTTAGAAATCCATAAAGAAATAGATGGTGAAGCAGGCATAAAATTACTCAGCATAAATGAGTCAAGATATTTAAATAAGGGCTATATATGTCTACGTGGGCAAATTTTGTACCCCCAAAAAGCAAGCTGCATAAAATATAAGACCACGACCACTTTTATAAATATTAAGCACACCCAAAACAACACCAGCTCCACGGATGGAAAAAGTGTGGAAATATGGACAGGAAACATAAGCTACAGTCCAAGGTAATGGTTGGTTACCTCTTGGGAGGAAGGGGCTTGGGAGAATGCCATTGAGGCAGCATACAAAAGTAGCCTCTAACCCCAAAATGTCTAATTCCTTTAACAAAGACAATGAACTGAAGCAAGTGTGACAAAAGGTTAGCCTTGAATGCATCTGGGTAGGGGATAGGTGGGTGAGTTTTGTATTATTCTTTACATTTCTTTTGTACATCTGAAATAGCGCATAGAAAGAAAAGAGAAGCTACATGTCTTTTACTCGGGGAGTGTGTCAGTTACGGACCATGCTATGGGGTGCTGTGAATGTCTAAGTGGAGTCTGTTTCATGGAGAATTCCCCAAAATACTTGACCTTGGGGCCATTTTTTTTTCATTTTTCATTTTTATGGGATGAAAGATATCAGAATTATTTAATTTTAAAACTTTCCAAACTTTACATACTGTCTTCTTAAAAGGAAATTTCAGCCTTATTAAAATTCAACTTTATTTTTCTTCTGTCAGATGTAGATGAAATCTCAAACAACTTAGCTTTTTTGCTCCCGGGGTTGTCTTTCTACCCCTTTCTTGAAAAATAAAATGTGTCATTTCTTTCAATATCGTATAATGTACCAATCAGAAAGATATTTATATGGGAATCTAAAAATTATTTAGTAAATCACGGTTTTATACAAGTCAAAGTTATCTTTAAATTATACCATATTCCCATGGATTAAAGAGATAATCATAAAAAATGAAACCATAAAGATCTGGAGGTAGCTCCTCTTTTCCTCTTCCAGTGCCCTTTTTTTCCAGAACGACTCAGTCATAAAGTCATATTGTCACATAAGAAGAACAGTATAGAGATAAGCAGGATAGGCACTTGCACCAGGACAGGGAAAACTTTGGTGGCTCAGAGTGAGGTAAGATGAGCATCTGCATAGGAGGAAGGGCTAGCAAGGGTGTTGGATCCTGAACAGGGTGAACAGGGTGCCTATGAATGCAGGTAGCCTGGCTCAGGGTGTCAGAGACTGGGTAGGATGAAGAGAAAGTCTATGTGGTGGCTTCCAGCTACAGCAGTCTTGTAGTCTAAGTGGGATAAGGAAATCATTGTTGTGAGGGCGGTAATGGTGGTGACAAAGGGAGATTGGTGTATGTAAGGGAATTGATCAAATAAGTGAATGTATTAAAGATCATGGGATCCAGGGAGAAAATGAGACTGAACTTCGTGGTAACAGATTACAATTGGAGGTGTTGTTGTGAATGTAATGGTTTTCAGGATTGCAAATATACATGGAAATAAACATAATTGTAAACGTGTATGCATACATACGTGTGTGTATATGTACAAACATTCCCTACCTCTGTCCACAGAAATCGGATGGGAGCAGTGACACCTCAGTAGTAATAATTGCACCTAGCACATGTATCTTGCTTTCTAAATACTGTTTCTCTTTAAAAGGAATCAGAATTCCTTGGAGAAATGACTGATTCTAGGGCTGAGAAAGAGAGTGCAAATGACCTTGGAACATCTCACGATAACATTGATAAAGATGTAGTCAAAGAACGATGAATATATAGCAAAAGGACAGAGAACAGAAGAGGTTTTCACAGATTTCACCTCCTCATCTACCCACCTACCAGCATTTGACCCATATATTCTGCCTTCCCACCTGTTAACAGACATCTCGAACATAACTTGCATAAAAGAAACTTCCTTATTTTATTTTATTGTCATATAAATACTTAACATGAGACCTACCCTCTTAACAGATTTTTAAGTGTACAACACGGTATCATCATCTATAAACACAAAGTTGTACAGATCTCTAGAAAGTATTCATCTTGCAAAACTGAAATTTTATACTCGTTAATTAGAAACTCCCCATTTGCCCCTCCTCCTAGCTCTTGGGAACCGCCATTCTACTCTTTGATTCTTTAAGTTTGACTACTTTAGATACCTTATATGAGTGAAATAATACAGCACTTGTCTTTCTGTGTCTAGATTTTTTCACTTAGCATAATATCCTCAAGGTTTACCCACCTTTCCCATATTGCTGGATTTCCTTCTTTCTAAGGCTGAATAGTATTTCATTGTATGTATATAACACATTTAAAAATAAATTTATCTGTGCATGGAAAGCTATGTTGTTTCCACATTTTTACTATTGAGAATAGTGCTGCAATGAACATAGGAGTGTTAATATATCCTCCAGATCTTGATTTCAATTACTTTGAATAAGTACCCAGAATTAGGATTGCTGGATCATATGGCAATTCTACTTTTAATGTTTTGAGGAACCTTCATATTGTTTTCCATAGTGGCTGTACCATTTTCTATTCCCATCAACAGTATACAAGGGCTGCAGTTTGTCTACATCCTTGTCAAAACACTTGTCTTTTTTAAAAAAAATTATAGTCACCCAATGGATGTGAGGTGATATCTCATTGTGGTTTTGATTTACATTTCTCTGATGATTAGGGACATTCTGTATCTTTACTTTTATTATTTACCTTATTTTCATACACATTAACATCCTAAAAAATTGAAATAGAAACACTAAATACAGTATTTCACATAGCAATCTTTGTTAAATGCCTTATTATTCATTGAAGAATGTTAATATACACATTTGAGGGAGTGAAAGGGACAGGAAGACTACAAAACTACAACCAAAAAAAACACTTCTGTTTCTTTGCATTTAAAGTACAAACTAGAAGGTAAGAGACTACACTTTGCATAAATACGAACATAGTTATGATTCAGAATTTTTTCTTTTTAAGTTGCTTTCCATAATTGGTTTGTAATAGCAATAAATTCTCCATTGTATACACAACCATGACCTCCAACAAATGCCACTGAAATAATTTTTTAAAACCACACCTATTAATGTTAGATAAAATCATCACAATGCATGATGAGCTGACTTTAAAGTACTTTCAGAAAAGTAAATTTACTTTTTTCCCCTCAAAATAAAATAAAATCTTTTCCTAGGCTCCTTGAGATAATAAATCATTATATACTCATTTTACAGCTTTTAACCACCTGTTATAACAGATAAAGACAACCCAATCATGTCAAAATACTCAGGTAGGTATGTTTAATTAACAGGTTCTAGGTAAATGCCAATTCATCCAAAAACTTACTTTTTTTGGCCAACAATTACTCATGTTTGCCAATTTTATGAACATCATTTATTTAAAGTCCTTCAAAATATCAAGTCATATTTTCTTTGTAAAAGGCAATGGCAAAAGTTATAAAGAGGCACACCTTTAGTTTTATTTACTTCTGCTGCAGTTTAACTTTATGTAGGGTCAAATGACATAGTCTAATAAAAGCCCTCATTAAACTCTGATTCCTGCCTATATTAAATGATTTATAAGAAAGGGATTTCCTTTTGCTATATTTTTTTCTATTCATTACTTAACAAGTGAAAAAATTATTATATTCTTTCACAGTTGGGAAAGCCTTAATTATAATATATAAATGGTATTTAAATGTTAGAATAGAAAATGTAGATGTGAACCTGATACAATAATTTACTAGAAATAATTTTTAATAATAAATCTAAATGCAGTGATGTGTAGTTCTGGATGTCAGTAGAAAGAAAAGTGTTTTGCTGTGATAAGGAATATTCTCACAAAAGTAAGTTTTAGATTAATGTTCAGAATGTTAAGAATTAATACAGATACTGCCTCATATATGCTGTTTCGGTCTATCGCTATAATGTCATAAACGTTTACAAAAAAAAGTGTCAAATTCTCTACTGGTCTACTGCTTTTGCATTTTTATATGAATGTATAGTAAAATTCAGCTGTCAGTGAACTGTCTAGAAAACAAAAGATTATGCAAGAGGTCAGGAAGAAAAATAATCAAAATGATGTAGTTTCCTTCCTGCCTTCAGGTCAACTGAATGTTGTGGAAGTGGTTAGAGTGACTCATTTTCATTCTACTTTCCTTTGTTCAGATTTTCATGCTTATCTTTGCTTTAATTCCAAAGTCATGTCTTAGTTTTATTTTATAAATGATTTCAGTGAACACCAGGAAGTTCCTTAGTCCCATCAGACCAGAACTCCTCACAGTATAGTATTAAACATTCACTTTCCTGCATCTTGAAAATATATTGACAAGAGCCCTACTAAAAAAAATATATATGCCTGGAGGAAGTAATGCTTTAGTTAATACTATGTAAGTCAGGGTTTTCTAAACTTTTTGTATAATGCAAAAAATTTATTGAGTTGTAGCAGTACAAAAAATTAGTTGTGTCTCCTCCATGCATTTATTTACATATATCCTTGACTCTCTGGACTCATTCTCATTCAAACTTACTTTCTTGAAACAACTAATAGCCTAGTTACATTAGCTCTCTGACTACTCTGCAGCTGTGCCTGGCTATTGTATTTGGCAGGAGTAAAACCTGCAAATGTGCAGATGGTTCTCTCTTCAAATTCATGCTGTAATCTTCATGTGGGCTTTTAATGTAGCTGGGCCATCAGACCATTCTTCCGTAATCTAGTCACTCTTCCTAAATTGTATCTCAAACTGCAGTGTGCTATATATTACCTGGGCATGTTTGTACACTTTCTTTGCCAGGTAGTATGAGAACCTGTGTTTCTAACAAGCTCCCAGGCAAAATATGTCACTGGCGACTCTTGAGTAGCAAGGTCCTACATGACCTTTTTATACCCTATTATCTCTCTTCAACTTCTAATACTTCCTCCCCCACCCTCACTCTCAGCTAGTGACCTGCTTCCTACTGGACCGAGACGGTCGTTGCAATCAGAAG
>NW_006438163.1:0-13859 GCF_000325575.1 Pteropus alecto | reverse complement strand
TCTCTAAAAGAGAGTTTTAACTTGATAGCCTCTAAGCTCCTGTTCAGTTCAAGATTCTATCATTCTAAGAACATCTGTACCATTTCCTCTTTGAACTCTCTACCTACCACCCTCTCTACCTTCCCAAAGGCCAAGTACTCTTTTGGTGTTTTACCCTTCTCTCCTCCAGGTTCACCAAGTTCATTAATGTTATTGCAAATGGCAGAATGGCTGAATAATATTCCATTGTATGTATAGAACACAATTTCTGTTTCTGGACACTTAGGTTGTTTCTATATCTTGGCTATTGAGAATAGTGCTGCAATGAACATAGGAGTGTTAATATATCCTCCAGATCTTGATTTCAATTACTTTGAATAAGTACCCAGAATTAGGATTGCTGGATCATATGGCAATTCTACTTTTAATGTTTTGAGGAACCTTCATATTGTTTTCCATAGTGGCTGTACCATTTTCTATTCCCATCAACAGTATACAAGGGCTGCAGTTTGTCTACATCCTTGTCAAAACACTTGTCTTTTTTAAAAAAAATTATAGTCACCCAATGGATGTGAGGTGATATCTCATTGTGGTTTTGATTTACATTTCTCTGATGATTAGGGACATTCTGTATCTTTACTTTTATTATTTACCTTATTTTCATACACATTAACATCCTAAAAAATTGAAATAGAAACACTAAATACAGTATTTCACATAGCAATCTTTGTTAAATGCCTTATTATTCATTGAAGAATGTTAATATACACATTTGAGGGAGTGAAAGGGACAGGAAGACTACAAAACTACAACCAAAAAAAACACTTCTGTTTCTTTGCATTTAAAGTACAAACTAGAAGGTAAGAGACTACACTTTGCATAAATACGAACATAGTTATGATTCAGAATTTTTTCTTTTTAAGTTGCTTTCCATAATTGGTTTGTAATAGCAATAAATTCTCCATTGTATACACAACCATGACCTCCAACAAATGCCACTGAAATAATTTTTTAAAACCACACCTATTAATGTTAGATAAAATCATCACAATGCATGATGAGCTGACTTTAAAGTACTTTCAGAAAAGTAAATTTACTTTTTTCCCCTCAAAATAAAATAAAATCTTTTCCTAGGCTCCTTGAGATAATAAATCATTATATACTCATTTTACAGCTTTTAACCACCTGTTATAACAGATAAAGACAACCCAATCATGTCAAAATACTCAGGTAGGTATGTTTAATTAACAGGTTCTAGGTAAATGCCAATTCATCCAAAAACTTACTTTTTTTGGCCAACAATTACTCATGTTTGCCAATTTTATGAACATCATTTATTTAAAGTCCTTCAAAATATCAAGTCATATTTTCTTTGTAAAAGGCAATGGCAAAAGTTATAAAGAGGCACACCTTTAGTTTTATTTACTTCTGCTGCAGTTTAACTTTATGTAGGGTCAAATGACATAGTCTAATAAAAGCCCTCATTAAACTCTGATTCCTGCCTATATTAAATGATTTATAAGAAAGGGATTTCCTTTTGCTATATTTTTTTCTATTCATTACTTAACAAGTGAAAAAATTATTATATTCTTTCACAGTTGGGAAAGCCTTAATTATAATATATAAATGGTATTTAAATGTTAGAATAGAAAATGTAGATGTGAACCTGATACAATAATTTACTAGAAATAATTTTTAATAATAAATCTAAATGCAGTGATGTGTAGTTCTGGATGTCAGTAGAAAGAAAAGTGTTTTGCTGTGATAAGGAATATTCTCACAAAAGTAAGTTTTAGATTAATGTTCAGAATGTTAAGAATTAATACAGATACTGCCTCATATATGCTGTTTCGGTCTATCGCTATAATGTCATAAACGTTTACAAAAAAAAGTGTCAAATTCTCTACTGGTCTACTGCTTTTGCATTTTTATATGAATGTATAGTAAAATTCAGCTGTCAGTGAACTGTCTAGAAAACAAAAGATTATGCAAGAGGTCAGGAAGAAAAATAATCAAAATGATGTAGTTTCCTTCCTGCCTTCAGGTCAACTGAATGTTGTGGAAGTGGTTAGAGTGACTCATTTTCATTCTACTTTCCTTTGTTCAGATTTTCATGCTTATCTTTGCTTTAATTCCAAAGTCATGTCTTAGTTTTATTTTATAAAGTGATTTTCCTTTTTTTTTTTTGTCTACATACCTCTTCAGCTTCTTTTACTATCTCTTGTAGAATAAGTTTGTTCTCTTTCTTCCAAAAGTCTTTAAAGTCAGAGCTGAATTCATGCCAGATACTGAAAAAAATTTAGGCACCTCCTTCTCTTTAATTTTTGGTTTCATGAAGAAATAGGCTATAGTCTCCAAAAAGCATTTACGAGTCTCTGACAGTTTTCCTCTGCCTCTTGTTCAATTTTAGCTTGTATAATAAATTGGCCCATGTTTTCTATGAAAGGCAGGATGTGCTCTTTTGAGTATACCTGGTACACTTTCCCTGTTTCAACTTCATAGGCCTAGGGTCCAGCAGAGGGACTATGAATAGGGAGGCACCAGACACATACAGGAAGAGACTGAGTTGTATGGCTGCAGAGCGAGGAATGAGGAAAGGCCACCATTGTCCCTGTGTTGAGCCCTCCTCCCTTGAGCATCTTTTCATGTGCATAGTGGCTATTTGTTTATATTCTTTGGAGAAATGTTTATTCAAACCTTTTGCCCATTTTAAAATCTGGTTGTTAGTTGGTTTTTTTTTGTTTATTTTTGCTATGAATTATGAGTTCTGTCCATATTTTAGAAATTAATCCCTTATCTGATATACGGTTTGTAAATGTTTTCTCCTGTTCTGCAGATAGTCTATTCATTCTGTTGAATTTTTTCTTTGCTGTGCAGAAGTTTTTTAGTTTGATATAGTCTCATTTGTTTATTTTTGCTTTTGTTGCCTATGCTTTTGTTATCACATCCATGAATTCATTGCCATGAGCAATGTTATGAAGCTTTATCTTATCTTTTCTTCTAGGAGTTTTACAGTTTTGGAAATAGAAAATCTGAACAGACCCATAACTGGTAGAGAGATTGAAACAGTAATCAAAGAAAGAAAAGCCCAGGAGAGGGTATTGCTGGTGAATTCTACCAAACATTCCATGAAGATATAAAACCAATTCTTATTAATTGCTTCCAATGAATCGGAGATGACAGAACACTTCCAAACTCACTTTATGAGGCCAGCACTACCCTGATATCAAATCCAGAAAATACACCAGAAGAAACTACAGATCAATATCTCTGATGAATAAAGATATAAAAATCATGAACAAAATATTATTAAACTGAATTCAACAATACATTAAAAGGATCATATACCAGGACCAAGTGGGATTTTCCACTGAAATGGAAGGACAGTTCAACATATACAAGTCATTTCAATTCAAGAGGTGATTAAGTTAAAATGAGGATGTTATAGCGGGCCATAATCCATTCTGATTGGTGTCCTTATAAGAAGAGGAAATTTGGACACACAGAGACACCAGGGATAGGTGTGCATAGAGGAAGCACCATGTGGGGACACAGCAAGAAGTCAGCCATCCAAGGAGAGAAGCCTCAAAAGAAACCATCCCTGCCAAGACCTTCCAGCCTCCAGAACTGTGAGAAAACACAGAACTGTGAGAAAACAAATTTCTGTTTTTTAAGCTATCCAGCCTGTGATATTTTGTCACGGCAGTTCTAACAAACTAATATACTTCCAAATAGTTTTGCTTATCCATAACATCTTTTTATCTTTTTTATGATTATGGACAACATCTGGAGATGTTCTATATGGAAAAATGCAGGAGCTGTTTCATGGTCAATGCTGTCAGCTGTGATTTAAGCTTGACTGTCAGTTTGAATTCAAAGATCTTGCAGAAGTTAGAAAGGTGGCATGGGGAGATTTTCTTCCAAAAGAGAAGCTTCCAAGAATAGTTAGAAAAACAGAGATCATTAATGCCTTCCTAGACCTCAGGTGTCAGGGTTTTGTTTTTCTCCATTATTACAAATTCAATGTGTCTAGTTCAACAATTATAACTTTACATTTTTTAAAGCTACCCTCTAATTTTACCCAGACTTTCTGACTAGAATGGTTGTGTGCAAAGGAGAGAAAAGCATTTCCATTAAAAAGTTTTTATACAATTTAACCAGAAAGGCACATTGTGTTCAGGAATTCGTCAGGATGAAATTCTGATCTTTTTTTAAAAAAAAAATCAGAATGAGCTTAAGTAACCTTCTAACTCTTTTGTCCAGATAATTTATCCTGTGAGTAGCCTAGAGAAGAGTAATCTTTTTCTGAAGACACTTATTGCATTTAATAATCAAATTGCTTTTCCAAGGTGTGTGTACCAGGAAAAAGGTGAGGGACATAGACTCAGATTGTTCATTCATTGTTGCAAACTGTAACTAATCAGGAACACCAAACACAAAAAAAGTCAATAACTGTGAGACATCCCTGAGCAAGGTCAAGTGTTAATTCTGTCAAAAATGAGCAGAGAGGTCACAGAACCTAATATATGTCTTCTTTCAACTTGTAGCTTTCAGTAGGAATCACAAATCAGGAATGCAATAGTCTCTGTATCAGGAATACAGAGCTGGTCAGCACCTCGATTTCAAATGGTACCATCAGAGAACAAGCCTTCTGTACGCATTTGTATGTCACCCGGACAGTCCAGCAGAATCCATGAGGTTTTTCTAGTTTAGGGCCCCACAGAGGAGTGTCCTAAATCTGCAATAAAGTCCCAGATTCTGGCTTCTGTTCACTGAGTGGAATAAATTTGTCAGATTTTAGTTCCACACAGCTAGTGTGGAGGCTGAAATAGCTTATCATAGACAGTATTTGGTTTCAGCTTAGATTCAGGTCCAGGCAATTAGGATCTGTGAATTCAGGATTCTAAAAAAGGCTTAGATGTTGCAGGACCAGACTGTTAGCCTTGTTGCAAACCCAAGTGACAAGTAAGGCTTTCCTAAGTCCATTTTGCCTTGTCAGTCTTAGAGTTAAAATTGACCCACTAAAAAATATGCAGATCAGGCTGGAAAATAGTCAGCTTATAACGGTCAGACATCTGATTTCATAAAAGCTCACTAATGACTAAAAACTGCTTTTTAAAACCATAAAAGTGTATCTCCATCTAGAGATTGCTTCACTTTCATTTGTCTCTTTTTCCAGAGACCCTGATAGGCAAAAATCATCACTTATGAAGATTTATTACTTTTAATATTCAAAGACTTCAAATTCCATCAGACCAGCAGTGGAAAAAAGCGAGAAAGTTGTTTCACTAACGATCCCGCCTGCCAGCTTTCCTTGATTGGGATGATCCCTGTAGCATTTATATAATTACAAGCATATAATTTTTTACATCAATTTTATCATGCACCCAGATGCAATAGCCACAAGTTACAAACTTGTTTTTTTAAATTATCTTTCTTATCACAAATTCATTCAAACAAGAAATTCAGATTTACAGGTTTAACATTACAAATTGCTGAGATACAGACTGGAATGAGGTTGTGTGTGAGGGGGAGGGGCAATGGGAGGAGGGGAAGTACTGTTGCATTGGCTGCTAAATCAAAGAAATGGCTAGTGTTCCTCTCCCCCCTTTTTCTACCCTTTGGTTTATCTAAAGCTTTGCTCCAGTCCTGGGAACTAAATTTAACCATTTTCCTCCCACTTGGAGGAAAGAATGATGCTAACTTTTAACATTTTTGTCCTGCCTCCAGGCTTACCTCTGGAAATTTGGGGGCCCTTTCTCCTGCAGCCTGGAGGAAATATAAAAAACAAAGGTTATTTATACATTTTTCCTGTTAGACTGGTCAAAGCAATCACGGGATTCAGCAAGCCGACTCTCCTGATTTTGAATATAGCATTTTCAAATTCTACAGTTAACTTTTGCCACCTACAACAGAGAGCAGTCCAGCTGTTGTTTTATACCATGGATAAGTCCATAGCCACCCAGGCACCAAAGGGTCATCATCTCCAAACCCTTCATCTTTCATCTCCCAAACTATGCTTTCTCCATATTTCAATGAGTCAGGTCATTCCAGCAAATATTATTGCTGCCACCACTGTGTTGAGGGGTCTCCAGGACCATATCCAGGATTGATGACTCACAAGGAGAACTCACAGAACATAGTACATGGTTGTACTTAAGGCTATTATTTACTACAGGAAAAGGCTACAAAGCAAAATCAGCAAGAGGAAAAGATACATGGGACAAAGCTAAGAGGAAACTGGGTAGAAGCTTACAAAAGTCTTCTCCCAGTGGATTCCTACAGATCATTCTTAATTCCTTCAGCAACGAGTTGAAACAACACAAGTGAAATGTCCTTTCCCAGATAAGCTCTTTATAGGCTCAGTGCTCACAGTTTATATTGGGGGCTGAGTATGTAGACACCCTCTAATTAGCAAGTACCAAGACTCCATATGCACAGAAAGGAAACGTATTCAACATAAACTATATTGTTTGCACACTCCAGGCACAATAAGACATTTTTATCAGTTAGGGGAGGGTGAGAACATTCCCAAAAATCGAAGTTCCCAGATACCAGGCCCAAGGTCCAACCTCACGATAAGGCCTTTCTAAAAATAGAAGTTTCAGTCCTGTTATGTTAATTCTTTTACACACAGTAGGTGTAATTTACCCAAAGGGGCATTTATCATCTACCCATTAGTAGAATGAGCCCGACACAATAATATCCGTATGTAAAATATATATGTAATGAGTAACAGGCTTTTGTAGGTTAAAAGACTGAAAAAAATATGTATTTCAAAGGCTTCTTTTAGCTAGAGATGGTCAGCAAAGAATGCACAGCAGCTTCAATTCACCTAATAAAAATCATACCTCCAAACATACCAAAAGACTAGCAGTAGCCAAAGTGTCGTATTAGGAATTTATTTTTCAATAACATTAGAGAGGAATTACATATCTTTTTATTTTTTAAAATCCTTATTGAGATATGTACCCATCTAAAGTGAAAAAAAAAAATCAGTGATTTTTAGTACATTCGCAGAATTATGAAACCATCACCAAAATCTAACTTTAAAATATTTTCATCAATCCAAAAAAATAACCCTGTGCTCATTAGCAATCACTCCCCATTCTCCCTGACCCCAGCAGTAGGCAACTACTAATTTACATTCTGTCTCTGTAAATTTCCCTACTGTAGAAATTTTATTCTATTGCAATCTATACAATATGGTTACTTTAGATTGGCTTCCCTTACCTTTGCATAATTTTTCAAGATTCATTCATGTTTCATGTTGTATTGGTAATCCATTCCTTTTTATTGTCAAATAGTTTTCTATTGTATGGATAAGCCATATTCTGATCATGTATTCACCAGTTGATGTGCGCTTGGTTTCTTTCAAATTTTTTTATTATGAGCAATGCTGCTATAAACATTCATCTACGATTTTTGTGTGGACATATGTTTTCATTTCTCTTGGGTAGATACTTAGGAGCGGAATTGCTGATTAATATATAAACTGTATGTTTAACATTTTGAGAAACTGTCAAAATGTTTTCCAAAGTGGCTACACTCTTTTATATTCCCACCAGCAATGTACAAGAGTTCCAATTATTCTCCATTTTCACTCACACATTTTATTGTCTGCCTTTTCTATTATAATCATCTTAGTGTGTATAAAGTTGTATGTCATTGTAATTCTGATTTTCATTTCTCTAATGACTAATGATGCTGAGCATTCTTTTATGTAGTTATTGGCCATTTGTATATCTTTGTACAAATGTCTGTTCAAATTCTTTTCTCATTTGAAAATTGACTTACTGAGTTCCAGTCCAGATGGCAGGGTAGGTAAACTCTGTGCATGCCTCCTCCCATGACCAAATTAAAATTGCAACTAAATTATGAAACAGTCAACCTGGAGAACAATCTGAAGGCTAGCTGAACAGAACTCCTACAATGGTATATAAAGAAGAGACCACATCGAGACTGGTAGGATGGGCAGAGATGTGAAACAGCCTGCTCCCACACCCACGTGGTGATTGAGCTTCAGAAGGAATATCTCAAATGCAGAGATTCTCCAGAAGAGCTAGGGGCCCCAGCCCCACATCCAGGCTCTCTAGCCCAGGATTTCAGTGCTGGGAGGAGGAGTCCCCACAAAACTTGGCTGTGAAAACCAGTGCAGACTCCAGCTGTCCAGGAAAGATGGAAGGAACCAGATGTCCCCTTAAAGGGCCTGCACACAGACTCAGTCACTTGCAGGCACTCATCCTGGGCTCTGGCAGAGAGACAGCAGCTTGGAAGGTGCCAGAGACAAACAGGAAAAGACTAAGTTGTGTAGCTTCAGGGCAAGGGCTACAAGGATAGGCACCATTGTTCCTTTGTTGATCCCTCTTCCTGTGCAGACTACAGGTGGGCCCCATCTTGCCCGTGTTGAGCTCTCCCTCCACACGGCCAAAACTGAATCAGCACTGGCCTAGTGAGATCTCCTCTCTCCACTCCAGTGACTCTCTGAGACCCCTCTCCAACCAACTAGCAAATTTCCCCAGGAAATTTCATTACTGAAAAACCAGCCACACCCCACACAGGTTCCTTTGGCAGCAATCAACTGGCCTCAGCCTGCAGACCTTAGGAGACACTTTCAGTGGCAGGCAACCAGCCCCAGTCCTAACTGCAGTATTTCTCGAAGAAATCTTAAAGGTCTATGGGCCAGAGGTAGGCAGCAGCTGGCCTCAGTGTGAGCTGAGACTTTTGCAAGTGGCTAGAGGCACAGCAATGGCAACAAATCTGAATCTGCACTAATCTGGGGAACACCAATTGCCCCACCCTGGTGACTCTCTGAGACCTTACCTCACCCAACTCTGGTACTACCGAGGATCATTCAGCTGCTGAGCCTTATGGGAAGCCTCAGGCCTGGGGGTGACCTTGGCCATTTGCTGAGCTGTCCAGGCCCCGTACTGGTGGCATCTAGCCTCGGTTCACTGTGTGGCCTCTGCAACATGCTTCCAGGTCCAGCTCAGGCAGTGACCAAACACAGATAGCTTTATGCTGTGGGTGTGGGCAATCTTCATAGCTGGTCAAACTGAGGGTCAATCTTACCCACTGATGCGCAACAGCAATCAAGGCTCAACTACAACAGGAGGGCACACACAACCCACAAAAGGGTCACTCCAGGAGGACCCAGTGCAGGTGATCAGGGAAACTGCACCACTGAGCCACACAGGATGCCTACTACATAAGTCCACCTGGCTAAGACTGGGAAACATAGAATATTTACCTAATACATAGAAACGAACACAGAGAGGCAGCCAAAATGAGAAAACAATGAAACATGTCTAAAATAAAAGAACAGAAGAAAACTCCAGAAAAAAAAAAAAACTACATGAAATGAAGGCAAGCAACCTACAGAGTTTGAAAAACACTGGTTATAAGGATGCTCAATGAACTTAGGGGAAGAACTGATGATCTCACTGAGACGTCAACAAAGAGATAGTAAGAACTAAAAAAAAGATATAGAAAGCATAAAAAGAACCAGTCAGAAATGAAGACTATAATAACTGAAATATAGAATACACCAGAAGGAATCAACAATAGATTAGATGAAGCAGAGGATTGATTCAGTCATCTAGAAGACGAGTTAGTGGAAAACACCCGATCAGAACAGGAAAAAAAAAAAAAATTAAATCAAAACAAGGAGGATACTTTAAAAGACAACTGGGACCACATCAAGTGTACCAACATTCACATCATAGGGGTACCAGAAGGAGAAGAGATAGCAAATGATTGAGACTCTATTTGAAGAAATAATAACTAAAAACAACCTTAACCTGGAGAAGGAAATAGATATGCAAGCCCAGGAAGGGCAAAGAGTCCCAAACAAGAGGAACTCAAACAGATCCACACCAAGATACACCATAATTAAAATGCCAAAGGTTAAAAACAAAGAGAGAATCCAAAAATCAGCAAGAGAAAAGCAGCTAGTTACTTACAAGGATACTCTCATAAGACTGTCAGCTGATTTCCAACAGAAACTTTGTAGGTCAGAAGGGATTGGCATGAAATATTCGAAGAGTTGAAAAATAAGAACCCACAATCAAGACTACTCTACATAGAAAGGCTACCAATTAAAATTGAAGGTGGGATAAAGAGCATTCCAGTCAGGAAAAAGATATAGGAATTCACCACCACCATGCCTGTGTTACAAGAAATGTTGAAGGGGCCTCTTTAAGAGAAAAAGGAAGAAAATAAAAGAATATAAACATGAATAACAAAATAACAATAACTATGCACCTATCAATAATCATTTTAAATGTAAATGGATTAAATGTTCCAACCAAAAGAGGTAGAATAGCCGAATGGATAAGAAAACAAGACTCATACATATGCTGTCTAAAAGAGACCCATTTTACATTGAAAGACATGCACGGAATGAAAATAAAGGAATGGTGAAAGATATTTCATGCAAATGGAAATGAAAAAAAGGCTGGGGTAGCAATACTTATATCAGACAAAATAGACTTTAAAACAATAGCTGTAATAAGAGACAAAGAAGGTCATTACATAAATGTAAAGGGATCAATCCAACAAGAGGATAGAACCCTAATAAACACTTATGCACCTAACATCAGAGCACCTAAATATACAAAGCAAACACTGACTGTCATAATGGGAGAGATCAGCAGCAATACAATCATAGTAGGGGATTTTAACACCCCATTGACACCAATGGACAGATCTTTCAGATGGAAAATCAACAGGGAAACAGAGGCCCTAAATGACACACTAGACCAGATAGTTTTAATCATTATTTTTAGAACATTTCACCCCATAGCAGTAGAATATACATTCTTCTAAGTGCACATGGAACATTTTCCAAGAGAGACCACATATTAGGCTACAAAACAAGTCTCAGTAAATTTAAGAAGACCGAAATCACATCAAGTGTCTTCTTTGATCACGAATGTATGAAACTAGAAATCAATTACAAGAAAAAAAAAAACTGAAAAATACACGAACACATGGAGGCTAAACAACATGTTATTAAATGATGAATGGGTTAACAATGAGATCAAGGAAGAAATCAAAAGATACCTAGAAACAAACGAAAATGAAAACACGACTCAAAATCTACGGGACACAGAAACAGCTGTCCTAAGAGGGAAATTCATAGCAACACAGGCCCATCTCAAGAAATAAGGAAAAGTTCAAATAAACAATCTAGATGTACTTTAAAAAACTAGAAAAAGAACAGCAAACAAAACCCAAAGTGAGTAGAAGGAAGGAATTAATAAAAGATCAGAGCAGAAATAAGTGAAATCAGAGTCTAGAAAAACAATACAAAAGATCAATGAAACCAGGAGCTGGTTATTCTAAAGGATAAACAAAATTGATAAACCTTTAACCAGAGGCATCAAGATGGAAAGAAATAATAAAGATCACAATGAAAATAATGGAAATAAAGTCTAAAGAAACAATACAAAGGTCAAATCAAGAGCTAGTTCTTTGAAAAGGTAAATAAAATTGATAAACCTTTAACCACACTCATCAAGAGAAGAAAAAGAGAGGACCCTAATAAATAAAATCAGAAATGAAAGAGAAGTAACTACGAACTCCACAGAAATACAAAAAAATTATAAGAAAATACTACGAGCATTTATATGCCAACGAATTTATTCTTAAAAGATAAAATCTTCCAAGACTGAGTCAAGAAGAAACAAAATCTGAATTGACAATTACTATGAATGAAATCAAATCAGTAATCAAAAAACTCCCAAGAAAAAAAATTCCTTTTCTGGATGGCTTCAGAGGTGAATTTTACCAAATAATAATAATAATAATAACATCTATTCTTCTCAAACTATTCCAAAAAATTCAAGAGAGAAGGCTCCCAAGTTCATTTTACGAGGCCTCCATTACCCTGATTACAAAACCAGACAAAAGCATTACAATAAAAGAAAATTATAGGCCAATATCCCTGATGAACAATTATACAAGTATTCTCAACAAAATATTAGCGAACCGAATTCAGCAATATATTTAAAAGATCATATACCATGACCAACATTGCTGGATGCAATGTTGGTTTGATATCTGCAAATAAATTAATGTGATACAGCACTTTAACAAACTGAAAGATAAAAATCATATGATCATATCAAAAGATGCAGAAAAAGCATTTAACAAAATCCAGCATCCATTTATGATTAAAACTCTCAGCAAAGTGGGAATAGAGGAAGGGAACATACGTTAACATAATAAAGGCCATATATGACAAACCTACAGCTAACATCATATTCAGTGGGGAAAGTTAAACTGTTTTCCTGTTGGAGCCAGCAGACGAAGTAATTGAGGGTACCTGAAAGGGGGAGCATGGACTGAGGAAAAGAAAGAAGACAGACAGAATTGCAGGAGGGAGCACAGATTCAAGCTGTGTCCCCGAGTTTATTTAGAACACACTATTTATAACATTACAATAAGAAAGACAGTAGTCAAGAACCAAGGTTAGCCAGATTACTTATCTAGTAGAACAATGAGATTCTCACAACTCAGAACTCTCTGCTAAACTGTAGCAAGGAATTTGCAGTGATTGCTATGTGAACAGTTACCTCCCGGGTTTCCCAGCCCTTTACAATCTCAATTTCTTACATTGTTGCCAAATGCACAAATATCCTTGTTCCTTGTTATACAATTTCACATGTCCATAAGTGACTCCCCACATTTTCCTTAAGACCAGGACAAGAAAAGGATGTCCACTTTTACGACTTTTATTTAATGTAGTACTGGAAGTCCTAGCCACACAATCAGATATGAAGAAGAAATAAAAGGCATCCAAATTGGAAAGGAGGAAGTAAAATTGTCATTATTTGCAAATAACATGATACTACATAAAGAGAACCTAAAAACTGTTCCACCTAAAAACTGTTAGAACTGATAAATGAATTCAGTAAAGTAGCAAATGCAAAATTAATATCAGAAATCGGTTATACTTCTATACACCGATGATGAACTATCAGAAAGAGAAATTAAGAAAACAAACCCATTTACAATTCATCAAATGCAATGAAATACCTAGGAATAAACTTAACCAAGGAAGTAAAAGACCTTACTTCGAAATTATTAGTCACTGAAAAAAAGAAATTGAACAAGATACAAAAAAAAAAAAAAGGAAGTACAGAATACTAATGGGTATGAAGAATCAACATAATTAAAATGCCCATAAACCCGAAGCAATCTATAGATTGAAAGGAATCCCTATTAAAATAACAATGGAATTTTTCACAGAATTGGAACAAATAATCCTAAAATTTATATGGAACCATGAAAGACCCTGAATAGCTAGGAGAATCATGAAAAAGAAAAACAAAGTTGGAGGCAAAAGGCTATCTGATATCAAAATATACTACAATGTCATAGCAATCAAAAGAACATGTTACCGGCATAAAAAGAGAAATGTACATGAATGAAAAAGAACACAGAGCCCGGATAAATCCACTCTTATAGTCATTTAAACGATGACAAAGGATGAAAGAATATACAATGGGATAAAGAGAGTCGCTTCAATAAATGGTGTTATTTAACTGAACAAATCCATGCTAAAAAAAAAAAATCAAAGGGAACCAAATTCTTATAGCTTATATGAAAATAAATTCTAAATACATTAAAAAATTAAATGTAAGAGCAACTGCTACAAAACTTCTGGAAAAAATCATAGTCAAGAAAATCTGAGAATATTTAAAGAGTGTAAAACTGGGTAGATAGAAGGGTAAGGCACGTCCTAAATCTGATATGTATATCACACCGCTAGTTGAGATCGTACTAACTACCTAGGATGAGCAAGCAAGTCCTTTATTCACAAATATAAATGAACAAAGATTTGCCCGATATATGGGGAAAGTAAAATCTAAGGT
>NW_006438162.1:0-1008 GCF_000325575.1 Pteropus alecto | reverse complement strand
TGAAGCGTTAGGTTGTTTATTTGGGCTTTTTCTTGCTTTTAGAGGTAGGCCTGTCATTATCATTTGTTTCTATGTATTTCTTGATCTCTCTTTTTATTACTTCTCTTACCCAGTTATTCTTCAGTAGTATTTAATCTACATGTATTTGTGGTTCTTCCAGACTTCTTTTTACAGTTGACCTCTAGTTTTATAGCGGTATCATTAGAGAGTATGGTTGGTATAAATTCAACTCTCTTATATTTGTTGAGGCTATTTCTGCATTCCAGGATGTGGTCAATCTTTGAGAATATTCCATGTGTACTAGAGAAGAATGTATAAGCAGCTGTTTTGGAATGAAAGGCTCTGTAAATGTCAATTATGTCCAGTTAGTCTAATGTGTCATTTAAGGATGTTATTTCCTTATTGATTTTGTATGTGTATGATCTGTCCATATCCGACAGTGGAGTATTTAGGTCCCCTACTATGAAATGTTTTGGTCTGATTCTCCCTTTAGTTGTTAGTAATTGCTTTACGTATTTCGGGGCTCCCTGATTGGGAGAATAGATATTAATAGGTATTATGTGTTTTTGGTGTGTGACTCCCTTTATCATTATGAAGTGTCTCAGTATATTTCTTTACCCTTTTTATTTTGAAGTCTATTTTGTCTCATATTAGTATCGCTACTCTCACTTTTCTCTGAATGCCATTTGCTTGAAATATCATTTTCCACCTTTTCACTTTGAGTCTATATTTGTCTTTGGAGCTGAGATGTGTCTCCTGGAGGGAGCATATGGTGGGGTTTTGTTTTTTGATACATTCCGCAACTCTATGTCTTTTTATTGGTGAGTTCAGTCCATGTACATTTAGGGTGATTATGAAAATATGAGGTCTTCTTATAACAGTTTTATCTTTTGCTTTCTGGTAGCTCGGTGTTTCCATTACTTCCTTGTCTTTGTGTTTCTGTTTATTCTGGTTGGATTTTGTGGGTTTTTCATCTGGTCCTTCTCGTTTTATGTTATATACTTCAGT
>NW_006438161.1:0-1023 GCF_000325575.1 Pteropus alecto | reverse complement strand
CAAAAGAATGAAACTAGACTGTTGTGTGTCACCACACGACAAAATTAACTCAAAATGGATTAAGGACCTGAATATAAGACCTGAAACAATAAAATGCATGGAAGAAAATATAGGAATGAAACTCGAGGACCTTGGACTTAAAGAGGATTTTATGAATTTGACCTCAAAAGTAAGAGATGTTAAAGCTAAAATAAATGAATGGGACTACATCAAACTAAAAAGCTTCTGTTCAGCAAAAGAAATTATCAACAAGGTAAAGAGACAACCATCTGAATGGGAAAATATATTTGCAAGCAACACCTCTGATAAGTGCCTAATATCCAAAATATATAAAGAACTCATACAACTCAATAACGACAAAACTAAAACCAAACGATCCAATCAAAAAAATGGGCAGAGGACCTGAACAGACACTTCTCCCTACAGTACATACAAATGGCCAACAAATACTTGAAAAGGTGCTCAACATCACTAGCTATTAGGGGAATGCAAATCGAAACCACAATAAGATACCATCTCACACCTGTTAGAATAGCTATAATCAACAGGACAAGTAATAACAAATGTTGGAGAGGATGCAGAGAAAAAGGAACCTTTATGTTGGTGGGATTGCAAATTGATACAGCCACTATGGAAAACAGTATGGAGTTTCCTCAAAAATCTAAGAATTGATCTATCATATGATCGAGCAATCCCTCTACTGGATATTTACCCCAAAGACTTGAAACCCCATATTCGAAAATATATTTGCACACTGATGTTCATAGCACTATTATTCACAGTGGCCAGGACATGAAAGCAACTGAAGTGTTCTATGATAGATGATTGGCTAAAGAAGCTGTGGAACATACATACAATGGAATATTACTCAGCCATAAGAAGAGATGAAATACTGCCACTTGCAACAACATGGATGGACCTCGAGATAATCATGCTAAGCGAAATAAGCCAGACAGAAAATGTTGAAAATCACATGATATCACTGATGTGTGGGATATCAACCTAAAAGCAACAAATGAACTG
>NW_006438160.1:0-477 GCF_000325575.1 Pteropus alecto | reverse complement strand
AATTTGACCTCAAAGACAAGGGAAGTAAAAGCTAACAAATGAATGGGACTATCAAATTAAAAAGCTTCTGTTCAGCAAAAGAAACCATCAACAAGATTAAAGAGTCACCCATACGAACGGGAAAATATATTTGCAAGCAATATCTCCGATAAGGGCCTAATATCCAAAATATGCAAAGAACTCATACGACTCAATAACAACAACAACAACAAAATTATCCAATCAAAAAATGGACAGAGAAGCTAAACACACTTCTCCCTAGAGGAGATGCAAATGGCCAACAAATATTTGAAAAGATGCTTAACATTGCTAGCTATTAGGGAAATGCAAATCAAAACCACAATGAGATACCATCTCACACCTGTTAGAATAGTTATAATCAACAGGACAAGAAATAAATGCAGAAAAGGATGCGAAGAAATAGGAACCGTCATACACTGCTTGAGGGACTGCAAATTGGTACAGCCACTATGGAAA
>NW_006438159.1:0-1384 GCF_000325575.1 Pteropus alecto | reverse complement strand
AATGCAACCCCCATCAAAATTCCATTGGCACTCTTTAGAGAAATAGCACAAATAATCATCACATATTTATGGAAGCACAAAAGACCCTTAATTTGCAAAGCAATCCTGAGAAAAAACAAGTCTGGAGACATCACTCTGCTCAAGTTCAAATTATACTACAAAGAGACAATAATGAAAATGGCATGATAGTGGCAGAAAAATAGGCACACAGACCAGTGGAACAAAACTGAAAATCAAATAATTTCTATAGGCAAATAATTTTTGACCAAAGAGCCAAAAATATACAATGGAGAAAGGAAATCCTCTTCAATAAATAGTGCTGGGAAAATTGAAAAGACACACACCAAAATTAACTCAAAATGGATTAAGGATCTGAATATAACACCTGAAACAATAAATGGCATAGAAGAACCCATAGGTATGAATCTCAAGGACCTTGAACTTAAAAAAGATTTTATTAATTTAATCTTAAGGCAAGAGAAGTAAAAGCAAAAATAAATAGATGGAAATATATCAAACTAGAAGGCTTCTGCAGAGCAAAAGAAATCATCAACAAAGTAAAGAGACAGCCATCCGAATGGGAAAATATATTTGCAAGCAATGTCTCTGATAAATGCCTAATATCCAAAATATACAAAGAACTCATACAACTCAATAACAACAAAAAAACAAAAAATCCAATTAAAAAACAGTCAGAGGACCTGAGCAGACACTTCTCTCAAGAAGATATGCAAACGGCCAAGAAACATGAAAAGATGCTCAACTCATAACTATTAGGGAAATGGAAATCAAAACCACAATGATATGCCATCTCTCACATGTTAGAATGGCTATTATCAACAGGACAAGTAATAACAAGTGTTGGAGAGGATGTGGAGAAAAAGGAATTCTCATACACCGCTTGTGGGACAACAAATAGGTACAGCCACTATGGAAATCAGTATGGACACCGATGTTCATAGCAGCATTATTCACGGTGGCCAGGACATGGAAGTAATCAAAGTATCCTACAATAGGTTATTGGAAAAGATGACATGGTACATATAGATAATGGAATATTACTCAGTTATAAGAAGAGATGAAATACTGGCATTTGCAACAACATGGATGGATCTTGAGAAAATCATGCTTAGTGAAATAAATCAGAGAAAAAATGTTGAAAACTAAATGATATCATTTATATGTGGGATATAAGTTTATAAGCAACAAACAAACTTGACAAACAGAGATTCATGAATACGGACAAACGAACAGAGACTAAACAATATGGACAGTGGACTAGTAGTTACCAGAGGGAAGTGGGAGTTGGGGGAGGTTGATGGAGTAAAAGGGGTCAAACGTGTCGTGGTGGAAAGAAATCTAACTATGGATGGTGAACATACAA
>NW_006438158.1:0-672 GCF_000325575.1 Pteropus alecto | reverse complement strand
TTATACATCAATAATGAACTATCAGAAAGAGAAATCAAGAAAAAAATCCCATTTATAAGTTCATCAAAAGAATAAAACAAAACACCTAGAAATAAATGTAAACAAGGAGGTAAAAGAACTATACTTGGAAAATTATAAGACATTGAAGAAAGAAAATGAAGAAGATACAAATAAATGCAAGCATGTACCATGCTCATGGATTAGAAGAGTTAACATCATTAAAATGGCCACACCACTCAAAGCAATCTATAGATTCAATGCAATTCCTATCAAAATATCAATGGCATTTTTCACAGAACTAGACCAAATAATCCCAAAATTTATATGGAACCACAAGAGACCTCAAAGAACCACAGCAATTTTGAGAAAGAACAAAGTTGGAGGTATCACACTACCTGATATCAAACTATACAACAAGGCTATAGTAATCAAAACAGCATGGTACTGGCAAAAAAAATAAAGAAGAAAACAACAACAACAACAACAACAACAACAAAACAGAAACAAAGATCAATGAAACAGAATACAGAGCCAAGAAATAAACCCACATCTATGTGGTCAATTAATCTATGACAAAGGAGGCAAGAATATATAATGGAGTAAACAGAACGTCAATCAATGGTGTTTGGAAAACTGAATAGATACATGCAAAAAATGAAACTAGACCACTTT
>NW_006438157.1:0-836 GCF_000325575.1 Pteropus alecto | reverse complement strand
GGAGAGCTTAGCTGGATATATTATTCTAGGCTGATGTCTATTTTCTCTTAGTAGTTTAAATTTTTGATTCTATTCCTTTCTGGCTTGTAAGGTTTGATCTGAGAAGTCCGACAATCATTTAATGAGTTTACCTTTATAAGTTACCATTTTTTTTCTTCCTGGCTGCCTTGAGAATTTTATCTTCATTGTTAATTTTCGATAATTTAATACAATGTGTCTTGGAGAAGGCCTTTTTGGGTTGAGATAGTTGTGTGTTCTGTTGATTTCTTAAATTCTAGGCTCCAGCTCATTCCTTAGATTTGGGAAATTCTTGTCCATTATTTGTCTGAAAATGCTTTCTAGTCCCTGCTCCTTTTCTTCACCTTCAATAGCGTCAATTATTCTTATGTTTCCTCTCCTGATGGTATTGGCTAGTTCTTATATTTCTCTTTCATTATTTTTTATTCTTCTGTTTCTCTCTTCTTCCTTCTGATTTATTTCTAGATTTCTGTCTTCGATATCACTGATCCTTTCTTCCATTTGGTCCACTCTATTTCCCAGGCTTGGTATTTCATTTTCCAACTCTTGCAGTGTGTTCTTCATCTCCAGAATATCTATTCTGTTCTTCTTGAGGATTTCAATATTTTTGCTCTGCTTATCTAGTTGTTTTATCAATTCCTGGAATTGTTTATATGACTCATTTCAGAACTCATTGAGTTTTTTCATAATTACCATTCTGAATTCTCTGTCATTTAAGTGGCATATTCCTATGTCTGTAAGTTTATTTTCAGGAGATTTTTCTCTTTCTTTCTGCGATATCTCGTTACCTTGGTTGTTCATGGTGTTTAATGGACTAT
>NW_006438156.1:9680-11646 GCF_000325575.1 Pteropus alecto | reverse complement strand
CCAAGCTTGCCATTTCATTTTTCAACTCTTGCAGTCTGTTTTTATCTCTAGAATACCAATTCTGTTCTTCTTGTGGGTTTCAATCTCCTTTCTCTGCTCATCTAGTTGTTTTTTCAATTTCTGAAATTGTTGATATGACTTGTTTCGGATCTCACTGAGTTTTTTCAGAAGTACCATCCTGAATTCTCTGCCAGTTATGTCACATATTTCTAAGTCTGTAAGCTTATTTCTGGAGATTTTTCTCTTTCTTTCTAAGATGCCTTGTCACCTTGGTTGTTCATGGTGTTTAATGTAGTATTTCTCCACCTGGGCATTTATGAAAGTGTTTCTGTTGTTTTTCAAGAAAGAAGATTTATTATATAAAGGACTCTGTTTAGCTTGTTGTAAACAAGGCGCTCTTCTTTTGGTTTCCAGTAGGTGATGTTTAAGCCTCTTGGATCCCTGCTTTATATAAAGCCCAAATGAAGTCTTTTTTTATTTTCTTGTAGATATTTAATGACACTCGCTCCTCTCAGTTTCAGTCTCTGTCCGTGTTAGCAACAGTTTTGGTGGTGTTTGCTCAGATTCCCTTGGGGTTCCGTGGTGATTGGTCTCGGAGTGTATGGGGGAAAGGCCTCTGTGTTGGGAGTTGGGGAGTTGGGGGCTGTGGCTCCCCTTGGTTTTGCAACCAGGGCCAGTAAAAATCAACTGTTGTTTTTCTGCAGTCCTGTCCCACTTCTCTGCTTTCTGCCCTGATGACTGTGCCCTGTTGCTGGCTGTGTAGAAGTCACGGCACTTCCAGGCAGGGTCGTTCAGGGTAGTCACCGCACCTTCTCTCCTCTCCCTCCTCCTGCTAGAAGCTCTGGAGGCTGCGAGAGGCAGCTTTTTTATTTTTTCCAGTCTACCACCCGACACCTGGGGTTCTGACCTGTGGCAGTTCTTATGTGCAGATCTCACACTCAGATGTTCTGGTGTGCAGTTTGGGCATTTTTGTTTTGTTTTGTTTTGTTTTCAGTTTTAGATGTTCAGCTTATTCTTGTTTCAAGGGGAGAGATCTGAGGACGTGTGTCACTCTGCCATGTTTCTCAGAATTCCTCTTTATTCCTGTTTTTGATACATGTTTTTTCTTCTTAAAAAAAGTCCGTCCAACATTTCCTGTAATAATAGCTTAGTGGTGATAAATCCCTTTAGCTTATTTTTGTCTGGGAAGCTCTTTATCTGTCCTTCAACTCTAAACGATACCTTTGCTGGATAAATTATTCTTGATTGTTTATACTGGGTCTTCATCCTATCGAATATTTTTTGCCAACCCCTTCTGTCCTGCATAGTTTCTTTTAAGAAATCAATTGCCAGTCTTAATGGTGCTCCCTTATAAGTAACTATCTGTTTTTCTCTTGCTACTTTTAATATTCTCTCTTTGTATTTAACCTTTGGCATTTTAATTATGACGTGTCTTGCTGTGGGCCTCTTTGGATCCCTGATTGTTGGAATTCTCTGAGCTTCCTGGGGTTTTATATTCATTTTCTTCACCAGGTTAGGGAAGTTTTCCATCATTATCTCTTCGAACAGCTGTTCAACATCTTGATTTTCTTCAGGTATGCCAATCAGATATTTGGACCCTTAATAGTGTTTCTTATGCTCCTTAAATTATTTTTATAGTTTTGGCATCTTATCTCTTGCCATTCTGATTGCATGTCCTTGACTTTCCCATCATCTGAATAAGGCATTTGATTCTCTTCTTTATTCACTTTGTTTATTCCTTTGTTCCATTTAATATACTTCTCATCTTAGATAATGTGTTCTTCATTTCTGACTGGTTCTCTTTTATAATTTCCATTTCCATTTTATGTTTTTAATCTCTTTGTTGAAGTTCTCACTGAATTCATCTACTCTTCCCATAAGTTCATTGAGCACCTTTCTAACCAGTGTTTTGAACACTGCATCTGTTAGATTTCTTGACTCCCTTATTCCCGGATCTCCATTCTGT
>NW_006438156.1:0-9411 GCF_000325575.1 Pteropus alecto | reverse complement strand
AAAGAGCACCTGACTCTCCGAGGACACACCTGGATGTGGCTTGGGTGGGGCCGTGAGCTGGGGGAAGTGGGGGTTCAAAGAATCCTCTGGGTGTAGTGACCTCTGTTATCCAGTTTGATGATGTCACGGCTATGGTGGCACTGTGTCCAGTGCACTGGTAGGGGTGAGGACTCAACAGGGAATAATGGATACCGCTGGCACTTCTGTACAGAGAGAGTCTTGCTTAAGCCCTCACTCCAACAATGTCTCCCTGTAACTCCCTGGTGCCCACTGCATGCAGAAAATTGGCACTGGGGCTCAGAGCAAGCAGGTCTATCACCACGAAAATCCACTCATGGATGTGGCCCCTTTAAGAGGCTTTTGCTGCTGCCAGTGCCACAGCCTCTGTCTCACTCAGCTGCTCAAGACCGGATAGCCCAGCAACCTCGCTCCATCCTATCTTCTGCCTTTGCAGGGTGACTTCTTAGATTCTCCCTAGTTGTATGGCTTGTTCCTCTAGATCTCAGGCAATTTTTCCTTGTTTCCATCACAACTTTGATTTGGTCACCAGAGGGATGAACAGAGCCTCTGTCATCTACGCCATTTTTTCCTCCCCCTATTTATTTCAAATCAAACTTTATTTCCAACTAGTTGGAGGTTTTCCAGATGTTCATCCAGGGACCCATGCTTTATCCACTTTAGGCTCCATCCTGGAGGTCTACAGTGTTCTCTCCATTTAGCCAGATTGGTTTTGAATCTTTAAGTATCATTTCTAAGCTTGGAAGTTGGTATGTATGGATGATCATTATATTCGTGTTTAGTAGAAATAAAAGTCATAACTATGAGTATTTTATGTTAAGGCAACTACCATAAAATTAAAAAGAATGAATAAATTTTAAATATCAAAGAGAATTTGTTCTGTTTAAAGGAAAGTAGGAAAAAGAATCCCAAAATGTACAGTGAATTCACAATTTGAGACAAGATGGCAGTAGTAGATACCTGTATAGCTTTAAAATAATTGTAAATTAAAGTCATCAATAAAAAGACTATCTAGTTGCATTTTTGAAAAAGAATACAGCAAAGTTTTTTCTACAAGGGAAAACTTTAGAACAAAAGGATTCAGAATTGATTAAAATAAATGGATAGTAAAAGACATATAAGACAAAATCGAAGAAATAAGTTGAGGTGTTGTCATAATATATGGTCAAAATAGAATTTTAAAAAAAACCTAATTGGAAAAGGTAAGGTGTCATATAATGGGAAAAGGAACAAAATGGCAAGAAGATATAAATGCACCCAAAAACATGATCTCAAATTATGTAAACAAAACCGACAACAATGTAGGGAGAAATATGTATGTCATCAATTCTTGTTATAGAATTAATATACCCTCCAAAATTCATGGTTCAAAGTTGACTCTGCAAATACCCTTGACAGTATGATAGAATTCAGAAAACATAGTGTTTATACCCACAAAGAGGTGAGAGATTTTATTAATAATCAGATCATGTCTACTTTCCCCAATACATTTATTACTAATGTATTCCAAGTTAATTTGAAACACCACCCTTATGATATGCTGATCTGCCATTTCTTTTCTATGGATATGTCTGTGCACCAATAATACGGTTTAATCACTAATAGAAAAAAGATATCTCATACTTTTGTTTTTTCAAAAAGCTCTTGGCAACTTTCACACATTTTTTTTTCCTCCAGAAGAATGTTAGAATAATTGTCGGTTTAAAAAAAATCCTGTTTGGATTTTAAGTGACATTGGGTTCTCCAGGTAGACAATTGTATCATCAATAAATAATAGTGAATCTTATTTCATTTTGTTCTTTTTGTATCATGGAGAACTTTTTGACAATGTTGAGATAAAAATGGTGATAATAGGTATCATTGATGATGAAGGCTACTGATTTCTGATGGAGCCTCTCTATCATCTTAGAAAGTATCTTTCACCTTTTTCTCTATGGAATCACCACGGTGGCTGGGACCTTGTACACATACCCTGAAAACTGGAGGGCCATCAAGGTCTCTTGCCACTCTCAGTTCAGCAGGGCTCAGGCCCACGTGCTCTCCATACCACCCCACTTCCACTATGGCCAAACCAACCGCACTCCTGAATTTCTCTGTAAATTCCCTGCTGGCAAGGTTCCAGCATTTGAAGATGACAACAGATTCTGTGCGTCTGAGAGCAATGCCATTACCTACTATGTGAGCAATGAGGAGCTTTGGGGAACTATTCCAGAGGCAGCAGCCCAGGTGGTTCAGTGGGTGAGCTTTGCTGATAGCTACATAGTGGCCCCAGCCAGTACCTGGGTGTTCTCCACCTTGGGCATCATGTACCACAACAAGCAAACCACAGAGAATGTAAAGGAGGAGGTGAGGTGAATTCTGGGGCTGCTAGATGCTCACTTGAAGACAAGGACTTTTTTATTGGGCGAACATGTGAAACTGGCTAACATTATAGTTGTCTGCACCCTGTTGTGGCCCTATAAACAGGTCCTGGAACCTTCTTTCTACCAGACTTTCCACAATACCAACCACTGGTTCCCCACTTGCATTAATCAGCTCCAGTTCCAGGCTGTCTTGAAGGAGGTGAAACTCCATAAGAAGATGGCCTAGTTTGATGCTAAAAAAGTTTGCAGAGAGCCAGCCTAAAAAAGACACTCACAAAAGGAGAAAGGTTCTTAGGAGGAGAAGCAGAAACTCCAGGCTGAACAGAAAGAGGAGAAAAAGGCAGCTGCTCCTGCTCCTGCTCCTGATGAGGAGATGGACTAATGTGAACAGGTGCTGGCTGCTGAGCCAAAGGCCAAGTAACACTTTTTGCTCACTTGCCCAAGAGTACCTTTGTGCTGGATGAGTTTAAGTGCAAGTATTCCGATGAGAATATCCTCTCTCTGGCACTGTTGTCTTTTGGGAAACACTTTGACAAGAATGGCTGGTCCCTGTGGTACTCTGACGAGCTCGCTCAGGCCTTCATGAGTTGCAACCTCATCACTGGAATGTTCCAGCGATTGGACAAGCTGAGGAAGAATGCCTTTGCCAGTGTTATCCTCTTTGGAACTAACCATTGAAGCTCCATTTCTGGAGTCTGGGTCTCCAAGACCAGGAACTTCCCTTTCTACTGAGTCCAAATTGGCAGGTAAACTACAAGTCATATATATGAAGGAAAATGGATCTGGCAGCAAGGAGATCCAGATGCTGGTTCGAGAGTACTTTTGCTGGGAGAGGGCCTTCCAGAATGTGAGCAAAGCCTTCAATCAGGGCAGGATCTTCAAGTGAACATCTCTTGCCATTGCGTAGCTGTTTGCACTCATCCCTTAGGGAGATAGGGGTCATTAAAGGAAAATGAATGTTGGAAAAAAAATAAAGTATCTTTCTTCTAATTTCATACTAAGAAGTTTTTTGAAAAATCATTAATGGGTATTAAATTATTTGTTCTTTGATATTGAGTTGTATGAGTTCTTTATAGATTTTGGATATTAACTCCTTATCCAATATATCATTTTAAATTTCTTCTCCTATTCAGCAGGTTGTCTTTTTGTTTTGTTGATGGTTTCCTTCACTATGCAAAAGCTCTTTAGTTTGATGTAGCTCTATTAGTTTATTTTTGCTTTTGTTTCTTTTGCTCAAGGATATACATCCGAAAAGATATTATTAAGACTGATATCAAAGAGTTTACTATCTATGTTTTCTTCTAGGAGTTTTATGGCTTCAGGTTTACATTTAAGTCTTTAATCCATTTTGAGTTTATTTTTGTATATGGTGTAAGAGTAGTTCAGTTTCTTTTTTTCTATCGTTGCATATATCTGTCCAGTTTTCCCAGCACCACTTATTGAACAGACTGTCTATTCTCCAGTGTATACTCTTGCCTCCTTTGTTGTGGATTAATTGACAATGTAAGTGAGGGTTTGTTTCTGGGCTTTCTATTCTATTCCATTGATCTATGTGTCTATGTTTGTGCCAGTATCATACTGTTTTAATTATTATAGCTTTGTAATATAGTTTAAAATCAGGGTGCTTTAATCCTCCAACTTTGTTCTTCTTTCTCGAGATTGCTTTGGCTATTTGGGGTCTTTTGCAGTTCCATATAAATTTTAGGATTATTTATTCTAGTTCTGAGAAGAATGCCATTGGTATTTTAATAGAGATTGCATTGAATCCATAGATTGCTTTGGGCTGTATGGCTATTTTAATGATGTTAATCCTTCCAACCCATGAGCTTGTTTTATCCTCCCATTTATTTTGTCCTATTTAATTTCTTTCTTCAATGTCTTATAGTTTTCCAAGTACAAATCTTGTACCTCTTTGGTTAAATTTATTCCTAGCTATTATATTCATTTTGATGTCCTTGTAAATGGGATTGTTTTCTTAATTTCTCCTTCTGATCATTTGTTATTAGTGTATAGAAATGTGGTAGGTATATTAATTTTCTATCTTGTAGCTTTACCGAATTCATTTGTTCTAATAGTTTTGAATCACTAAATTTATTATAAATTTGTTGAATTTACTTATTAATTCTAATATCTCTTAATGATTTACAAATATTTTTATGTAACTTGTTAACTTAATATTTTTGTGTGCATTACCAGATTATAGTTTTTCATTATAATTTAAAATATTTGTATTTGAGTATTTCTTTTTTTCATTCTGGATGTAATGTATCTGTATTTTCCTGTTTCCTTTTCATTACTCACTTTACCAAAATTTTCCTTTTTATTGAACTTTTCAAAGAATGAACTTTAATATTTATTTTTCAATTATACTATCTTTCTAGTTTGTAATTCACTAATTTCTTTTTCTGCTGACATAATTCCCGTTACCCATATGATTTTTGAATAGTTTGCTTAGCTGGTCTGTTTCTAGATTTCTGAGTTGAATTATTAAATCAAATTGCTTATATTCTCTTTTTCTTGATTACTTGTATTTAACCACTTCTCTCCTATCTCCACTGATAACATCCGGGTCCAAGTCTTCATCATGTTTTACCTGGACTATTACAACCACCTCCCAATAATCTCCATTTCTACCCTTTTTGCTATATAGACAATTCTAGAGTGTTCTTTTTAAAAGACAAGTTATATGGTGTCTATCCTCGGCTCAAAACCTTCCACAGGCTCTCCATTCACTTAGAATAAAAGTTAAAGTTCTTATGCTAGCCTAAGAGGTACTACATGATCTGACCCCATAACATTCCATGATCTTCCTTCTGCCAATTATCCCATTGCTTGTTCCACTCCCAGTTTCCTCAGGGTCTTTATACTTCTACTTCTTCTTCTTCTTCTTCTTCTTCTTCTTCTTCTTCTTCTTCTTCTTCTTCTTCTTCTTCTTCTTCTTCTTCTTCTTCTTCTTCTTCATTTCTCTTCTCTGATTACTCTCTATTCACCCTGTTTAACTTTATTTTTATGCATAGAATTTACTACTATCTGAAATGTTATATAGTATATATTTGTAACTTTGTGTCTTTGAGTTCATCTTTAACCACATAACATGAGATGTAAAGATCTTATTTTAAAAATAGTCTATAATTCTTGTTTTGATTTCCACTTTGACTCAAAAGTTATACAGAAGAGTATTTTTAAATTTAAAATAGCTTTTATAATTAAACTTCAGTTACTCAGTTCTGGGTTTTTGCATTGAAGTTTGATAAAGTGATCTCTATAAATTTCTACTTGGGAAATTTGTTGAGATTTTCTATTAGAGTTATCCTTCCCATAAATGATTAAAAGATATATTTAAAAAAACAATTTCCCTGAGGTATAAATTGTATGCCTGTATCTATCTACCTATAAATCTATGTATATAAGTAATTAAAGTGATTATGGTATTCATATATAGTATTTTTGCCTGCATAGAGGGCATAAAGTTTCCAAGTATTATTTTGTTTCTGTAAATTATTCCTCACATTTCTAAAAAAGTTAGTTTATATATTTTGAACTTAAAAAAATTTTTAAATCAACTTTCATAAGGTATAAATTACATAATAGAAAATTATATACATTATGTTATATTTCCATGAGTTTTACCAAATGCATACCATATAACCCATGTAACCATCACCATAAGAAAAGGTATGGAATATATCCTTCATCCCAGAATGTGCCTTGTGCCACTCTGAAGTCGGTATCACCCAAAGCCCTACCCCACACAATCAGTGACCTGATTTCCATCATTGTGGATTCATTTTCTCATAGATAAGTAAATGGATGGTATGTATTATCATGTCTCTAGGATCTTTTGCTTGGCATATTGACAGTGAGATTTATTTATATTGTTGCATGTATCAGCATATAATTATCTGGAAAGAGGGAGGGTTAAACAGTATTCCATTGTACACCACAATCTGTTGAATGGACACATCTACATGGACCATTTTCAGACTTGGCTATTATGATTGAGACTGTTATGAACATTCATGTATGAGTCTTTCTGTGTAATGTAAGTCATTATTCTTATAAAACTAGCTATAAGTGGTATGGTAAATGTGTACATAACTAAACTATTTTTTACATGGCTCTGCTATTTTACACAGAAGTATATTGTCATCATTCAACTTGCTCCACACATCCTTACCAATGCCTAGTATTTTTAGCCTTCTAAATTTTAGCCATTCTTGTGACTCTGTAACAGTATCTCATGTGGGTTTTAATTTTTATTTCTCTAATTACTAGTGATAATTGAGTACTTCTCATGTGTTTATTGGCCATTTTTTTTTCTTTTATGTGATTTCTGCTCAAATATGTTTTCCACTTTTTATTGGGCAGCTTCTTATCATTGAGTTGTAGGATATATCTGGAAATAGTTCTGCTTCCTTTTGGGGCACGTTTCTCTCACTCATTTACATTTCTCTACTTCTGGGACCACTTCCTCTGTGGGAAGACAGATGTCGTATCATGAAGCCACTTAAGCAGGCTATCAAGGGGTCCATGTGTCAAAAAATGGAGCTCTCTGGCCAGCAGCCAATGAAGAAGGGAGGCTTGTCAATAACAAAATGAGTGAGCTTAAAACTGGAATATCTAGCCCTAGGTGAGCCTAGAGATGACTGTAAACCTAGTTGAGGCCTGGAATGTAACCTCAAGAGAGAACCAGAGCCTTTACCACTCAGCTGAGCCTCTCCCAGATAGCTTATACTCAGAATCTGTGTGAGATAACAAATATTTGTACTTTCGAGCCACTAAGTTTTTAGATTATTTGTAAAATTATAGATAACTAACATCCATCCAAACTATGATAACTCCAGTTCAATCCCCAAATCTGAAAAGCATATTCAGTGAAGTTGGCTTGATGTGCAGACTTGAAGTCAAGTTGGAAGCCACAGTTCCCAGACAGGATGCACTGTCAGATCCCTTTACCCTGGTCCCCAAACTCTAATCAGATTAGGTGCAACAGCATATGTTCTTCCATTTCAATCAAAATTAAGTCCTGCCGTTCTTCATAATTGAGTGCTTTTACCAGCAGCATCTTTCTCTCTGTATGTTTTTAATGCTCTCCACCCTATAGCTACTCATTCATATCATTCTTTCTGCCTCTGAGATTCTCATGGTAGGAAGAAATTGTTAAGGCTGTACAGACCAACCCTAATGCTTGACTCTCCTCTATAATACCCCCGAAGTGCCTTTTAGCTTATTTTTGAAAATTTTTCCCGAGGTAGCTCATTCTATATTTGGATCACCCTCTTAGAAAATTCCTCCAACTGTGAGCAGAATTCACTTTCTCTTCTCTCCTGCTTCACTTGATTCTCAAGAGATTCATTCTTTGGAAGACTCTCCAGAGAGAATTGGCTGTGACTAAGACATACCCTGGAATCAAGGACTGGGTGTGAATTTGGGTGGTTTTAAAGAAAATTGTATTTTCTTTACTATGAAGTCCCTGGCTGGACTTGGTTTTTATGAGCCATTTCATTGCTAGGCAATTATTTATTCATCTTTAATAATGTATCTAGGATAGGAGAGAAGTCTCTTCAATTAGTTGTATTCTCAGCTCTTTCTGCACATGTTGAGACTTTTCTGGATATTCCTGTAGCAGCTGCTCCGTATAACTGATGAGTAGAGGTAACAGATATCTTGCCCTTGTCTCTGTTAGGGTCCTGAGCCAAGCATTATAAATCTGGGCATCATCTTTCCTACTCAGGCCAGCCAGGACAATGATAAAATTAATTGTTTCCATAAAGAGGGGTAATCTAGAGACTTCCTGGAGAGCTTGGCTCATCTGTAGATCTAGGAAGGTGGTATGAGTTGTTTCTTGCCTACTTAAATGTAGCCAATGTTTCATTTATCATCTCACTTACTTTTGTGTACAGTTTATAACTATTTTCTTTGTGGTTATCATGAAAATTGCATTTAACATTCTAATGTTATAATCGGGTTAACCTGGTACAAATTGAAACATACAAAATTAAAAATATACAAAATTCAAATTCAAAACATACAGGGTGACATCAGAAGCATGGCAGAAAGAGAGATGTTCCCAGATCTCTCCTCTTGAAATAACAATAAACTCAACATGTAAAAGTCAACAAATAACACTCAATCTGCACACGAGCACATCTGAGCGAGTGATCTGCGAATAAGATCTACCACAGGAATTGAAAAAACAACTAGATCAGCAGAATGAGTTTTTTTAAGCCAGGTGATAGAAACCCTAAAAAGAACCAAATAGAACTTCTAGAGATAAAGAACACATTAAAAGAAAAGAAGAATGATATAGCAAGCTTGGGAAATAGAGTCAACCAAATGGAGGAGAGGATCAGTGATATCAAAGACAGAAATCTAGAAATAAATCAGAAAGAAGAAGAGAGAAAACGAAGAATGAAAAATAAAGAAAGAGAAATACAAGAACTAGCTGATACTATAAGGAGAGGAAATATAAGAATAATAGGCATTATCAAAGGTGAGGAAAAAGATCAGGGACTAGAAGCATTTTCAGATAAATAGTTGATGAGAACGTCCCAAATCTAAGGAATGAGCTGGAGCTTATTCAAGAAGTCAACAGAACACCCAATTATCTCAATTCAAAAAGGCCTTCACCAAGACACATCGTATTAAAGTTATCAAAAATCAACAACAAGGACGAAATTCTCAGGGCAGCCAGGGAAAAGAAGACGGTAACTTATGAAGGAAAATCCATTAGATTATCATTGGACTTCTCAGAGCAGACCTCACAAGCCAGAAAGGAATGGAATCAAATATTTAAACTATTAAGTGAAAGAAACTACCAGCTTAGTTAGAATGATGTATCCAGCTAAGCTCTCCTTCAGATATGAAGGAGAAATGAAGACCTTTCCAGACATACAAAAATTGAGGGAATTCTCCACTATGAGGCCTGCACTATGGGAAATACTGAAAGGGGTCAGCTCACCTAAAACAAAATAACAGAACAAAAAAATACGTACTTAGGAGTAAAGTGACTGTCAGGCAAATAGAAGCA
>NW_006438155.1:0-1034 GCF_000325575.1 Pteropus alecto | reverse complement strand
ATTGCAAAAGGAATGATTTTTTTCCACTTCTTTTTGTGACAGTTCATCATTAGAGTACAGGAATGCTATGGATTTTTGAACATTGATTTTGTATCCAGAAACTTTACTGTATTTGCTCATTGTTTCTAGTAGTGTTCTTATAGAGTCTTTAGGGTTTTCTATATAGAGAAGCATGTCATCCACAAATAGTGACAGTTTCTTCGTTTCCTATTTGGATGCCTTTTATATCTTTCTCTTGCCTGATTGCACTCGCTAGGATCTCCAATGTTATATTGAATAACAGTGGCGATAGTGGACATCCTTGCCTTGTTCCTGATCTTGGAAGGTTTTTAGTTTTTCATCATTAAGTATGATGTTGGCTAAGGGTTTGTCACATATGGCCTATATTATGTTAATATACTTTCCTTCTATGTTGATTTTGTTAAGTGTTTTGATCAGAAATGGATGCTATATCTTGTCAAAGGCTTTTTCTGCATCTATTGATGATCATATGATTCTTATTTTTCAATTTGTTTATGTGGTGTATCACATTAATTTTTTGCATATGTTGAATCATTCCTGTGATCCTGAGATGAAGTTCACTTGATCATGGTGTGTAATCTTTTTAATATGTTGCTGCATTCAGTTTGCTAGATCTTATTTAGGATTTTTGTATCTGAATTCATAAGAGATATTGGTCCGTAGTTTTCTTTTTTGTGTGTTACCTTTACTAGGTTTTGGTATCAGGGTAATATTGACTTCATAAAATGAGTTGGGAAGTATAGCTTCCTCTTTGAATTTTTTGAAGAGTTTGAGGAGACTAGATATTAAATCTTTGAATGTTTGGTAGAATTCACTGGTAAAGCCATCTGGTCTTAGACTTTTACTTTTTGGTAGGTTTTTGATGATTGTTTCAATTTCCATACTGCTGATTGTTCTGTTTAGATTTTACAGATCTTCTTGATTCAGTCTAAGAAGGTCATATCTTTCTATGTACTTGTCCATTTCTTCTAGGTTATTGTGTTATATACTTTTTCAAAGTATTCTTGTATGAT
>NW_006438154.1:22788-41262 GCF_000325575.1 Pteropus alecto | reverse complement strand
AAAGTTTGATGAGGTTTGTGGTATTTTCTTAGTCTAATATAGACTCATACCTACAAAGAGAAAAGGAGCAATTTTATAGTGGAGAAGCCTTGTAGGCACCATCTTAATTAAGTGATCAAACTTAATGTCAGCTGTAATAAAACAAACTGTAATCATGCACCATCTAATATAATGAAAGAACACATCACTTCTGTGGCATTCTTGCCAAAAATGTATCACCTGATTCTAATCATGACGAAATATTAAACAAATCCAAGTGGAAGGTCATTCTACTAAATAATTGTCATGTAATTTTCAAAGGTGCCCAGCCATGAAAGTCAAGGACAGACCGAAGAGATGTTCCAGATTAAAGAGGACTAAAGACATGACAATTGTGGCAATGTGCAAAACTGGACATTATTGGGACAGCAAAACTTGACTGTGTGTGAAGGTTCGATGATAATAACGTATATTAATTAATTTCCTAATTTTTACGCTGCATAGTTATTACATAGGAAAATGTCCTTGTTTGCAGAAGATAAACACTAAGATTTAATGCTATTCTTGGAACTTTTTTTTTTTTGCTTACATGTTTGCTTTTATTTTTAACTGTTTGATTCAGTTGCCTCCTGGTTCTAGAGTTGTAGGATCTCCATCCCCCTAGAGAAGGCCAGATCTTTTCCTTCTGTATAGAAGTTTCTCTAAGAGTTCCTTGGAGCAAGCCCAGGTTCTCTAGGTGCAGATGCCAAGGATTATTTGAAAAATAATATGAAAGTGGGAAGTAAAGCAATTGAACTTTGTAATATGTCTGGGAATTTCCCTACTCTTGCTGAAGTGCTGAAATCAGGAAACTTATTAAGGATAGCTATATCATATCAACATAGCATTAATATTGATATCTTGCGCAGAGTCTGCATTGAGTTAATTTTGGGAATTCCCCATTACCATAGACACTATCCTCAGAAGGAGTGGATCATGGGTTAGAAGATTATTGAAGCTATAACATACACAACTAAATATTCAGCAATCAGAGCCTTGCTTCTCAAAGCTGTATAAAATCTAGCTATATCTGTTTTGTATTTATAAATTTCTTCATAATATTTTATAAAAATTAACCTGGCATCAACTATAATAAACTGGAATTTGTTAACATCTGGAAACCTTCATGTGAGTGAGGCAGGAAAGAGATGACTCTTCCCCTCTTAAACTTACTCAGTGCCACTCATTTCCTCTACTCAGTCTACCTTTTACCCTCACAGTTTTCTCAGAACTAATTGCTATTAATGAGGCTCCCTGTGACAGGCGAATGAGTAAGCAATGACCTCATTCTTGAGATTACACCTCTTCCCTTGATTTTTTTATTGGTTAACTCTAGATCATTTGAACTGACAACCTGAACTAAGTGGCCAATCCCTGGACTGGTTATATCCCAAATCATCCCCACCTACATCTACCTCTCCTTTATACTACCCTTCAGTCATATTCCCTACCTCTCCTCTATGAACAGTAATGAATTATGCTTCCTAAAAGATGTTTTATATTCCACCATACTTCATAGTAGTCTGTCCAGTCCAATCAGGCTGACAGTGGTAAGAATCAGTTCTTCAGAAACTCACTGAATTTTTTAATTAGATGGAACTTGGGAGATCATGTGGGTGCTCTGTTCAGATCCTGTAAGTAAGCTGTTATTTCTTGACAGATCTGAAACCAGAACTCCCAGACTGGTGTTCATTGTGTTTCATCCTACTATCCTCTCCCAGTGAACTGTTCCTTCCTGGAGTGCCCCATCCATTGCTTATCCTGTGCAGACATAACACTGTTTTCACTCCCATTTTAGAGGGCTTGCTCTACTCAAGGCTTTGTGAAACATGACAAATGCAAATGCCAACTTAGCAAATCTCATGTCCAAATTCCCTGTAAAATAGTAAAAAGAGATGATGGTAAGAGAGACAGACAAGAGCAGAGCACAGTGTCTCAGGGCTGGGGAATAACCCTTTATTAATGTGAGAGGACCCAGAGCCAAAAGGGCTGAATTGAGGAATCGTGCATCTCCCTGGCTATAAATTGCTTTCTAACCCACCTCTTTAGCCTCATCTCCCCATAGAAAGCAATAGGAGATACGTGCTAGAAAACAGTCTGTGTTTACTTGGGGAAAGACACTTTTCATGACATAATGATTTTGGATACAATTCTATTAAATTGGTGCCCTGTGGCTGTTTCTTCCATTAAGGCATTTCACAATTCAGGATCTCCTCATTGGGAGAAATAGAATAACTTGTTTACGGGGGCCTGAGTGGGCAGGTGGGTGAGAAATGAATTTGCTCTTTTTCAGCAGTTAGTTATTTTAAGGCTCTCGCTTAGTATGGGTTTTCCTTGAGTAATATGGGTTCCTCGCTTAATATGGGTTTTCCTATGAGTAAACACTAGGAGGTCCTTGGCTTGGCCCTACTGTCTTTAGTAGTCCTGGGTTCTGAACAAGTCAGTTATGGATGGAATACAAGAAAAGTATCTTACAGAAAATAGAACCTTAATAGGCTGGATGAATAAGAGCACAGCAGTAGCTGTGGCACCAACAAAAGAATGGCGAAGCCCAAATTCACCAGACAGGACTTCATTCCTATTATAGTTTGGGTGGTTCTGTGGTTTGGGGCAAAAGAAAAATACGTGAGATATGGCCAAGGTGTTTCCTCTATAATGTGTGGTGGCTTGGGGTATGGGCTTCAGTTATCTTGTCTACCCAATGAAGGTTATGATTGTATTGACCCCTCAGAGTTGTATGAGGTTAAATTAGATAATCCATGTCAAGAGTTTAGTTAGCAGATCACCCGGCACAAGGAAGCACACAATAAAAATGCTCTTATCAAGGAAGTCCCTCTCGGGGAGCGTGGAGTATGGGGCTGTGAAGTCTGAGACAGAGCTGCACTAAGCAGCCATCCAGCCCACATTGTTGCATCAGCCCTCTGCACCTCAGTTTTCCTGCCTGTGAAACAAGGAGCCAGCTGACCTTAAGGGATCATTCTGGCTCTGACATTACAGCATTCTATCACTAAGTTACCTTAAGAAACCTGAAGGGAGGGATGGTGAATTAGCACTTTAGAATTCAGGCTGCTTGTAAGGTAGGCCCAGGGAGATGTCTGCGAAAACGGTTCTAGGTCAGGTACTAGAGTGAGAGGACCACACAGATGATGAGAACAATGAATCCTCATACTTACTTAGTGCCCCACACTGAGAATTGCAAATATTGTCTACATGCATCATCTCATGTAATCCTTACAACAACCATATGAGGGAGGTGTTTTTCAGGTGAGATGCTGGGGTTGTAAGAGGCTAAGTGATAATACTCATCAATAGCAAAAGTAGCAGGGTTGGGACAGACTTGAGCAAGCCCCTGCTATATGCTTGTCCCTTGGACCCACAGGCTAGTGCACAGCTTTTTCTAAGTGGGACAATTCCAAATGCTGACTCGGGGTCTGCTCTCATTGAATTTATCCTTGGCTACTCCAGCTGAAAGACCCTTCTCACCTCTAAGACTCTTTATAGCCACACAAGTGTTTGGTCTATTTGTTACATAGTAAACATGACTTCTGCCCTACCAGAGCTTAAATTCTAATATGAGGAAACAAAGGATTCAGACTAGTCATCAACAGAACTTTGTCATTAGGATAATCGCCAAAAACACTGGAGGAAGGGCAAGTCAGGCATTAAGGTGGGCGTAGTCAGAGTGGTTTAATTCAGAGAAACTTCCTGGAGGAGGTGGTATGATTGATTTATGATTAAAAAGAGAGAAAAATGTAGTAGGCTGGAGAGACAACTCCTTCAGAGTTGTCAAAAAAATGGTTAGAAATCTAATGGGTGTCCACCTTTCTTTCAATCTTTATAGCCCTTGTATAGAAAGAGCAAGGTCAAGAACCTGACCTTCATCCCAAGTCTGCAGTTCTGACCTCCAAAAGAGGCAAGTTGAGACACGTGACTGCCATTATAGGGGAGCCTGGGCAGCCAGCAAGCTCTGTCAATGTGGACTCAAACCAGGATCAGAGTGGAATGGGGTGGGGGCATGCCTCGTTGATCAAGGACAAATTTCCTAATCAGAGGCTATTTTAGGATAACTTGTGAGGAATTAATTCATTCAATCATTCAATCACTCATTCATACTTTTAGGTGACTCTTACGTTCTTTCCGCAATATTGTTGCCAATGAGACTATCTGTAGCTTACACTAAGGTTCATAAATATCTCTCTTTGTCAGAGAAAATTGCTGAGATAGATGGAGTCTGATCAATGAACTAGATCCATCTTTCAATGAGGTACAGTGAGTGAGAGTTCAGGATACAGATGAGGCCTCCGTTGCCTCTTGTTTGGACTGTGGCAAGAGCAACCCCACAGCCTCCTGCCTCTCCATGATTTCTCTCCATTCCTCTCTATATAACGCTGTCGGAGATCATCTTGGAAGAAAATCTGATGGTCCCAAACACCCTACTTAAACTCCTTCCACACTCTCCCAACTTATCCCTCATTGATATTCACACCCCTCGGGAACCTTTCGGTTCTTCCTTCCATCTTCTCTGTTTCACTGCTCTGCAGACTCTCCAGTCCCCTCAGTAAGCTCTGTACTTTCCCATTCTAGGCCTTCACATTTCTTCATATGGCCTCTGCCTGGAACACCCAGGCCTCCACTTCACTGCCTGGAATTCCTCATTTTCTCTTAAGACTGCTGCAAGTCACTCCTCTGTGAAGCCTTCCCTGACCTGCTAAGGCGTAGTCATGGCTATTTTATCACATGTTCTAGTAAAACTGCATGATAACTCCTATTTCACTGTATTGTAATTACTATTTTGTCTTCCTAAACTGAACTTGAACTCTGTATGAGAAGACAGAGTATTGTATTCATCTTTGTGTCTGCAACCCTTAACTAGGGCCTGACATTCACTCCCTCCCTGCCTCCCTCCCTCACTCACTCATACATTTGTCTTTGTTGATTATTCACTTTATGCAGAGTCTCTGCTAATCATCAGAGGGTGCAGACCAGAACACCACACACTTGGGCCTCACAGATGGTACACAGAAGAACAACAGGGGATTAGAGGGTGCCATGATGAGAGCCAAGATCAGGGAGCCCAGGGTACTGTGTGTGCACATAGGTGGGTCAGAAACTGGGCTGCTGGGGGAGGGATGGAGACTAGGCTCTCCATGAGCACATCTGCAGACCTTCCAGGGCAGAGCTCCTACAGAGTTCCATACTCTAGCACACAGTGGCCAGGCTTTTAGAGGGAAGCTCTGGCAGGCAGGGTGAGGCTTGCATTGCGGGCCTCCACTGTTTACAAAGGTCTGACTTTCTCCTGAGGCTGAGGGGTATCGGTGCAGTGGAGTTGGGAGACCCGAAACCTTTACGTCTTTTCCAAAAAGTCGGTTATGAGCACAGATAATATGCTTGAACCGAACATTTCAACGGGGTCAAGTCTTTCTTCAGGGAGATGGACACTGGAACTTCATAACTATAATTGGAAAGAATATGGTGAAGAAAACACCATTGCTATGACGTCTTGTAATAGGAAGACCCCGATATAGTCTAGCCAGAGCAGCTCTCCAAATTAACACAACTTGGTGTCCTAGGCCAATTGCTTAATTCCCACGCAGGAAGTAACTTGGTTCAGTTCTTGAATCTACCTGCAAATAAACCCTCTGACCACCAGGCGGCGTGATTGAGACTGGCCTGGCACAAGCCGATCCCTCCTAGAAAAACCTTGCAAAGTGTGTATATGCCCTTCTGTCGTGCCTGGAGAAGCCAACATCTGTCTCCAGAGGTCAAGGACACCTTGAGGGTGCACATTGCCTGGTTGATCCACACAGAGTGTGAGGAAGGAGCTCTTCCGGCTGAGTTAGTCCTGGTGTCCTAGATCATGCTCTTAGTAGGGTGACACCACTTGCCCTGAAGCTCTGTATTTAAGCCCCATGCCTGCCCCAGGGTCACCAGGGAGGTGCTTCCATACAGTTTCCCCAGCATTTACGCCATATCTTAAGGTGCAAAGTGAGATACAGAATATATACCGGAATAACTGAAATTATAATTGACTCTTCAACAACATGGGTTTAAACTATGTGGGTCCACTTATGCACAGATTTGTTTCAATAAATACATGTATTGTTTTTGCCCTCTGGTTTGGAGTCCACAGATGCAATGATCTATGCCATTTTATTTAGGGAAGCAGATTTTGGGGATCCTGGAACCAATTGCCCCATGGATATCAAAGTAGTTAAGTTTTGGGGGAGTCAAAAGTTATATGCAGATTTTTGACTGCCTAGAATAGGTGCCCCTAGCCCTCACATTGTTCAAGAGTCAATGGTATTTGGGTTTCTGTTTCCAGCTTGCACCTCTGGGATAAAGCACTGGGCCAGAATCCACCTTCTTTTCAGGCAGCTGTAGCCACCTCCTTCCTGAGACTGAGGGAGCAAGACATCTGAGTCCATCTGAGGTCAGGAAATGCTACTTGCCCAGAGATCCTGGCCAGCCACTATAGGACCTCTATTGAGAAAGGACAGACCAGAGCAGGCTCCCTCCAAACTCATCTTTCACCTTGGCAAAAGTGGGTGAGTGTGTTATATAAGAAACATAGAGGAGGTTCAACAGAACCAGTCTCTTAATCACCAAGATTCAATCACACCCAAAATTCCACAGTTGGAAATTAACCAATTCAGGCCATCGGTGTCCTCACTTCAAGGCATCTTTTAAAAATCACCAATCACAGCTAACTCATCTTTGCTCTTTTGCAATATATAACGTATTTCTCTGTGCAGGCCTCACAAATCCTCATGACATTTCTGGAGGACAAGTACTACCATGCCACTTCTCATTTCACAGAGAGGGATGTGAAGACTTGCCCAAGGTCATCAGCACTCAGTTCCAGGTCTCTTCCCTCTCAGTTTGGTGTCTTCCCCATTATCTTGTGTACCACTCAAGCGCCTTTATGTGGATGAATTTGCCTGATTGCTGGGCATTGTGGCAGTAAAGTTGGCACATTTGGGAGGTGGCAGCCTCAGAGGGAAGAAGGGGAAGACCCTAGAGTCTTAAGATATGAAACCTGGAAGAAGGAAAGCTAGACATGATGAGGACATTGTCTCCTCCATACCAGGCAGAGCCTCTATTCTGGGGCATTTCAGGCCTCTTGGAACTGTGTGTGTGTGTGTGTGTGTGTGTGTGTGTGTGTGTGTGCGCGCGCTCATGCTTATTGGCTCTTTGAATTTCATGAAGGACAGGCATATTCCAAGTGATTTTCTAGGCTATGATTTGTCAGTCGTGGCAGTCCTCTAAGCAGGGGCACCATCTCCTGGCAGGGACTGGTACCCTCCTAGGCTGTAGGGTGTTTCCACAACCTCCTAAGCAGATAGCTGTGAGTAGACACTGCCCTCAGCTTTCACTGTGGAGGTTGAAGGGACCAGGACACAAACCACCTGGCAGAGGCCATACCACAGATGTCCCATGGCAGCTGAGCTAGGTGCTGTAAAATCTTGTACGTAGTCCCAGGCCCTACCCTCTTGGAGTTTATTTATTAAACAGTCTTAGTTATATTTCTGTCCCACTCTAGGCCCCTCTCTCTGCCTGTGGCTGCTACACGTTGTTACAATGAGACAGTGATTCTCTTTACTTAGGAAAGGTAATGATACTGGGCAGGGGGATCACAAGAATTGAGTGGAGCCCCAGATCTGCCACTAAATTGGCTGTGTGACCTTGAGGAAGTTATTTGTCCTCTCTAAGCTTCAGTTTTCTCATCTGTGAAATGGTAAAGAGAACATCGCCCTACAAGATTGCTCTGATGCTGTCATTAAAAAATGTACACAAAAACATTTTGAGAGTCTTAAAAAACAGTGCATGTGTGAGATGAGATGCTATTATTCTTGGGAAGAGGCAAGCAGAATAGCCGAGTGGCCCAATCGGCTACAACCATGTCTTCTCTCTCCTTTCCTTCTGTACCTGCTCCTCCCCTCTCTCAAAACTTACTTATTCTTAGATTCTTGTGCCTTCAATTATTTATTCTTATGAGAAATGTATATTGAGTACCCAGAAGAAGGAAGCCTGGTGTCTTAGAAAGAATATGAATTTGAATCTTTTGCCTTATCCCCCAATGGCCATGACTCCAGGCAAGTCCCCTGACTTCTCTGAGTTTCAGTTTTCTAAAGTATAAAATGGAAACAACATCTACATTCCAGGATTATTGGGAGGATGATGTGTAAAAACAAAGGCTCAGTGCTTAATAAAAGTAACTCGCTTCTCCATCCTGCTTACTGTTCATTAGAGAAATTCAACAAATATCAAGCAGCAATGGGATTTAATATGAATGTACTATGCTGCTCCTCTAAAAAAAAAAAAAATCCATGCATTTTAATGGGACCCTGGAACTCACCATAAATTCTGTCCTGATAATATTTGATTGAATCTATTTTTGAGCCATCAATGTCATCTCCAAAAGGAGTAAGCGAGGGAGGCTTTCTAAGCCCTGTGGCAGGGTCGCCAGGGCCTCGGCTGTGCTAGAGCCACTAGGGGCTTCCACATGGGGACCAGATAAATCCTCATTGTCCAATGAGGTGTTACTCCCGTCCCCACCAACACCACTGCTATTGAGTGCTAGACCTTTTTAAATAAAAAATATGGTGAAGTGCTTTGTCATCCAAATGATGACCTAGACGAGGACTGTCAGGGCATGGGATGGGGGCTTTAAGTTTTTCAGCATCCCTTTTAGAGAATAAAATTTAAAAGCAGGTGTATCACTTGGTAAGTTTGATATTAAGCCTCTGAGCGGTTGGGATTTAGAAAGACAAGTAAGCATATAGTGCATGGGCATTTTAAAAGACTCATTTAATCATTAATTCAGCAAGTACTGGTTGAGTTACACCCCCCTGTGGTTTCTGGGGAAACAGCAGAACAAAACAGATGGCACCCTGCCTGGTTGAGCTGACATTTAGTGAACCCATGTAGGAGAAACTAGTAGTAGTAAAATGTATTATATGTGTATGATGGAGTGAATTTGAGGTGCATATATTTTTTTACTCAAAAATATAATGTTGAGTAAAAAAAGAAGAGTAAAAAGCAGAGTAATACCAAATAGAGTTTTGTAGGGACTAATAACAATAGCATTTCATGAAAAGAAGAGTATGATTTACTCTAAAGAGTGTGTTTGAGATAAAAATATACATACATGCATCATACATACATACATACATACATACATACATACATACATACATAGTTTAAGTCGTGTGAGTATGGGTGTGTGTTTGTAATAACCTGACAAAATTTAAAGAATGAAAAAGGAAGATTTTACATCCTAGCAATTTAAATAATTTCAAATAGAACATTCAACATCCCCATGTTCAAATTATTTTGCTGTCAAGTCACCGGGGAATTTCATTCAAATAAATTCCATCTTGAAAGTATGTCACTGATTCTTTTATTTTGTAAGTAACAGTAGAGATAATATACAAGTACAGAAAAGTCTGTGAAGGCAGGAAATACTCTGCCACCCCTAGAAGCTTATTTTTTTCTAAGGAAAGTTTCGTTTATAAGAAGAACTGTTTCGTTTATAAGAAGTATTGTTTTCTAAGGAAAGTTTCGTTTATAAGAAGAACTCAGTACTCATCCATATCTGAACTCCTTTGATTCATCTTTTGGTTGTAGCATTTCCTTTTCATTTACGAGAAGAGCTCATGGCTAGTATGTTCTCTGAGTTTTTATGTGTTTGACATTGTCTGTTGCCTCTGTATTAACAATAACTTGTCTGGTGGAAATTCTCGTCTCCCACGTTCTTTTCCTCAGAACTTTATGGACATTGTTCTACCATCTTGTTCCATTAAATGCTGCCTGATTTTTATTGTTCTCTCTCATCCTACCCTCACCACTGCAAGCGAATTACTTTTTGTTCTTGGGTACATAAAACTTTTTTCTTCTACTTTAAACAAATTCATCAAGGTATGTCTCAGAGCTGGGCATTTGGTATCACTTTTTTTCCCAGAACCCAATGTGCCCTTTCAATTTCCTGACAGTTTTTCCTTCCTTTTTTTTTATAGTAATAATTTTTTTTTCATTTTATATGTTGTAGTATTTCCTTTGGGAACATAGAGAAATATGTTGGATCGTTATCTGTACTCCGTGTCTTTATCTTCTTCCTAAGTGCCTCAACTTTGTCTTTTCCCTATGAATTTTCTGTAATTATCTCAAGCTTTATCTAAGTGTGATGAATTTAGTATTTAGATATGCTAACTTTGTTTCTTGCTGTTTCAATATTATTTAAATCTGTAATTGTTATTTTGCTTCTCAATTTTTTCTTAGCTCTATAATGACTATCTTTATTTAATTTCATTGTCTTATCCGATTATTTTTGTTTCATTGAATTCATGTTCTTCTCATTTTTTCCTAAGTAAAAAACACTTGTTTTGTATTTTTTTCCTGTTTCTTAGGGTTATGTTATATTCCATAATGAACTCTTTTCTTATTCATTTACACTATGTTTCTTTCATGCTATTTTTTGCTTTAATATCTATAATTGCCATAAATTTTATTTTGGAAAAAATTAATATAAGCAGTTCTATCAGCACATCCAATTTTCCTGTATATACTGTAAATCAGTTTTACTTTGTTCTCATCTCAGCATGTCTGAATTCTGTAGTCCGTCCTTCAGAATTGTTTGTTTCAATTCTTACAATACTTCTTACCCTCAGCAAGTTAATTAAACCTCCTGTTTCTCAGTTTCGTCTGTCTATAAAATAGGAATAATAATAGGAGTACTTACTCTACAGGTTGAGCATTAAGTGAGCAATAAAGTGCAAAGTATATTTAACAGAGCCTGACATATACTAAAGGCTAATAACCTAAAGGGGGAAGGCTATCATCTCCCCGACTTCTAAGTGGTGGGTGCCCATGCCTCAGTCCTTATACCTCTTCTCTAGCTGCACTAACTTCCTTGGTGAGCTCTTCCTCTATTGCAGTGTTAATATCATTCAAAAGCTGATGACTTTCAAATTTCCATTTTAGCTTGGACTTCTCTCTCTGGACTTGTATTTCTAACCTCTTAACATTTCTACTTGAATGTCTAACAGACATCTTAAACTTACTGTGTCCAAAATCAACCCCCTGATCTCCAATACCTCCCCTCCCAGGAACCCACTCTTCTTGTAGTCTTCATCATTGTAGTTAATGGTAATACCACCTTTTCATTTGCTCAGAACAAAAACACTAGGAATTATCTTTGGCTCTTCATTTTTTTAAAATCTCACATTTAACTCAGTCCTTCAATGTAGAATCCAGAATCCTACCACTCCTCATCACCTTTCCTGACACTGCCATATCTCACATGTATCATTGCGGATGCCTCCCAAATGGAGCCTCTACTTCTATCCTTGACCCCTCCAAGTTTATTCTCAATATTGCAGGGATATCTAAATTGAAACGGTGTCACTTCCCTCCTGAAATCCCCCTAATAGCATTTCATGTCACTAAGAGAAATAAAAAGACAGTCTTTACAAGATGCTGTATGATCTGCCTGCTGCCACCTCTCTAATCTGATCTCAGCCTACTCTCTTCCTTATTTATTCCACACCAGCCATGTTGACTTTCTGTCCTTTGAACACACCAGATAAATTCCTATCTATCAAGAATAGATGTTGAATTTCAGAAAATTCTTCTGCATATATTGAGATAATTTTTTTAATCTACTGGGATGATAAATTATATTGATTTTTGAATGTTAACCTAACTCTGTGTTCTTGGGTTAAACTCCACATAATTATTATCCATTTTATATGTTATTGGATTCTATTTGCTAAAATATTGTTTAGAATTCTTGCATCTATAGTCATAAAAGATAATGCTTTGTAGTTTTCTATTCCTATAATAGATTATATTTTGGTATCAGTGTTATATTCTTCTCAAAGAATGTATTAGGAAGTACTGCCTCCTCTTCAATTTTCTAGGAGTGTTTGTGTAGAATTTGTATGATTTCTTTTCTAAAAGTTCAGTAGAATTCAACCAGTAAAGCCATCTAAACCTGTAGTTTTCTTTGAGGTAAAGTTTTAATTAAAAGTAGATTTTTTATATATCTATTTTCCAGTAGATATATATGGTTATTCATATTATCTATTTCTTCTTGAGTAAGTTTTGGCGTTTGTCTCCTTCAAGGAATTTTCCCATTTCATTTAAATTGCAAATGTGTTGGCGAAAATTTATTTATACTATTTCCTTATTATCTCTTTGAAATCTAAAGAATCTGTGGTAAAGATACTGCTTTTATTCTGAATTTTGGTAATTCGTGAACTGTTTTTTTTCTGATCCCTTTAGCTAGAGGTTTACCAATTTTATTGATCTTCTCAAAAAGCCAACTTTTGGTTTTATTGATTTTCTCTATTGTTTTCTGTTTTTATTTTATTGATTTCTGCTCTGATACTAATTATTTTTTCTTCTGCTTACTTTGGATTTTATTTGCTCTTCTCTCTCTAGTTTCTTAAGGTAGCAGCTGAGGTCATTGATTACTTTTCTTTTTTCTAATGCAGGAATTTAGTAATATATATTTCCCTCTAAATACTGTGTTAGCTGCATTCCACTCTTTATATATGTTGTTTTTTCACTATCATTTCATTCAAAATGCTTTCTAACTTCCCTTTCAACCTATTTTACCCCCATGGATTATTTAGAAGTTCATTAGTTAGTTTCTAAATATTTTGGAATTTTCCAGAAAAGTTTCTGTTACTGATTTCTATTTCAATTTCATCATGGTCAGATAACATACTTTTTATGATTTGAATCCTTTTAAATTTATTAATGGCTCAGAATATGCATGATATAACATGGTAAATGTTGTTGACAAGAATATGTGTTCTGCTGTTGTTGGATGGTGTATCCTATAAATGTCATTTAGGTTGTTAGTTGAAAGTCTTCTTCAAATCTTCTAAATTCTTACTGATTTTCTCTCTACTTGTTCTGTCAATTATGGAGAGAGGGATGTTGTAATCTCCAGGTATAATTGTACATTTATTTATTTCTCTTGCAATTCAATCGGCTTTTTCTTCATGTTTGAAGATTTGTTATTAGGGAAATAAACATTTAGAATTTTATGTCATCTTTATGAATTAACCCCTTACCATTGTGCAATGACCTCATTATCCCTGGTAGTATTCTTTGCTCTGAAACTTATTTTGTCTGATATTAATATAGCTCCTTCAACTTCATTCTGATTAGTGTTAGTATCTTTTGTTATTCATTTACTTTTGACTTATTTGTGCCTTTATGTTTAAAGTAGGTTTCTTGTAGGCAACACATAGTTGGATTCTTCTTAATTCAATATCACAATTTCTAATTGTCATAATTGACAATCCTTTAATTGGGTTGTTTAGACTACTTATAGTTAATATATTTATTCATTTGGTTGGGTTTAAACCTATCAAATTCCTATTTTTAAAATTTATCTATCTATTTCTTATTCCTTTTTTCTTTTATTTTCTGTCTTTTTGTAGATTATTTTTCTGATTCCATTGTATTTGCCAGTTTAAAAAATCAACATGTAAAAGTCAATTGCATTTCTAAATAACAGAAACAGGTTAGAAATAGTAATTTTAAAAGTACTGTTTACAATAGTAACAAGACAAAATACCTAGGAATAAATCTTGATAACAGATGTACAAGTCTTTTATGGAAAATTTTTTAAATTTTTTGAGAGACTTTCAATAACACCTAAATAACAATGGAATAATAATATATTATGTTTATGAATAAAAAGACTAAATATTGTAAGAAGTGAGAACACAAAGGGAGTAATTTTTACATGTTATTTCTGAAGCAGCTGCTGTGTGACAGAAACAAGTGTCTGGATCACAAAATTTGCAAGAGACAGAAAGTGAAGGAGAAACAATACCAAGATGAGAATAATAATAATACTAATAAAAACTATGAGGAAAATTACCTAACATTGATATACAATATAGTTATATGTGTGTGTTTGTGTAGGTGGGGAAGCTATAGATGTACGCATGAGCTTTTTCTAGATAAATTCTTACAATTCTTTTTCTAGATAATCAACTGGCTCCTGGACAACAAACAAATCCAAACTTACCCCAAAGCTTACTCCTTGCTAACATAGCCAGTGTCCTGTTATGTTATCCCAAAGATCTCCAGTGATTTGAAATAAAAAAGAGAAAAACATGAAGATTCATTCATTTTTTGTCTTGATAGATCAACTTGCTTAAAAATTCTATGAGAGAGAAGGATAAAAAAACTGAGTAGCTGAAGTTACATAATGAATATTAAGTGTCCAATTATAAGATATTCTCCCTTTTATAAATAGATTTATTAATATCACCAAAAGGTACTATATTTGATACTCTAGAAAGCAGTACTGTCCAACAGTAATATAAAGTGAGCCATATTCATAATTTAAATTCTTCTAGTAGCCTCATTAAAAAAGTAAAAAGAAACAGGAGAAATTAATTTAATGCTATAATTTTAACCCAATATATAAAGTTTTATCATTTCAAATGCTATTAATATAAAACTTATTAACAAGATATTTCATATATTTTTTTCATACTAAGTCTCATATATCTTATGTGTATTTTATGCTTACAGCATATCTCAATTAGGACTGGCCTTAATTCAGGAGCTCAATAGACACATGTGATGGGTGGCTACTATATTAGAGAATGCAGCTTTAGAGATTCTTAAGTAATCTAACTTCTCCAAGGTGTCTTAACTCAGGGCTTAAGAAATCTAGACTTGCTTTTCTCAGGCTTTTTTTTTTTTTGACAAGTCCATGCACTGTTCTAGTGGGACAAGGGCAGCAATAGATTGAGAAGAAAAAGGAGGAAGGAGATACTAAAACCAATCCATCCAATCCCCTAGTGATATTCTGGTGTCAACCTCAAACTCTCTGGTGAAGACCTGCTGTCACAGGCGCAATTCATCTGTGAAGTTACATAATGAACCATTCCAGTGGCTCTGTAGCATTGTTCTTAGCTGGTTCTCAGGATATGTCTAGTTCATGTTCCCTGCTGTTTACCTATAAAGGTCCTTAAGAATTAATAGCTCTATAGAAGACTAGATCTGAAAGGAACTTTACAGGTCCTTTGGTTCAACCTCCTCATTTTACAGTTGAGGACAGTGAGACTTAGAATGTCAAAATAATTGCCAGAGGGCCCATAGCTGGTTAGAGGCAAAGCCTCTCTTAGCCTTGAGAAACCCGGGCTGATGTCTTTTCCTCTGTACCAGATAGATATAAGAATGTGGTCAGCTGGAGCAATCTACAGCTAATGTTCCCCAGGGCTTCTCAGGTCCAGTGTATACAGGAAAAGACAAATATTGTCATTAGTTCAGGTTGAATTAATGAATATCAATATCATACCTGTTGAGAAACTCTCAGTATAAAAATCAAGTGCTGGGAACACTGAATATACAGACCAGAGAAGGTAAGCAAATACTAGGAGAAAGAGGCAGTAACGTCCTCCCCTCTCAGTGCCCCCAACTGACCAAAAGTCTGAACAATTCAAATGAATGACGAGTTGTCAGACTTGTTAAAATAGCAAGACTCACCTACATCCTGCCGACAAGAAATATACTCAAACACAAAGAAAATGTACTCAAATGTAAAGGAATAAGAGGTTACTAAAATCAAGATCTCAAAGAAATATCTGCATCCCCCATGTTCATTACGACATTATTCACAATAATTAAGACATGGAAGCAATCTAAATATCCATGACAGAGAAACAGTTAAGTAAAATGTGGCATATACATACAATGGAATATTATTCATCTTTAAAATAGAAGGAAATTATGTCATCTGTGACAACATGGATGAAACTGGAAGGCATTATGCTAAGTAAAAGAAGCCAGATACTGAAGGACAAATGCCACATAATATCAACTACATGAGAAATCTAAAACAGTCAAACTCATAGAAGCAGAGAGTACAATGGTGGTTGCCAGAGGCCGGAGGAGGAGGAAACAGGCAGGTATTGGTCAAAGTGTATAAAGTTTCAGTTATACAACATAAATAACTCCTAGAGATCAACTGGGGCAGTATAGAGCCTATAGTTAACAATATTGTATCAAATAGCTGCGAGAATAGATCTTATGTTAAGTGTTCTTATCACAAAATACTACTACGACGACGACGACGACGACGACGACGACGACGACGACGACTACTACTAAAGAGGGCAAGAGGAAACTTCTGGAGGTAATGGGTATACTTAAAGCATAGATTGTGGTGGTGATGGTTTCACGCGTGTCTACTTATCTCCAAACTCATCAAGTTGTATACATTAAATATGTAAAGCTTTTTGTATGTCAATCATATCTCAACAAAATGATTTTTTTAAAGGTTAAAAATTAAAGAATGGAAGAATACATACCATGCAAACACTAAATATAAGAGTGCTAGTGTGGCTGTATTAATAACAGACAGAGTAGATTTCAAGACAAGGACTATACCAGAGATTAAAAAAGGACATTTTACAATAACATTGGGATTAATTAATCAGAAAAGACATAATTCTAAATGTCTATGCACCTACTGACAGAGTTTCAAAATACATTAGGCAAAACCTGACAGAACTGAAAAGAGAAATAGATAAACCCACTATTATGGTTGGTGATTTAAAAATTCTCCTCTCAGTGACTGATGGAAGAAGTAAACAGAAAATTGTTAAGAATATAGAAGCCCTGAAAGCACAATCAACAACCTTGACCTAAGTAACATTTTAAAAACAATACATCCAACAGCTGCAGAATACACATTCTTTTTTAGTACATATTGAATATTCATCAAGATTGATTAAAACTGAATTATAAAACAAATATTGATATATTTGAAGGGATTGAAATCATGTTCTCTGGTAACCACTAGTCTATAGTCCTGTGGTAACCACTAGTCCACTTAATTATATATTTAAAAAAAAGAAGGTATGTTCTCTGATCACAAAATTAAAATTATAATTTAACAACAGAAACATATTTGGAAAATTCACATATTTGAAAGTTAAACAACATACTTCTAAATAATCTATGGGTAAAAGGAGAAATCATAGAGAAAGTTAGAAAAAATTTTAACTAAATGAAAAATGAAAACATATTTCATTTTGTGGGATGTCACTAAATCAGTTCTTACAAGACAATTACAGCTTTAAATGCTTATATTGGAAAAGAAAGGTGTAAAATGATCTAAGCTTTCATTTAAAAGCAAGAAAAAGAATAAATTAAATTCAAAGTGAGTAGAGAAAGGAAATAATATAAAGTGGAATTTCTTTTTAAGTTTATTGGGGTAACATCAGTTAATACGATTATATAATTTTCAGGTGTACATTATAATTTGACATCTGTATATTTTATTGTGTGATTATTACCCAAAGTCCAGTTTCCTTCAGCTACCATATAATTGATCCCCTTTACCCATCTCACCCTCTCCCTACCCCCTATATTTGACCCCCTTTACCCCATCTACCTCCCCCATCCCCTACCCTCTCGTAACCACTAGTCCATTGTCCAAGTCCCTGAGTCTCTGGCCTGCTCATTTGCTGCTTTTAGGTTTATATCCCACATATAAGTGATATCATGTGATTTTCAACTTTTTCTGCCTGGCTTATTTTGCTTAGCATGATTATCTTGAGGTCCATCTATGTTGATGCAAATGGCAGTATTTCATCTCTTCCTATGGCTGAGTAATATTCAATTGTATATATGTACCACAGCTTCTTTAGCCAATCATCTATCATAGGACACTTCGGTTGCTTCCATGTCTTGACCATTCCACTTTATATTATAAAATTCCACTTTATATTATTTCCTTCCTTCTACTCACTTTGAATAGTGCTGCTATGAACATCGATGTGCAAATATCTTTTCAGATATGGGTTTTCAAGTCTTTGGGGTAAATACCCAGTAGTGAAATTGCTGGATCATATTCTTAGTTTTTTGAGAAAATTCCATACTGTTTTTCATAGTGGCTGTACCAATTTACAGTCCTACCAGCAGTGAATGAGAGTTCCTTTTTCTCCTTATCCTCTCCAACATTTGTTATTACTTGTCCTGTTGATTATAACTATTCTAACAGGTGTGAGATGGTATCTCTTTGTGGATTTGATTGCAATTCCCTAATAGCTAGTGATGATGGGCAGTTTTTCATGTGTTTGTTGGCCATTTGTATGTTCTCTAGGGAGAAGTGTCTGTTCAGATCCTCTGCCAATTTTTTGATTAGATTGTTTGTTTTTATGTTGTTATTGAGTCATATGAGTTCTTTGTATATTTTGGATATTAGGCCATTAACAGAAGTGTGGCTTGCTAATATATTTTCCCATTGAGAAGGTTATCTCTTTATCTTGTTGACGATTGATTTCTTTTGCTGAGCAAAAGCTATTTAGTTTGATGTAGTCCCATTCATTTATTTTTGCTTTTACTTTATTTGCCTTTGAGGACAAATTCATAAAATCCTCTTAAAGTCCATGGTTCTTGAGTTTCGTTCCTATG
>NW_006438154.1:0-19312 GCF_000325575.1 Pteropus alecto | reverse complement strand
TCTAAAGAAGAGCTTAGCTGGATACATTATTCTAGGCTGGTAGTTCCTTTCACTTAATAGTTTAAATATTTGATTCCATTCCTTTCTGGCTTGTATGGTCTGCGCTGAGAAGTCTGATGATAATCTAATGGGTTTTCCTTTATATGTTACCGTTTTCTTCTTCCTGGTTGCCCTGAGAATTCTATCTTTGTCATTGATTTTTAATAACTTTAATACGATGTGCTTTGGTGAAGGCCTTTTTGGATTGAGATAATTGGGTGTTCTGTTGACTTCTTGAATTCCAAGCTCCAGCTCATTCCTTAGATTTGGGAAGTTCTCATCCAGTATTTGTCTGAAAATGCTTTCTAGCCCCTGCTTCTTTTCCTCACCTTCAGTAATGCTCATTATTCTTATGTTTCCTCTCCTGATGGTATCAGCTAGTCCTTGTATTTCTCTTTCATTATTTTTCATTCTTCAGTTTCTCTCTTCTTCCTTCTGATGCATTTCTAGATTTCTGTCTTTGATATCACTGATCCTTTCCTCCATTTGTTCAACTCTATTTCCCAAACTTGTTATTCATATTTCAACTCTTTCAGTGTGGTTTTTAACTCCAGAAGTTCTATTTGGTTCTTTTTGAGGGTTTCAAACTTCTTGCTCTGTTCATCTAGCTGCTTTTGAAATTCCTGAAATTATTGATATGACTCATTTTGGAATTCACTGAGTTTTTTTTTTTTTTTCAGAAGTACCATCCTGAATTCTCTGTCACTTAAGTCATATATTTCTATGTCTGTAACCTTGTTTTCTGGATATTTTTCTCTTTCTTTCTTAGCTGCATTGTCACATTGGTTGTTCATGGTGTGTAATGGACTATTTCTCCTCCTGGGCATTAATGGAAGTGTATTCTGTTGTTTTTCCAGAAAGAAGATTTATTATATAAAGGTCTCTCTTTAACCTGCTGCAAAGAGGGCACTTTTCTTTTGGTTTCAAGTAGATGGCATCTAAGCCTCTTGGCTCTCTGTTTTATGTAAAGCCTTAGGTCTTTTATTTTCTTGTAGATTTTAATCACACTCACTACTCTCCGTTTCAGTCCCTGTTAGTGTTAAGAACAGTTCCAGTAGTGTTTGCTCAGATTCCCCTGGGGCTCCTCAATGATCGTCTCGGAGGGCATGGTGGGGAGGGACCTTCTGGGTTGGGGGTTGAGGGCTGTGGCTCAGCCTTGGTTTTGACCTCAGTTTTGACCTGCTGTTATGCACAGAGCCCACATTCAGATGTTCTGGTGTGCTGCTTGGGTGTTTTTTGTTCAGTTTTAGATGTTCAGCTTATTGTTGTTTCAAGGGGAGAGATCTGAGGATATCTTTCACTTCATCATGTTTTCCCAAACTCCCAAAGTGGAAATTAATAAAAGAGAAAAGAGAAAAATCAATGAAATAAAAAGTGATTTATTTGATAAGGTTAATAAAATTGATAAACTTCTGGCTAGACTGGTAAAGAGAGAAAACACAATTAACAATATCAGGAATGAATGAGAGAACATTACTACAAAACTTAGAGATAGTAAAAGAATAATAAGATATATAATAAATAATTTTGTAAGAATAAATTTGATTACCTAAATGAGACAGATTCCTTGAATGACACAAATTACCAAACTGACTGATAAGATAAATAGAAAAATCTAAAAGACCATGTAACTATTGAATATATTGAATTTGTAATTAAAAACCTGAATAAAGAAACCCCTAGATGCAAACAGTTTCATGCATGAATTCTAAAAACAGTTAAAGGAAAAATACTTTGAATTCAACATAAATTTTTCAGAAAATAGAGAAATAGGAACACTGTCTTACTCATTTTATTCGCATAAAATCAGAATCACCCTGATACCAAAACTAGACAAAGATATTACAAGAAAACTAGAGCAATATTCCTCATGAATATAGGCTAAAAAAATTCTTAACAAAATGTTAACAAATGAAATCCAGAAATACATGGAAAAGATAAGACATCCTTTGCCTGTCTGGGCCTTAGTTCCTTTCCTGTAAACTAAAGAGGTTGAGCTAGAACTAGATAATTTCTTAAGTACCATTTCGGTCTTAAAATTTTATGATTCTTTCAGCTTGGCCTCTGGTCCAGACTCATCTCTTTTAAAGGAACTTAGAGTTGTTGAAATTCCAGCTTCTAGTAGATCGAACTTGAAAAATAAAGTTAGTTTAAATGGGGTATAACAGAGTTTTAATATAAATTTATAAGGCAATTCCTGGTTCCCCTTACGTTACCCCCCTCCCCATTGGCTCAAGTAACGAGAATTCTAGGCCAGAAGAAGAGAAAATGACATTGGGCAGAGGAAGTCTGTAGGGGATGGGCCGTTACATCACACTACGTAAGTAGTTTCCTGCACAATCTGGGGTTTCCCAGGTGCTGATGCAGCCTATGCATTATTCAGAATTGTCAGTGACTCCAAACCAGTGGTACTGTGCCTTGGTGATACTCAATCTGAAAGCCAAACCTGGCAAAAGTAAAGGACACCCACAAAACTCCTTCAACCTCTACTTAGAAAATCAAGGCAGAAAGAAGCCTATGCAAAGAGCACGCCATAAGCTAAATTTCCTTTATTCTAGCGTTGTACATAAATGTGCAGTTCCAAAACAGGATCGCAAAAACTGGAGATCTAAAAATATAATTATTATATTTGTACTTATTTAAATTGAGGACTAAAGAAATTACAGACAGAAAAATGATAATTTTCTGCAATTAGTTAACAACCTAAAAAATGGAAATACTACTTCTTGTGCATTCTAAAGTGGAATATCATCAAAGGCCACAGAATAGGCTTCTCAGGCAAGGCAGAGCTCGGAAAAAGAGAGAAGAGGATCTTGACAAAATTTAGAAAAACCAGGCTGCATTTCATCAATTCCTTAATGAGGAGGGACGAGAATTAATGAAAAACCCACTTTGCATGTTGTTTCAAGTTTATTGTAGAGATAATCCCAGTTATTTAAAGTACAGTATATTATACATAATTTATTCAATTGTATGGATTCAGTCATTTTCATCTAACCATTTTCGTGTATTTATATAGCCTTGAGTAAAAGAACCACTTCAGATATTCTGAATCTTGGTCAAGTGGACCCCAAATCATGTATTGCAGTCAAGATTTTAGTGCTCTGAAACAGGGGCACAATAAGAACATCTACAGATGGTTTCTGAGCAGGGCTTATTCCTGCCTGGTCTTCTACATGCCACACAAGCATACTTGATAAAAGACAAAAGGAAAAGCAACACTAATGACTTTGGAATCAATGACCTGGAACTTTTTTATTCCATAATGTACAGAATTGGCTCCTAGCCTCCAGGACAGCTCTACTTTGGAGGGACTGAACAAACCAGACCTCTGTTCATGCCATTACCTATTCATGAAATGCTTCCTCTCTCCTTGCCCTCCCACAAGTCCTATAAGTCTTTCTATTCTCAGCTCAAAACAAATGCCCCCTGAAATGCTCTTCATCATGGCATCCTCTCCCTCAGTCATTGGGGGTAATTAATAATTTCTTTTTAGGGCTATTATAACTATCTTGTTTCTTTATTGTTCTAGTTGTCTTTTGTGTATGTGGGGGTGGATATATTATTTTTTAAAATTTTCTCTGCATCTTTGATGTTCTTTAGATTCACTACTAAATATCTAGGTTTGTAGTGGCCTTTATTAATCCTGTTTGGAACTTGGTGTATTTCTTCAATCTAGGGTCTTATGTTTTTCTTTAGTCTGGAAAATTCTCAGCCATGATCTCTTTGAGTATTTTCTCTCCCTCTTTTGTCTCTTTTTGTATCTTTATTTTATGCTTCTTGAATTTCTAATGGATAGATATTGTACCTGTTCTTTCTATTCTCTGTATCTTAAATGACTTTTTGTATTTCCACCTTATTATTTCACTTTTTATCCCTATTTCATTTACCTCTGTATGTGTAATTTCAATTATTCCTCATTTCACTAAGTGTCTATAGTTATGTCTAATCAACTATGGATTTAAAAATTTTCAAATACACAGAATTAGATTGATGTTAATCCTTGTTCCATTATATATTTTTACCATTTTTTAGTGTATGGCCCTCTTTTGTTTGTTTACATATGTATTGGTTCATTAATAATATAAACAATGAAGGAACTAGAATGTTAACAATATGTCTACCTATGTGCTTCCTCCCCATCTTGTCCCAACATTTCCTCTCATCCAAAGTAACCACTATCCTGAACTTTGTCATTATTATTCCTCTACTTAAAAAAAAATTTAAACATATTTAAGAATATATGTATTTCCTAGAGGTTATTGTGCTGAGTGAAATAAGTCAGACAGAGAAAGATAAATACCATATGATTTCACTTATATGTGAAATCTAAGAATGGAAGAAAAAGAACAAACTAATCAAAAACAGACTCACAACTATAGAGGACAATCTGGTGATGGCCAGAGGGAAGGGGGTTTGGAGGCTGTGAGAATGGGGTGAAGGGTTAAAGAAGTACAAATTAGTAGTCGATAGATGGTCATGGTGATGCGGAGCATGGCATAGAAAATGCTGTTAACATTAATGTAATGGCTAGGTGGAGAACCAGAGAAGAGAAAGAGCAATTAGGGGGGTCATTTTAGAAACTATGTAAATGTCTAACCAATGTACTGTATATTTGAAATAATAAAATAAAAAAACAAAATAAAACAAAACAAAAGAATATGTATTTCTAAAAGTACATTGTTCAATTTTTGTTTTTTAACTTTAAAAACTTTGTAACCATAAAAATGGTTCTATGATGAAATAATCTTCGGGGACTTATTTTTTCATTCACAATTATGTTGTTAAGATTTATGCATATCGCTACATGTAGCTGTAATTCATCTGTTGTGACTGCACTATAATGTTCCATTGTGTCACGGCATGACTATATCACAGTTTATTTATCCATTCTCTGTCAGCAAGCATTTGATTTGTTTCCAGGTTTGTCCTATTATGAACAGCACTACTATAAACATCATTATTCATGTGTCTTGGCTTTGTCTTGATTTCGTTCCAGGATACGGAATTGCTGAGATATATACTATGTGAATGCTCAACATTTATAATAATGTTGCACTCTTTTCCTAGGCGGTTGTACCAAACAAATCTGCAATTTAACCTGTCTATTGAGTTTTTAATTTTCAATACCCATATTTTTCACTTGTAAAGGTAATATGTAGTTCTTTATTGAATTTGCTTTTACATTTCTAAACTACTATCATTGAAGCTCTTATTTCATTTTTCTGTGTAATCAGTTTAAATATTCATATATTATAATCTCATTCAAATTGCATAATTATCTCCAGTTGCTGAGGTGCTAAGTCTGTTTATTGTATCTGCTTAACATCCATATACACTCCCTCACTCCATGGTTTCTTCATGTGATTTATAAACTTTGGTTTTCAACTTATCTTCATCACAACATTATCCCCACTAGAGAAGTCCTGTTTACTTGGGCTTAAATGTCTCTACAAAGTGACTTTTCAGTGGTTTCTACTGGAGCCACAGGGATTTCTGTGCTTTAGGACTGGTATTTGTGTCGTGTTGATGTCTTGGTTTGGAGTTCCTATGTGCAGGTACAGCATGCATCTAGACCCTACAACCTCACATGACACAGGCCTGAAATTTTGCCTTCTCATAAATGACTTTTTTCTTTTAGCTCCACCTGAGCCTCAAGTTGATGTCAAAATTCCTTGTTATGTCCATAGGTTAAAGGATTAAGTTTTCCCAGTTCCTTTTCCAGGGACTGGGAAACACTTCAAGTCACTGGGCTTTATCAAGAGGATTCAATAACGGTTTCCTAATTTATGCATGCCCAAGACCATGGCCTATATCTGTATAACCATGAAAACCAGTCCCTAGCAAGCCTAAAGATCCTCTTGGGTCATTATGATATTGGCTCCCACTTTCCACTCTCTCTAGGTCTGAGTTATTTCTTTTGGTACTTAGCATTTCTATATGTAGATGAAATAAGGGGAGAAGCCTAAGTCAGTATAGGTAGGTTTATAGCTAGAAATTTTCTGATATATTTTTATTAGAGAATTTATGTCATTCCTTCTTGGGTTTTGTTAATTGACTGACTCAAGTCTCTCACACTAAGAGCAAGCTTCTTGAGGGCAGGCACATTGTATTCACCTTTGTTCCCTGTACATACACAACTTTTGCACCAACATATTAATGCATAATACACATTTGAATATAATTGTGAAATATAGACACAATACATGAACAGATTAATGAATGAATGCCACCTGGCATCACCATCTTAATACTCCAAATTCACTTTTCAATTAAACACACTGTCTACATTTTATTCAAAGAATTCCTAGGGTATAGAAAGGCAGAGACTTGTTCAAGGTCATAGAAGATCAGCCAAAGAGGGCCAGAGAATTTGGGAATCCTGAGCCCTGGATAGCTGACAACCTGTTGTCTCTGTTCTCCAATGACTATAGGAGGACAGAACAGCTGCCACATGGAGCAGTGTGCTGTGCAGTTTCTAGGATTTGTAACACTCACTTATTCCCTTCAGACAGAGTGAGCCAGAGTTTGTGGAATTTCAGGAGAGCACCTTCAGAAAGTGGCAGAACACAGGTAGCTTTTGTGCAAACTCTCCCACTCTCAGTGCTGCAAGGACTTCTCTCGTTCTACCTGAAATATTCCTGCTCTTCCAGTCATGAGTGGGGGTATAAAACAATACAGAGTTTATGTTCTGAGTGAGCATTTGTGGGTGCACACATGCATGTGCATGCATAAGATATGTGCGTGTTAACTGCCTATGTCCTTGGGGAGGGAAAATCAACCCTCCATGCATAACTCTGCCTCAGCACTTGCTAATCATATTAGAGCTACTTATGTGTCTGCCTCCCTTACTAGATTGTGAGTTTCTTAAAGATGGGTACTATGTCTTCATCATCTTTGCACCATCTGTGCCAACAGAGTAAATGTTTGTTAAATGAGATGATCAAAAACAAAGCATGGGAAAAGATGCCTCAAACAGTCCAGTTGCTTTTCTGAGCCAGGGTCTGTGTCTTTCATAGCCCAAGTCTCTGAAGATGCAATGTCCCCTTATTTCTTTTTTTCAACTGAAGGGCAGAAGCTAAACCAGATGGCTCCCTCCTTCCTTAGCTTAATTCTCTATCAGCTTTGTGTATAAATGTTAGGTAGGCTTATTTCCACCTTTGAGAGCTAGAACCAGTTTGAGGCTTCTTTGTGAGGTGTGTGGAAATGGTATCCTCAAATAGCTTGGGGTGATGAAAGAAATCAGCTTGGGAGCGACACCTCCCTGTTTGTCTCTCAGCCTTGGGAGTGGACCCCAGTAGGGCTTTGCCCCAGCCCTGGCCTCTCTCTGCCCAGGGCTATGCGGTACTCAGAGTCATTGCATTCTGAGTGTATGAAAAGAGCAAAGGGAATATGAGTCAGAGAAATAATTCCTAGGGCCAACATCATCCTAAAATTGTTTCATTAAAATGGGGAGCTAGCAAGGGGGGACAAGCCCTTCGCCAAAGGTTCCACACTGTTTCAACTTGCCTTTGACTTGAGGACTCAGCAAACACTAATACAAGGCTGATAAACCAAGAGAGGCTTGATTTACAGAGCACTCCTCTGTCCCAGGAAGATATCAAACATTGTAAATTGAGGTTCTAAAGTGCTCACAAACAATATGAGCTGATCTTACCCCCCTGTCTCTGTCCAGCACCGTAGAGTAAATTTCTAATGGGTAACATGCCATTTTAAGAGGTGGGACAGAGAAAAATTTTCTTTTGTACAGATGCCATTAGGTCCATCAGATGACAAGCTGGTCAGGAATTTTGAGTTCTTCAAGGCAGGAATTTTGAGTTCACTGGGAGAATTTCATAAAAGTGTTTTCTCTCTGTCACTCAGCTATAAGAGGCTTCCATCAGTACTAGGGATTATGTGGTTTGGAGAGACAACTCCAATTTTAATAGCCTGACTCCTAATGGCACAAACACCTGAGTTTCTACAAACTTTTTTTCAGACAGTCTGCCCAATGAATACTAGCCCACTTCTCTGGAACACTGAAGAGTGCCACATATTCTCCTTACAATGGGAATTGCAGAATTTCTGTAGAAAAGGGTTTTACAGGACACCAATATTGGAAGTGAAAGCCAGGGAGTTTGTCTTAAACCTAGGTTTTCATGAACCATGTGATCAGGTGGTTGAAAATGATAATCAGAAAGGAAACAAACATAAAAGTACTATTAATGAAAAAATACATACTTTGCTTACATCAATGAGATACTCTTTTGGGTTTTATGGACATGAAATTTAGGATTCAGTTTTTCATTCTTATAGTCAATTATTTTAGTTTTATTTTATAGTATTTACTCTTGCTTTGTTTCCTTCTTCTAGATTATTCTGTGACCTTGTAGGTTTGAGAATTTAAAATGCATATTTATTAGTTAGCTGAAATTTACTTATTTACTGACTTAATTTGTTGGGACTTTGGGTATGAGGTTGAGCAGATGAGTGTAGAGTAGGTAATATGGCCCTGCCAGTGTTCCTTGGCTCCTTGGATCCTAGAAGGAATGCTATTATTAAAATTAGCCTGACTGTACCTATAGTAAAAGCACAAAGGATCAGATTAAATCCAATCGGGGAGACTTTCAATAGCAGAAGAGAGCAAGTCACTACTTCTCTTCAGATTTCAATTTCCTATAAGATGAAGAGGTTGGCCTAGATGAGTAAGGTCTCTTTCTACAAGCTCTATCTAGCTATCCATCCATCCATCCTCAGCAGATTGGGTGATGGGACCTATTACTCAGGTAATTTTCATCTCTCCCATCTACTTACTATAATCCCAGAGTAAGTTCTTTTGTGCTTCTCTGACTTCCTGTTTTCTAAATGCAAAGTAAGGATGCTTACATTGGCATTGACAAGGAATCTGAGCATCTCAGACAGAAATGGTGATTTGGCCAATCCCTTCCTGAAGAATCTGAAGACCATAGCCAAATCTAAGGAGAAAGACCCACACAAGCAACAGGAGGACACTTCCTCTTTTGGAAGAGGAAAATGAAGAAGAGAAGACTAGCTCCCACCTGGGACCACACAGGACAGCCTGCACCACAGTACTGTGCAGTGAGGCTCCATCCACCTGTCCCCATGGGACCTTGATTACTCACATTTCCAGAGTATTACAGCAAAAAGGTCTGCAGAGATCACCTCAACACCATCCGTTTGAAAGATGATATGAGCTGTGATGAATCTTTACTAAGCTTGAGACCATTCTTTTCCTTCATCAGGTAACCCAAAGAGAACCTATTAAGTGCACAAATTCAGAGCTAAACCAGATGAAATAAACAGAGGTGACACCTTCCTTCTAAGAGTTTATAATCTAAATAAAACAGCGCAAAGTCACAATGGGGAAACAAATCCTGCACTACCTTCAAGAGCATGGACATTGGTTACATTAGCTCAGGGGCTTCTGATATACTCAGAATGGGATAAGGGCTATGGGTTTAGATATGGGACAGTGCTCTCAGCAAGAAAAATCATTCCAGTCAGTTAGGAAGTTTCTCTATTGGTGGGAATTCCAGGAAATCAACAGAGTTGACTTGACATGGTAACTTGGAAGGAAGTATTGCCAGAAGGTAGTTCAAGGCATTGTAGATGAGCTCATCTAATGATAGCTAGCATTTGCCAGAGCTTTAAAATATGTGGCCAGAGCAAAAAATTGAGGAGCTGCTAAGTTGACTCTTTCTCTCATTATTCAGATTTCTCAGGCGATCCCATTTCTTCCACCAGACCTTCTCAGGATGTGTCCAATAAGATCCAGGATCTTTACCTTTTACATATGGTATTAGAATTCAAATAAATGTGTTAAATTTGCTCTCTCTACCTAAATTTGCACTGGCCTCTGGCACATATTTACATTTTAGTGGCTTAGTAAATTATATCTACTGTGTTCTTTCAGCAAGCAGACAATAGACTCAACATAGCCATATAATGTTTGAGGAGGAAGAAGCGTTAACTACTCCAGCCCACTCATTTCACAGATGAGGACACTGAAGTTACCAGAGACTTTGCTAAATTTGTCTAGTAAGTGACTGAGAACACCAGCGTTATGTTTGTCAGCGCGATGTTGTTATTCTGCGGCCTTGTGTCTGCTGTCCTGATGTGCTCCATCTCAGGCTCCCTTCCCTGTCCTGGGCAGCATTGGTCTGTCTCCACCATCACTGCCCTCTGCTCACTCCCAGCACTTACAGACCCAGCACTTGGCTCCAACAAGAAAGCAGTAGAGTAGACGAGAAAACTGGACTTCTGCAGATAAAGTGAAGGGGTTGAGATAGAGGAAGAAAAGAAAGAATGCAGACAAGTGAAAATTGTCTTGTGAACATAAAGTAAATAAGACTGATCTCCACGGTTATTTTGATTCTAAAGGCAATTCACAAAGAGACTGTCCAGAAGTGTTTAGACCAAAGCAGACACTTCTGAAAAATATTATGAATTTGGATCTCTAATGTTCCAATACGCTTATGAAAAAAAGAAGCAGTTCTTTTGTTTATAAATATCTTAACTATTCACTATTTTAGAGTCTTTTTTTTTTTAATGGGAAGGACACTTTTTCATTAGGACAGAGATTCCCAACCTTTTTGGCACCAGGGACTGCTGCTCTTATGAGAATCTAATGCCTGATGATCTGAGGTAGAGCTGAGGCAGTGATGCTAGCACTAGAGAGTGGCTGCAAATACAGATGAAGCTTCACTCTCTTGCTTGCCATTCACATCCTGCTGTGTGGCCCGGTTCCTAATAGGCCACAGACTGGTACTGGTACTGGTCTGTGGCCCATGGGTTGAGGATCCCAGCATTAAAGGATCCAACTATAGCTGCAAAAGGGTCACTCTGGACTCAGGACCAACCTAATGATATATATTAGTGAGTCTGGCTATAATTTCAAGCCAGGAATAGAGTGTTCTTGACACTCTGAAACAATGAAATAGGAGATTTAAATGATGGAAATTGCAGCGCAAACAAAAGTTAGGTCGTGAATTTTAGAAGCAATTAAAAAAAAATGTATTCCTAGCATAAGATAGGGTAGAAGGCAGTAGCTAGTGCTTATGGAGCAGTAGTTCAGAAAGCTACACTCAGGATTCAAATACTGAATTACCAATTATTTGTTGCTTTGTACATTTGCTGACTAGAAGCAGACTTGCACTAACAACTTGGCAGCAGAAGCATACACCCTTGGTTTTATTTCTCAAAAACCATCACAAACTCTTAAGTTTCTTCAAAGTGCTATTTAAAGATTCTTATCAAAATATACCCAAAGATTCCCTAGAAAAATGCAATTTCATTTTCTATTTATTGTGGTAAATATAACAAAAATCATTAAAGATATTAACAGTTTAATTATTTATTATATTACAGTGGTTGGCTTCTATATTCTGTTTGGTATCTATACATTTTGTAAAGCTTTATACTGACTCACATACAGATACATAATATGAATTTAATTACTTGTGGTATTTGTGGTCATTTTCTATAAAAAGTTGGTCATTTGGCTATTGGTAATACATATAGTTTAGCTTCTACTGGAAAATCTGATTCAGCTTACATCATTTTGAACTTAAAGTACTTTTGCCAGGAATGAAATCTAAGAGTATAAGACTGCTCTTTTTTCCCCCATGTTTGTAGAAGCCTGCTGGTTTTAATAGGTTATGTGTAGGACACAAAGATGTGACTCACCCAGTCACTTAACAGTCATAAAAAAGTAACAAACGACTAGGCTTCAGTCATAACGCTCATTGTATGGACCATATTGAATGTTACCATTTTGTGTGTGTGTGTGTGTGTGTGTGTGTGTGTGTGTGTGTGTGATTTTATAAGAAAATAGGCATTAGTGCCCAGTAAACAAGTAAAATATTTATCTATGAAGTTCAATATCATTAATATGATTAACGTAACTGTTTTCAGTGGTCATAGGACAAGTGCTGACCTACGGGTTGTCAACTGAATATCCTCTTCTGATGTCTTCTTATTTTGCAGAAGAGAAACTGGTAGCTATGTTTCCCAGATTCTCTTCTCTGCATGGTTCTAGGGGAGATCTATCAATGAGAGCCATGTACATGAGGAAGGGGGAAGAAAAAGAAAGACCATTATTATCCAGAGAAACACATATTTCAAATAATGGCTTTCAAATGCACTTTTTGAGAACTGTCCATAGGCTGAGAGAGTTGATGAGATCATCTCAGAGACTTATAAGTTTTATAGTTTCCAAGGTGAGCTCTTGAGAATCATGTGCTTCAGTGCTGCATTAATGACACCTTTCTGGACCTTCGCTTCCTTGATGGTCGCATAAGTCTTACTTTCACATTTTAAAACTCTTAATACTCGATATATATAGAGTGGCTTCTATTTTCCCAATAAAATAATGACCAGTACAACAATTATTTAAAATTTTAATACAAAATTAGGAAAACAGAATGAATGAGAGAAGTGTGTTGTATTATAGGAATACCTACGAAGGGAACCTTATCTAGAACTGGAGAATGGAGGAAGAGAGACTAACTGAGTAAGTGACCTCTAAGCTGAGGCTTGAAGGATAAAGGGGGCTTAGGTAGTCAAAGTGCATGGAGCAGAAGAGTTGGAGGTTGTCTTCAATCTGTGCAAAAACCCAAAGGCAGAGGAAGCTCAGAGAGTGTTTTGGTAGGCGCCCCACTAGAGGAAGAGGAGAATGGTTAGGGCAATGAGGAGATATTGCAGAGTTTTAAATAGTAGAGTGACATGAACAGGTTTATGATTTCAAATGATCACTCTGGTTGCAGGATAAAAAATAGATTTCAAGAGAGCAAAATTGAATTGTGGGGAGACCAACTAAGAGAGTGTTGCAATGGTACAGACACAAGATGTCCATAGCCTGGACTTGGATACTGGTAGTAGGGATGGAGAGAAGGTAGCAGATACAAGAAATGTTTAGTATATAATGGTGAAGGGATAAGAAACTGGGAGAAGTCAAGGATGACTCATTTTGCACAGATGGGGACTGAAGCTTGGAGGGATTTCACAGCTCACCTAAGGTCACATAGCTTGGAAGCAGCAGAGTCAGGATTCACACCTCAATTATCTAACTCTGGAGCCTTTGCTTTTTGCTTTGAGCTTTATAGCAAACAAATCAGAACATAGTCACAGATGTCCAGTTTTTAAAAATTAATTGGAATGAGATATTCATGGCATGCAAGATTACCATTGGATATTAACTGAGCGGTTCTGGTGGACTCTCTTTTCTTTTATTCTGTACTGTGTTATTTCCTAGTTTATTTAACTTATTTTCATCAATTTTCCCTTTATATTTGTATAAATGTTGTTGTAATTAAAGGAAAAGAAATGAGTAAAAGAGATTTCTCCTTCTCACTAAAATTTCAGTTTTAACTTAAAGTAAAACCAAAAGGCATTTCTGCTTTACTTTTCAAAGTATATAAATCTGTAACTCTGGAAAGTCTGGATGCTAAACGCCATAGCCAGATGTATTTCATTTGCCAAAATGATTAAGATGATGTGAAAGGTTGGAAAAGCCATAAAATAATTACTCCATGTTGCTCCCAAATGCCCACCTCTTCTGTTACATTTTAGATGGATTAAACATGTCCAAAATAGTTGGAAATACTAACTTGCCCATGATTCTAACTCCCCTGTATTCACTGCTGAGTCTTCATCTTTAGAACACAATTCTTTGCTGAGCCCCAGATACTGGAAGACATCCCAGCTCCATGACTCTGGCCCCTTAAACTTTCTGTATTCCAACAATCTCAACATCCATACTGCTTTTCTTTCTGAAAATTTCATCAACCAAGTCGACAAAACCAGACACTTAGGAGTTATTCTAGAGCTCTTTCCTATTTCTCACATCCAATCAGCCACTAAATCTGATGAAAGCACCTCTAAAACCTCTTTATTCTTTTCTTAGTACAGGTAAGTGTTACTGAATTCTTGACAGATGAAGAAAAAGAAATTGGAATTCCTAGGAATTCTTAAAATCATAAGTTACCTTGTATTTTTTGTAACACTTTATTCATGTGTTTTTAAATAATAAAAATTGGCCACAATAATAAACAGTGAATAGCTTTTCTGTGATGAGCAATATTAAAGACTTGAAAGGTTTTTCTGTAAAAAAGAAAAAGATATAATAATAAATGTTTGGTTATTACTATTAGGAACAAAAATATTGTGACAAAATTATATATTTCAATAATGTGTAAAAGTGACTTCTACCTAATATGAACATTTGATAATAATTAGAAGATAAAATCATTACAAGATAAAATTAGAAGGAAACATTAACACAAAATAAATGTCAAGTGAAAATCATTTTAAAAATTGAAAAACAATATTACAAATATTTACTAGTTAAAATTTATTCTTAAAATAGAATTATATATCACACTATCATGAATTTTACTGTTCAGTAGTTTTGACCAAATATTTTAAGACAAATATTTCAGATACAGAAAAATGTCTTTCATCTTGTATTGAGGTTAGTTGAATTGGTTGGTTGAAGATGTGTTCAAAAGTACCATCAAATTGGACGTTAGTAAACATGTTACTTCAGATAAAATCATTTCCTTTTTTACCAATAAAAATATTTTGCCTGCTTTCCCTAGTTTTTGTTTTGTCATTGAAAAAGTATTGCATTTCTAGACTAAAATTTTTGGTCAGTTTCTGGCCTCTAATTAGAGCATTATATAACAACGCTAATTTATTCTTCTCATTGTATTTCTTTTGTCAAAATATTTGCAAAAAAGCTATGACTTATGTGAATATTTAAACATCACAATGCAAATGAACATTAGCAATATTCAAATAACAATTATACCTTCTAATATGGTTAACAGCATTTCACAGAATCACAGGACAAAATTGCCCATTTAAGAACTTGTTTTGCTTCCCAAACTTATTTCTTAGCACATTACTCACAGAATTTGTATAAAATATACAATTTATATAAACTTATTAATAATTATTTTATTTGCTAGAATGACTTATCTTTATTAGCAGACAAGGCCACAGAAACACACTTTCACCATGTCAGCGGCCATAAGTAAGAATGACTGGTTAGATCGTGACTGCTTCTCTCTTCCATGCTCTTGCTCCAGTTCCCAGAAATGTCAACTTGAATATTTGACTCTGTGGCTCAGTGCTTCTTGCTCTTGATTTTGACTTGATGTTGAGTGGATTTCTTTGAGCCAGTAATGTCTCTATGTTAACAGTTAACTTAATTCTCATGAGAATTAGAATACTTTCATTTTTTTATTTCTTGACTATTTATTATTATTATATTATTATTATTATTATTATTTTAAATTCAGGATGCAGAAAAACAAAAAATTTCTCCAAAAAATGTCAGAAAAGAATTCCCACGTGGAAATACTAGTATAGATCCCCATAATCTTAGTCGAATAATCACTTTGCTGGTCTCTGGCTTCTTGCCATGTATTATTTCAATCCATCCTCTCCACTGCTTATTCTATAAAATGGACATGCACTTACCAAATTGTATTATCATTTAAAAATATGCCTATATTTCCCACTTGACTACAAATTTCTTAAAAGCAGGGACTAAGTGTTATTTAGCTCTTTATCTCCAATGTATAGCAATAAATTGACATATTTTATGTTCTCAATAAATGCTTAATAAACTTAGATAAGTTAAATTGACTTTATCTGAAGTAGAAAGATAGTGAGGACTTCTGATTTTGGAAACCACCAGGGTTCCAAACCTGAGACAATAAGACAGCTCCCCCACTACAAATTTCTAGAAATTCCGGATAGCATATAACTAAAAATTTTAAAAGCAGAGCTGAGCTGAGAAGCAACAACAAAAACAAGTCTTTAAGGGCCACAATCAAACAGAAAAACAAACAAAACTCTGAAAGTTAGAGTTGTAAGCACTGGAGCCAACATTGCAATAGCAGGGATTGGAACAGAGTAGAAGTGAGGAAGCCTGGAGAATGATCAAGGAGTCAAGAGGGATGGTGCAGTTTCGGAGCCAGGAATTAACCTTAGGTTTTTATAACCATGCAAAGATAGAAGGCCATATGAAGGTGGCAAAGAGTTCATCATTCTCTGAAATGCTGAATAGAAAGAAAACTTCTTTTATGAAAAACTAAAGGCCAAGTCTGCACAATACACAGGATTGGAATCTAAATATTGTTGAATCATGTGGTTTGAGAATCCTAAGGTTGAGAAATTAACATAAAAATGGAAACTGGGCCAGTAATAAATCTAACTCATTTGACAAAGCAAATGCAGGATGACTCTGGAGGGAATACCTTCATAACTCAGATCATATGGGACTTGCATAGAAAGTAAAATCCCGCTGAAGATGAACTCATGATTAAAATTAACAAAACAAACAAAGAAATAATTTGTCATGAATAAGAGCCAGAAAACAAATTTTTAAAGAATTTCACCTAGGAGAGACAGAGGAAAAAAAAATGGCATAGATGATAGAAGCTCTGTTCATCCCTATGGCAACCAAATCAAAGTTGTGAAGGAAACAAGGAACAGCAGCAAGGAAAAGTCTCCTGGGATCCAGATGAACAAGCCATATACCTACGGAGAAATCCAAGAAATCACCCTGCAACAGCAGAAGGTAGGACAGGGCAAGGATGCGGGGCTGCCAGGTCCCAAACAGTGGAGTGAGATGGACGCTGTGGCAGCTGGCAGCAGCAGACGCCTCTTAAAGGGGCCGCGTCTGCAAGAGGATTTTTGCAGTGATGGACCTACTCTCTCAGAGCACCAGTGCCTGGTCAGCTGCACGCAGTGGGCACCAGGGACTTACATGGAGACATTGTTGGAGTGAAAAACCTGGGCGAGACTCCTTTGGTACCGAAGTGCTGGTGGTATCTATTGAGCCCTGTTGAGCCCTGCCCCCTTACCAGTGCACCTGACACTGAAACTCCACCTCCCTCAACTCGGGCCCCACCCAAGCCACACCCAGGTGTATCCTCACTGAGTCAGGTATTTCTTGCTGAGACTCACACTGATAGAGGCAGCTGGCCTTGGTTTCTGGCATGGCCTTTTGAGGCAACTATAATCACAGCATCTGTGGATTGCTTGCTGAATCTTAACAGGTGGACCCGGAGGGGTAGAGGCTTGGGCTAAATTTGGCCTGCAGCTGAACCCTTCTCAGGACTGTGCCACTGGACACCTGCTTCACAAAGCCACATTAATAAGACTGGGAGACTTAAAAGCTTTGCTTACTATGTAGAAACAGATGCAGAAAGGCAGCCAAAATGGGAAGACAAAGAAGCAGAAATCATATGAGAGAACAGAACAGAGATCCAGAAACAATGGAGTCAAGTAAACTAACAGATGAAGAGTTCAAAACACTAGTTATAAAGATGCTCAATGAATTTTTGGGAAGTGTAGATGAATTCAGTGAGAACTTTAACAAAGAGATAAAAACATAAAAATGGATATAGAAATTATAAAAGGGAATCAGTCAGAAATGCCGAACACATTATCTGAGATGAAGAGTGTATTAAATGGAATAAACAGTGAATAAAGAAGAGGATTGAATGACCTACATAGAGGATGAGGAAGCCAAGGACACTCAATCAGAATGGAAAGAAAAAAGAAGCCAAGACTATTATAATAATTTAAGGAGCCTATGGGACACCATTAAAAGTAAAAATATCCATGTCATAGGGATACTTGAAGGAAAACAAGACGTTGAAGAGCTTTTGAAGAAATAATGATGGAAAACTCCCTTCACTTGGTGAAAGAAATAGACATACAACCCCAGGAAGCTCAGGAAGTTCCAAGAAAGAGGAACCCAAAGACACATCATAATTAAAATGCTGAAGATTAAATCCAAATAGAGAAACTTAAAAGCAGCAAGAAAAAAGCAGTAATTATCTACAAGAGAGCACCCCTAAGACTGGCAGCTGATTTCTCAAAAGAAACCATGCAGGACAGAAGGGCTTGGCATAAAATATTCGACACGATGAAAACTCAAGATTGACAACCAAGAATTCTTTATCCAGCAAAGCTATCATTTAGAGTTGAGAGACAGATAAAGAGCTTCCCAGACAAAAAGAAGCTAAAGGAATTTATCAACACCAAGTCAGTATTACAGGAAATGTTGGAGGGACTTCTTTAAGAAGAAAAAACATGTATCAAAATCATGAAAAAAGAATGGTAATAATAACTACATTCCTATCAACAAATACCTCATAGAAAAGCTCCAACCAAAAGACATAATGGTTGAATGGATAAGAAAACAAGACCCCTACATATGCTGCCTACAACAGACTGACTTCAGATTAAAAGACACACATAGACTAAAAGGAAGGAGATAAAAAAAGATACTGCCTTGATGGACCTAGAAGGTATGGAGCTGAATGAAATAGGTCAGATAAAGACAAATATCACATGATTTCACGTACATGTGGAATCTAAAGAACAAAATAAACAAAAACAACAAAAGTGGAAATAAACTCATAGATATAGAGAATATTTTGAGGGCTACTACATGGGAGGGGATTTGTTGGTGACAGCAAAAAAGGGCAAAGAGATTAATGGTACAAATGGATAGTTGCAGAATAGACATGGAGATGTAGATGTAGATATAGAGGGGAAGGTGGTTAATAATGTAATAAATATGTAAGAGGAGAGTGGGTACTAGATTCAGTGGGGTGATCACTGTGAGTTATGTAGATCTCTGATTACTAAGCTATACAACTGAAACTAGTATATTATTGTATATCAATAATTGAAAGAAAAACCCCTCATTGAATTGTACAATGTAACTACAAGCAACTCATTGTCTATTTCAATAAAGCTGAAAATTTTTTTAAAAATATTGCCATTTGTAAAATGGAGTTATAATAGTATTTCATAGAGTGATCATGAGGATTAAATGAGATAATACTTACACATTTCCTGAAACATACTATATGCTCCTATGTTTTTTTTTTTTTAATTAAGTTCTCAGGATAGTTAGAACAAAAACGGAGTCTTTCCTCATGTCTCAACTTTCATAATGTTAATAATTTTAGCAGCTTGGCTAAAGTGACTCCATTTTATTTATTCCCTATCCTAACTCTTTCCTCAGTGATGACAGCCATTGTTCCTGTCTGAAATTAAAGCTGTTTGTCTTAGCATAAAATATTTTGCATTGATTTCTAATAAGAACTCAGTACATTGTAGATAGATACTTCCATTCAGTCCATCTTATCCTATTATCCATTCATTTATGGTTTCTTTTTCTTTATTATTATTATCATCATTATTATTAATTTTAATTAATTAATTAATTTTTATGGTGACATTG
>NW_006438153.1:0-361 GCF_000325575.1 Pteropus alecto | reverse complement strand
TATCCAAAATATACAAAGAACTCATATAACTCAATTACAATAACAAAAAAAAAACCCCAAATGATCCAATCAAAAAATGGGCAGAGGACCTGAACAGACACTTCTCCCTAAAGGACATACAAATGGCCAGTAAATATTTGGAAAGATACGCAACATTGCTAGCTGGTAGGGAAATGCAAATGAAAACCATAATGAGATACCATCTCACACCTGTTAGAATAGCTATAATCAACAGGACATGTAATAACAAATGTTGGAGAAGATGTGGAGAAATAGGAACCCTCATATACTGCTTGTGGGACTGCGAATTGGTATAACCATTATGTAAAATAGTATGGAGATTCCTCAAAAAACTAAGAAT
>NW_006438152.1:0-604 GCF_000325575.1 Pteropus alecto | reverse complement strand
CACAGATGGCCTTTATTATGTTAAGGTACTTTCCTACTACACCAATATTGTTAAGTGTTTTGATCATAAATGGATGCTGTACCTTCTCGAAGGCTTTTTCTGCATCTATTGATATGATCATATGATTTTTATGTTTTAATTTATGCGGTGTATCACATTGTATCACATTAATTGATTTGCATATGTTGAATCATCCCTGTGCCCCTTGGATGAAGGGGTGTGTAATCTTTTTAATATATTACTGTATTCGGTTCGCTAGCATCTCATTTAGGATTTTCACATCTGTGTTCATGAGAGATATTGGTCTGTAGTTTTCTTTTTTTGTGTTATCTTATCGAGTTTTGGTATCAGGGTAATATTGGCCTCATAAAATGAGCTGGGAAATATTGCCTCCTCTTGGATTTTTTGGAAGAGTTTGAGGAGAATAGGTATCAAATCTTCTTTGAATGTTTGGTAGAATTCTCTGGTGAAGCCATCTGGTCCTGGACTTTTACTTTTTGGTAGGTTTTTGATGATTGTTTCAATTTCCATACTACTAATTTGTCTATTTAGATTTTCCAGATTTCTTCATTCAGTCTATGAAGATTGTATTTTTCTAAGTACT
>NW_006438151.1:490-831 GCF_000325575.1 Pteropus alecto | reverse complement strand
AACCTTTAGTTCTGTTAGTAATTGCTTTACATATTCTTGGGCTCCCTGATTGGGAGCATATGCATTAATAAGTGTTATATCTTCTCGGTGCATGTTTCCCTTTACCATTATGAAGTGTCCCTCCGTATCTTTCTTTACCTTTTTTATTTTGAAGGATATTTAGTCCGATATTAGTACCACTACTCCTGCTTTTCTCCGAATGCCATTTACTTGAAATATCCTTTTCCAACCTTTCACTTTGAGTCAGTCTTTTATATTTAGGGCGATTATTGATATATTAGGTCTTCCTATAGCCATTTTAACTTTTGTTTTCTGGTAGCTCGGTGTTTCCTTTGTTTCCA
>NW_006438151.1:0-480 GCF_000325575.1 Pteropus alecto | reverse complement strand
TGGGTGGCTTTTGTGGGTTTTCCCCCTGGTCATTTTTGTTTTATGTTGTATACTTCAGTTCTGAATCTTTGGTGTATGGTTACCATTACAATTATGTAAAGGATAGTTATATATATATATATGTGTGTGTGTGTGTGTGTGTGTGTGTGTGTACACACACACACACACACACACAGTCATCCATTTTCTTCTGTGTGTTTCTTACCACTTTTCCCCTTTGTGAATTTGGATCTTTGAATCCTCCCCCTTTCGGTCATTATTTAACTTTATACTCTCCTGTTCTTGGTAAGGGTTGCACCCTTCTGCTTCTATTTGCCTGATAGTCACTTTACTCCTAATTATGTATTTTTTTGTTTTGTTATTTTGTTTTAGATGAGCTGACACCTTTCAGTATTTCCTGTAATGCAGGCCTCAATTTTTGTATGCCCGGAAAGGTTTTTATTTTTCCTTCATATCTAAAGTAGAGCTTAGCTGGATACA
>NW_006438150.1:0-1005 GCF_000325575.1 Pteropus alecto | reverse complement strand
ATACAGCAACATATTAAGAAGATTATACACCACGAACAAGTGAGTTTCATCCCAGGGGCACAGGAATGGTTCAACATACACAAATCAATTAATATGATACACCGCATAAACAAATTAAAAAATAAGAATCATATGATCACATTAATAGATGCAGAACAAGCCTTCAACAAGATACAGCATCCATTTATGATCAAAACACTTCACAAAATTGGTATAGAAGGAAAGTATCTTAACATAATAAAGGCCATATTTGACAAATCCTCAGCGAACATTATACTTAATGGTGAAAAACTAAAACCTTCCCTCTAAGATCAGGAACAAGGCAAGGCTATCCACTGTCACCACTGTTATTCAATATAACTTTGGAGGTCCTAGCGAGTGCAGTCAGACAAGAGAAAGATATGAAAAGCATCCAAATAAGAAACGAAGAAGTGAGACTGTCACTATTTGCAGATGACATAATTCTCTTTGTAGAAAACCCTAAAGACTCCACAAGAACACTACTAGAAACAATAAGCAAATACAGTAATATCTCTGGATACAAATCAACATTCAAAAATCCATAGCGTTCCTATACTCTAATAATGAAGCATCAGAAAAAGAAGTGGAAAAAATCATTCTTTTTGCAATTGCAACAAAAAGAATAAAATACCTAGGAATTAATTTAATGAAACATGTGAAGGACCTATATAATAAAAACTACAAGATGGATTAAGGACCTGAATATAAAATCTATGAAAAGAAATTGAAGAAGATACAAAGAAATGGAAAGGTATTTCGTACTCTTGGATTGGAGGAATCAACACAGTTAAAATTACCATATTACCTAAAGCATTATATAGATTTAAAGCAATTTTTATCAAAATCCCATCGGTAATTTTTAAAGAAACGGAACAAAAAAATCATCAGATTTGTATGGAAGCACAAAAGATCCTGAACTGCCCAAGCCATCCTGAGAAAAAAGAATGACGCTGGAAGCATCACTCTGCCCAACTTCAAATTATA
>NW_006438149.1:0-605 GCF_000325575.1 Pteropus alecto | reverse complement strand
CTAGAAATAAATTTAACAAAACAAGTGAAGGACCTTTATAATGAAAACTGCAAGACCCTATTAACAGAAATTGAAGAATGTACAAAGAAATGAAAAGATATTCCATGTTCTTGGATTGAAAGAATCAACATAGTTAAAATGACCTTATTACCTAAAGCATTATATAGATTTAATGCAATCTCCATCAAAATTCCATTGATAGTTTTAAAGAAATAGAACAAAAAATCATGAGAGATTTGTATGGAAGTACGAAAGACCTCGAATTGCCAAAGGAATCCTGAGAAAAAAGAACGAGGCTGGAGGCATCACTGTACTCGACTTCGAATTATACTACAAAGTGACAGTAATAAAAACTGCATGGTACTGGCAACAAAACAGACACACAAACCAGTGGAACAAAATCAAGAGTCCAGAAATAAACACATATTTATATGGGCAAATAATTTTCAACAAAAAATGCTGAAAACATAGTGGAGAAAGGAAAGCCTCTTTAATAAATGTTGGGAAAACTGGAAAGCCACCTGCTAAAGAATGAAACCAGGCTATTATCTATCACCGCACATGCAAATTACTCAAAATGGATTAAGAACCTAAATATAAGACCT
>NW_006438148.1:0-655 GCF_000325575.1 Pteropus alecto | reverse complement strand
AAATGCCTTCACCAAGACACATTGTATTAAAGTTAACGAAAATCAACGACAAAGATAGAATTCTCAGGGCAGACAGGGAGAAGAAAACAGTAACTGATAAAGGAAAACCCATTAGATTATCCTCAGACTTCTCAGTGCAAACCTTACAAGCCAGAAAGGAATGGAATGAGATATTTAAACTATCAAGTGAAAGAAATTGCCAGCCTAAAAGAATGTATCCAGCTAAGGTCTCCTTTCGATATGAAAGAGAAATTAAGACCTTTCCAGATATACAAAAATTGAGGAAATTCTCCACTTTGAGGCCTATACTACAGGAAATACTGAAAGGGATCAGCTTACCTAAAAAAAAATGACCAAAAAAAAAAAACAAAAAAAAAACCAAAAAAACATAATTAGAAATAAAGTGACTATCAGGCAAATAGAAACAGAGGAGTGCAACCCTTACTAAGAACAGGGCATTATAAGCTTAAATAATAAGAAGGATTTGCTATAGCCAGATAGTAATGAACGTTCAGCAAACATAGGAACAAAATGACGGAAAAGGGGAAGATTCAAAGATCCAAATTCGCAAAGGGAAATGGAAATAAGGCATGCACAGAAGAAAATGGACAATCTGTGTGTATGTGTGTGTGTATTTGTGTGTGTGTGTGTGTGT
>NW_006438147.1:0-837 GCF_000325575.1 Pteropus alecto | reverse complement strand
AGTTACTCTCTAGGGAGTGAGATGGAGATGGCAATTCGATCACAAGAATGGTTTTTTAAATATAATTTAAATAGGAGGGGGAAAAAATGGCGTAGATGATAGAGGCTCTGTTCATCCCTCTGGCAACCAAATCAAACTTGTGACAAAAACAAGGAGAAAGTAGCAAGGAAAAGTTGCCTGGGATCTAGATGAACAAGCCATACAACTAGGGAGAAATCCAAGAAATCATCCTGCAATGGCAGAAGGTAGGACCAGGCGAGGACACGGGGCTGCCTGTTCTTGAATGGCTGGGTGGGACGGAGGCTGTGCCAGCAGCAGCGGTGGACACCTCTTAAAGGGGCCGCGTCTGCGAGCAGATTTTCACAGTGATGGACCTGCTTGTTCTGAGCACCAGTGCCAATTCAGCTGCGAGCAGGGGGCACCAGGAACTCATAGAGAGACATTGTCAGAGCGAGGGGCCCAGGCGAGACTCACCCTATACAGAAGTGCCAGCGGTATCCATTGTTCCCTGTTGAGCCCTACCCCCACCCAGTGCACCGACACAGCACCGCGATAGCCAAGATATCATCAAACTGGGTAAGAGAGGTCGCTTGCTCCACCCAGAGGATTCCTTGAAACCCCGCCTCTCCCAACTTGCGGCCCCACCCAAGCCACATCCAGGTATATCCTCGGAGAGTCAGGTGCTCCTTGCTGAGCAGTGCCTCACACTGGAGCCAGCTGGCCTTGGTTTCTGGTGTGGCCTTTTGAGGCAACTATAAGCACAGCTTCTGTGGATTGCTTGCTGAATCTTAATAGGTAGCCATGGAGGGGTAGAGGCTTGGGCTAAATTTGGCCTGC
>NW_006438146.1:9121-11777 GCF_000325575.1 Pteropus alecto | reverse complement strand
CAGCCATAAGAAGAGATGAAATACTGCTATTTGTGTCAACCTGAATGGACCTCGAGATAATCATACCAAGCGAAATAAGTCAGACTGAAAAAGTTGAAAAGTTGAAAATTGACATTTTTTGGGGGTGAGAAATTCTGTTCCCTTACGTTTTCCAGGTTACACACCTCTATAATGTGTTATTGTACTGTACACTGCAGGAAGTTGTATCACGATGACTATTTGTGTAATACCTCACATTTTAATGTTACCAAGGCTATGAAGTCTTAGGCGATAGGAATTTTTCAGCAACATTATAATCCTATGGGACCAACCTTACGTGTGCGGTCCCTTGTTGACCAAAATGTCCTTCTCAGCGCATGACTATATGCACTCATTCCAGAGGCTGTGATAAATTCTGTGTTTGATTCTTTTATATAAAGGCCTTTCAGTATCACCGAATAATGTACTTCAGAAAAAGACTTTGTAGTAGGCAGAATAAGGGCTTCAAAACATATCTACATGCTACTCCATGGAAACACTGAACACGCTATTTATTATAGAAATGGAGGTTAAGGCAGCTCTTGGAATAAGTTTGCCTATCAGCTGACTTTAAGAAAAGAACATTGGCACTGATTAAGCAGGTGAAATTAATGTCATCACCATGGTCCTAGAAAATGGAACAGGAAGGAATAATAGCTGGAATCAGAGGGAGATTGGAAGATGCTACATTGGTGACTTTGGAGATGGAGAAAGGGCCAGGAGCCAAGAAATGCTTGTGGCTTCGAGAAACTGGAAGAGGAGAGGCAACGGATTCTCTCCTGGAGCCTCCAGGTAGAACCAGCCCTGCAGACATCTTGATTTTAGTCCAGTGAGACTCCTTTCAGGATTCTGACCTTCAAAACAATAAGAATATGAATTTGTTTCTTTCATACCCCACTGTTTTTATTTCTTACAACAGGAATGTAATGCACTTATCCAATCAATCTTTTCTGTGGAAAATTTTAGCCTTTCAATTTATTCTATTAGCTTCCCTTGGAAAAGGTCTTTTGTGTTGAAATCCCAACTCAAGTAGAAGGAAAACTGCAAAAGTCAATTTATTCCATTAGATGGTCAAATAAATCTTACACTGCATAAAAGTAAATGTTGTTCTGAATTTGAGGCCTTTGTGCATTAGATTAGGAAATATAATTTATTACTAAAAGTAAGGTCCACCGTTCTACTTTAAATATTTGTGTCTAAATGTCTACATTCGTTCAGTTTTGTGTTAACTTAATCATGCATTCATTTAATTTTTATTCTCTCCAAATTTCTTTCAAATTTCTTTTTGACCTTAAAGGTGACATTATTAATGAATCTGTGTTGTGCATATGTATGTGTGGTTACTTGAAAGAAAGTCAGGTAAAAATGCGCATATGTGTATACTTAAATACACTCCATATGTGAAATTATTCTGTCTCACCAAATATTTCTAATCATATTTATTTCTAACAACATTTACCTGAATTACATTTCTCACTTCACATCACTATCAGAAATAAGAAATTAGAGGATCAGAATCATTACATTTCTTTACAATTTTAAAACAAAGCAATTAAACTGTTGCACACATTTTTGAATTTTATGTGTGTGTGTTTCTATGTATCCATGTATTTACACATGCAGTATGTATTCCTGATTTTTGTATAGCTCTTTTAATTCAGCAATTGATGTATTTTATTTTTCTTTCTTTATTTTTTTGTTTTTATTTTTTTAAATAAATTTATTGGAATAACATTGCTTAACAATTATCTAATTTTCAGGTGTACATTATCATTTGACATCTATATATTCTCTTCTGTGTTTACCACCCAAAGTCCAGTTTCCTTCAGCTACCATATATTTGATCCCATTTACCCACTTCACTGTCCCCCTACCCTCCTATTTTTGACCCTCTTTACCCTGTCTATCTTCCCCCTCCTCCGCCACACTCTACCCTCTGGTAACCACTAGTCTGTAGTCTATGGCCATGAGTCTCTGTTTGTTTGTCCTGTTCATTTCTAGCTTTCAGGTTTATATCCCATGTTTACGTGATATCATGTGATTTTCAACTTTTTCAGTCTGGCTTATTTCACTTAGTATGATTATCTTGAGGTCCATTCAGGTTGACACAAATGGCAGTATTTCATCTCTTCTTATGGCTGAGTAATATTCCATTGTATATTTCTACCATAGCTTCTTTAGCCAATCATCTGTTGTAGGACACCTCAGTTGCTTCCGTGTCCTGGCCATTGTGAATAGTGCTGCTATGAACCTCGGTGTGCAAATATCTCTTCAGATATGGGTTTTCAGTCTTTGGGGTAAATACCCAGTAGATGGATTGCTGGATCATATAGTAGGTCAATTCTTAGATTTTGAGGAATCTCCATACTGTTTTCCACAGCGGCTGTACCAATTTGCTATTCCACCAGTGGTGTAGGAGAGTTCCTTTTTGTCTGCATCCTCTCCAATATTTGTTATTACTTGTCCTGTTGATTATAGCTATTCTAACAGGTGTGAGATGGTATCTCATTGTGGTTTTGATTTGCATTTCCCTTATAGCTAGCGATGTTGAGCGTTTTTTCATATATTTGTTGTCCATTTGTATGTCCTCTAGAGAGAAGTGCCTGTTCAGGGACTCTGCCTGTTTTTTGGTTGGATT
>NW_006438146.1:4786-8244 GCF_000325575.1 Pteropus alecto | reverse complement strand
TAGGCAGAGTGATGCCTCCAGCCTCGTTCTTTTTTCTCAGGATGGCTTTGGCAATCCGGGATCTTTTGTGCTTCCATACAAATCTGATGATTTTTTCTTCTATTTCTTTAAAAAATGCCGATGGGATTTTGATGGGGATTGCATTAAATATAATGCTTTAGATAATATGGTCATTTTAACTATATTTTTTCTCTCAATCCAAGAACAAAGAATATCTTTCCATATCTTTGTATCTTCGAATTCTTTAATAGAGTCTTGTAGTTTTTGTTATTTGGGTCCTTCAAATAATGAAAATGTTTTGTTAGATTTATTCCCAGGTATTTTATTCTTTTTCTTGGAATTGCAAAAGAAATTATTTTTCCACTTCTATTTTTGACGCTTCCTTATTAGAGTGTATGAACGCTATGGATTTTTGAACATTGACTTTGTATCCAAAAACTTTACTGTATTTGCTTATTGTTTCTCATAGTGTTCTTTTTGGGTCTTTAGGATTTTCTGTATAGATTCTCTATATAGAAAATGATTGTATATAGAGATTCTCATGTCATCCGCAAATAGGGACAGTTTGTCTTCTTTGTCTCCTATTTGAATGCCTTTTATATCTTTCTCTTGTCTGATTGCACTTGCGAAGACCTCCAATGTTTTATTGAATAGCAGTGGTCATAGTGGACAGCCTTGCCTTGTTCCTGATTTTAAAGGGAGGATTTTTAGTTTTTCACCATTAAGTATAATGTTGGCTGAGGGTTTGTCATAGATGACCTTTATTATGTTAAAGTACTTTCCTTCTATACTGATTTTGTTGAGTGTTTTAATCATAAATGGATGCTGTATCTTGTCGAAGGCTTTTTCTGCATCTATTGATATATTATATGATTCTAATTTGTTAATTTATGTGGTTAATCGCATTATTCAATTTGCATATATTGAACCATCCCTGTGCCCCTAGGATGAAGCTACTTGATCGTGGTGTATAATCTTTTTAATCTTTTGCTGTATTCATTTAGCTAGTATCTTATTTAGGATTTTTGCATGTTCATGAGAGATATTGGTCTGTAGTTTTCTTTTTTTGTGTTACCTTTACCAGGCTTTGATATCACAATAATATTGGCCTCATAAAATGAGTTAGGAAGTATTGCCTCCTCCTCCACCTTTTGGAAGAGTTTGAGGAGAATAGGTATTAAATCTTTGAATGTTTGGTAGAATTCACTGATGAAGCCATGTGTTCCTGGACTTTTACTTTTTGATAGGTTTTTGATGATTGTTTCAATTTCCATACTGCTGATCAGTCCATTAAGATTTTCCACATCTTCTTGATTCAGTCTAGGAAGATTGTATTTTTCTAAGTACTGGTCCATTTCTTCTAGTTTATTAAATTTGTTATTATATGCTTTTTCATAGTATTCTTGCATGATCCTTTGCATTTCTGTGATGTCAGTCATAATTCGCACTCTTTCATCCTGATTTTGTTTATTTGTGTCCTTTCTCTTTTTCTTTAGTGAGTCTAGCCAGGAGTTTGTCAATTTTATTAATCTTCAAATAATCAGCTTCTTCTTGTATTTATTTTTTCTATTTTTTGTTTGTTTGTTTTCAATTTCACTTATTCCTGCTCCAGTTTGATTATTTCTTTGCTTCTGCTGACTTTAGGCTTCATTTGTTCTTCCTTTTCTAGTTTTTTAAGATGAAGCCTTAGGTTGGTCATTTGGGCTCGTTCTTGTTTTTGGAGATAGGCTTGTAATGATATGAACTTTCTTTTTATGACTGCTTTTGCCATGTCTCAAAAGTTTTGATATGTTGTACTACTGTTATCATTCATATCTATGTATTTCTTGATCTCTCTTTTTTATTTCTTCCCTGACCCAGTTATTCCTCAGTAGCATGTTGTTTAATCTCCATGTATTTGTGGTTCTTCCTGATTTCTTTTTGCAGTTGATCTCTAGTTTCAAAACATTATGATCAGAGAATATGGTTTGTATGATTTCAATCCTCTTATATTTGCTGAGGCTATCTCTGTGTCTCAATATGTGGTCGATTCATGAGAATGTACCATGTGCACTGCAGAACAATGTATAAGCAGCGGTTTTGTGATGGAAGGCTCTGTAAATGTCAATGATGCCCAGTTGATCTAATGTATAATATAAGGATATTATTTCCATATTGATTTTCTGTTTGGATGATCTGTCCATATCCGACAGTGGGGTATTTAGGACCCCTACTATGATAGTGTTCTGATCTGTTTCTCCCTTTAGTTTTGTTAGTGATTGCTTTATATATTTTGGGGAGCATAGATATTAATAAGTGTTTTGTCTTCTCACTGAATAATTCTTTTATCATTATGAAGTGTCCCTCAGTATCTTTCTTTATCTTTTTCATTTTCAAGTCTATTTTATCCAATATTAGTACCACTACTCCTGGTTTTTCTCTAAATGCATTTTGCTTGAAATATCATTTTCTGCCATTTCACTTTGGGTCTATATTTGTCTTTAGAGCTGAGATGTGTCTCCTGGAGGAAGCATATGATTGGGTTTTGTTTTTGATCCATTCTGCAACTCTGCACCTTCTTATTGGTGAGTTCAGTCCATTTACATTTAGGGTGAGTATTTAAATATTAGGTCTTCTTATAGCTATTATATCTTTTGCTTTTGGTAGCTTGGTGTTTCCATTGCTTCCTTGTCTTTGTGTTTCTGCTTTCTTTATTTTGATTGGCTTTTGTGGGTTTTGCCTATGGTTCTTCTAGGTTTTTGTTATATACTTCAGTTCTGAATCTTTGATATGTGGTTACCATTACAAATATGAAAAGGATAGTTATATATATACAGTCATCCATTTTCTTCTGCATGTGCCTTATTTCATTTCTTCTTCGTGAATTTGGATCTTTGAATCCTCCCCTTTTCAGTCATTGTTATCTCAATTTGTCCCTATGTATGCTGACCGTTCATTACTAATTTGCTACAGTAATTCTCTTATTATTTTAGCTTATAATGTTCTGTTCTTAGTAAAGGTTGCACTCCTCTTCTTCTGTTTGCTTGATTCTCACTTTACTCCTAATTACGTATTTCTTTTTGTTTTGTTACTTTGTTTTAAGTGAGCTGACAACTTTCAGTATTTCCTGTAATGCAGGCCTCGTAGTGGAGATTTCTCTGAATTTTTGTCTGTCTGGAAAGGTCTTAATTTCTCCTTCATATCGAAAAGGAGAGCTTAGCTGGGTACATTATTCTAGGTTGGTAGTTCCTTTCACTTAATATTTTAAATATTTGATTGCACTCCTTCCTGGCTTGTCAGTTTTGCACTGAGAAGTCCGATGATAATGTAATGGGTTTTCCTTTATAGGTTACCATCGTCTTTTTCCTGGTTGCCCCAAGAATCCTGTCTATGTCACTGATTTTTGATAATTTTAATACACTGTGTCTTGGTGAATGTTTTTTTTTTTTTTGGTTTGGGTAATTGTGTGTTCTGTTGCC
>NW_006438146.1:0-4611 GCF_000325575.1 Pteropus alecto | reverse complement strand
TTAATGGTATTAGCCAGTTCTTGCATTCCTCTTTCATTATTTTTCATTCTTCAGTTTCTCTCTTCTTCCTTCTGATTTATTTCTAGATCTCTGTCTTCAATATCACTGCTCCTTTCCTCCATTTGGTCAACTCTATTTCCCAAGCTTGCTATTTCATTTTTCAACTCTTGCAGTGTGTTCTTCATCTTCAGAAGTCCTCTTTGGTTCCTTTTGAGGGTTTCAGTCTCCTTGCTCTGCTTATCTAGTTGTTTTTTCACTTCCTGAAATTGTTGATTTGAGTTGTTTTGGATCTCATTGAGTTTTTTCAGAAGTACCTGAAATTCTCTATTATTTAAGTCACATATTTCTATGTCTGTAAGCTCATTTGCTGGAGATTTTTCTCTTTCTTTCTGAGATGCCTTCTCCCTTTGGTTGTTCATTGTGTTTAATGGACTATTTCTCTGCCTGGGCATTAATGGAAGTGTATTCTGCTGTTTTTCCAGAAAGAAGATTCATTATGTAAAGGTCTCTCTTTAGCCTGTTGCAGAGACAGCACTTTTCTTTTGGCTTCCAGTACGTGGCATCTAAGCCTCTTGGATCCCTGCTTTATATAAAGCCTAAGCGTATTTTTCATTTTCTTGTAGATATTTAATCACACTTGTTACCGTGTCAGTGTTAGAAACAGTTTCAGTAGAATTTACTCGGATTCCCCTGGGGCTCTGCCGTGTTAGGTCTTGGAGGGTATGTGGGAGGGGCCCTCTGGTTTGGGAGTTGGAGGTTGCAGCTCAGGCTCAGTTTTGCAATCATGACCAGTAAAAATCAACTGTTGTTTCTTTGCAGTCCCGTCCCGCTTCTCTGTTTTCTGCCCTGATGACTGGGCCCTGCTTCCGGCTGCTAGAAATTCCGGCACTTCCAGGCAGGCTGATCAAGGATGTCGTAGTACCCTCTCCCCTCCCCTCCTCCTGCAGAGAGCTCCAGAGGCTGTGAGAGGTTGCTTCAGTCTCTGCCCCTTTTGCTCAGATTCCCCTGTGGCTCCTCGTTGATCAGTTTCAGAGGGGATGGGAGATGGGGCTCTCTGGGTTGGGGATAAGGGCTGCAGCTCAGCTCGGTTTTGGATCCAGGGCCGGTAAAAATCAACTGTTGTTCCTCTGCTGTCCTGCCCGGCTTCTCTGCTTTCTATCCTGATGACTGGGCCCTGCTTCCAGCTGTTAGAAGTTCTGGCACTTCCAGGCAGGCTGATCAGGGAAGTCACCACACCTTCACCCCTCCCCCACCTTCTGCAAGGAAATCTGGAGGCTGCAAAAGGCAACTTCATTATTTATCCCAATCCACTGCCTGACAACTGGGGTTCTGACCTGTGGTAGCTCTTATGCACAGATACCACGCTCATACATGCTGGAGTGTAGTCTGGGTGTTTTTGTTGAGTTTTAGATGTTCAGCTTACTGTTGTTTCAAGAGGGGAGATCTGAGGATGTCTCTCACTCCACCATGTTTCCCAGAATCAAGCCTCATCTTAATTTTAACAATGAGTTATTTTTCTATCTTAAGGTTGTGTGGTCTCAAAATCAGAACCACAGTTTCTCTTATGCAATGGGGAATTCTCTGTACCAGCTAATGGGGCAGAATCTCCAAATTGACTTAATTTTTTTTTCTACTCAGTGGGTGTTTCAGAACTAAATACCCTTGCACAAAGAAAGCAAAATAAATGTAGATGCTTAAATTTCATTTCCTCCAAAAACATTTGTTGGATAAATGTCTGCATAACATTGCTATTCCTATTACTGAACCCAAGTTCGTGTGCCCAATGCTTTGAAAGACCAAACCTCAAAATCGGTGATTTAGAGTAAGGAAAGGTGCCAACAGAGAAGATGGGAGATCTAATGGTGCCTCAAATCTATCTTGCTTGCTGAAATAGCTTCAGCGTTTTTAAGGGGCTGGGGGAACAGGTATGCTGCAGAGCTGATAAAGCAAGTTTTACTTAGAGGATCTTGGAACTTGGCCATTATGGTAAAGGGGCATCAAACCAGATATTCTTGGATAATCAACACTTAGATTCTGAAAGAGTTCCAGTGTTCAAGTTCCAGATGTGTCCTGGTTTTTGGTTCCGGGTGTGAGAGGGAGGTGAGACTTGGGTTCTAGGTGCAATTGGTGGTCAAATATTTCTCCTCTGCCCATGGCCAGGCTGCATGACTTGCAGTCTTGGTCTATTGTCTCTGAAAATCAACTCAGTATCTTGTTAATTGAATAGGACTGTTTCAACTGGTTCTGTGGTTATAATTCCCCTCTTTTTGTTGTTTATACCTCAATCTCAAAAAAAATAGAACAACCAGGTCCATGTTTAATTTAGAGGGAGGATTGGCTTTAAGATAGTGTCAGATCTGTCTGCCCGTGAAGTTCTTCTTATCCAGCTCTTACAATCTCACAGGCGTACCTCTTCTGTGATGGTCCCTGAGCCTTAGAAAAGGAATTCTTTATGTTCAATTTACAAGCAGTTCTCTGTTTGTAAATGGTAGATGTAGCAGCAAGCCAGGATAGTTGTACCCTAATATGAGACAAAGAATAAAAAGTAACATTTGTTATTATGTCCCCAGGACCCAAACCATAATGAGTTGGCCACTGTACGAACACCTTTTTCTTGCATGCAATTGTTTTGTCAATTACAATTGATATTTCAATATTATTTTATATTACTTTTAGGTGTAAAGCATAAAGGTTATAGATTTACATAACTTACAAAGTGATGTCCCTTATAAGTCTAGTGCCCACCTGGCACCATACAACATTTCCAAATATTTCTGATAAAGGTTGGAAAAATCTATGTGAAGTTAGGAAAAAGGACAAAGAGAAAAACAGTCTATATAATTTTCAACTAGAAAATAATATCGACTAGGTGTTTTATCACCGAAAGAATTTATTTGGGAAAGAGAAAGTTTTGCAACCCAGAGCATGCAGATATGGCAAGCTACATGCACCCTCTGGCCTATGTGCCAAAGTGGAGGGATAGTTACAGAAAGAAAAAAGGAAGTTAAAGAAAGGGGAAGTTAGAACTATAGAGTTTTAATATAAAAATAGATATTTTCTGACAGGGTTCTCATGTGTAATGTTCTCACGAATACGCTGCACACAAGAAATTGTATAAGCCTTAGCTCCTCCTATAGACCTTCCTGACTAATTATGTTTGCTTACAGCTGAGTCCATCTTTATCACTCCCCCATTTTCATAGACATTTTTCTCTGAAAGCATTGTTGATCAACAGTCAAGTTTTTCAACTCAGCAGCCTTTTTGTCCCTCTGTCAGGAAGGATCTCTTCTGGATGCCATCTCTTACATCACAGGGAAGGTGCATAAATCGAGCATAGCTCATGTCCAGGGTCAACAGGCAACAGGTGCAAAACTTAACAAAAAGAAAAATTCAAAACAGAAATAGAACAGCATAACAACCTAGTCCAGATGATGAATTTAAACCAGGGACACAAACCTGTAGATAATGAAACAAAGATCATTATTCTCTTAGATAGATCAAAGTTCTTGGTGACAGATTCAAGAACCAGAAACGTCCCCCCCTTTTCACAAGAGCTTAGAAAACATAAACAGGGGTATGTTTCTTCCAAGATAAAAGAGAAAAATGAAGTAAGAATCTATAATAAGAAAAGAATTGTTCAAGCCTGACTCAATCATTTTGACCATTTGTTTCCTTCAGAGGTCAGCCACTTTAATTTTTGGACAGCTTTTGTTTCAGGTCATCAGACAGTGTGCAAGTCCAGTCCAGGTTTGGAGCCTTCTTTAGTTGTGACACATGCACCCCAGAGTTTAGGGGCACAGGGGTCAGTCAACAGTGCCTGGTAAGGGCCCTTCATGCACACTAGAGGGAATCTTTTTTGAGGTGGCTTTTCCAGTAAACAAAATCTCCAGGTTATCGAGTATGGATTTTGAGTTTTTCACCTCATTGGAGTCACTGTGAAAAGACTGTCCTATCAAAGCAAGACTATTTTCAATAGAAGCAATTAACCTTTATGATATTGAAGCATGTCTCCTTTAACCAACTGTGGATCAAAAGAAGCAGGAGCCAAATGCATGGGGCGTCCTGTAATTATCTCAATAAATGAAAGCTTATGAGCCCCCAAAGAGGTAGAACAGAGATTTTTAAAAGACAAGCAGCAATATTTTTTGCCAAGGTATTTGAGGTGTTTCTACTAATTTTGCCACTTAAATCTGAATAATGCCATTAGTATGTCCAACTAAACCTGGACACTGAGGACAGTGAGCACAGTGAAAATGTCATAGAATGGGCCCAACAGCACAGACTTGTTAGAGCAGCTTACCAGTGAAGTGGATCCTCCATCACCGTGCAGCTGGAGAGGAGTTCCCCAAGTGGGAATAATTTTCTCTAGCAGGTCTTCAGCCCTAGAGAGGCTTTAGCTTGTTTGCAAGGGAAAGCTTCCATCCAGCGAGAAAATGTACATATGACTAACACATGTCCATGAGATGGGAGGAGCTGTATAAAATCCATTGGCCAAACCTCAGATGGTCACTTAGGCAATTTAAACCATCCAGAGGGAGTGCAAACAGGCTTTCTTGGATTGTACTTTGGACAGGTGGGACTCTAAAGGTAGGCACTTTGTGGCCTGGTTAA
>NW_006438145.1:0-738 GCF_000325575.1 Pteropus alecto | reverse complement strand
GAACATATGATTCTTAGTTTTTAATTTGTTTATGTCATGTATCACATTAATCGATTTGAGTATGTTGAATCATCCTTGTGCCCCTGGGATGAAGCCCACTTGACCATGGTGTATAACCTTTTTAATATGTTGCTGTATTTGGTTTGCCAGTATCTTATTTAGGATTTTTGCATCCATGTTCTTGAGAAATATTGGTCTGTAATTTTCTTTTTCATATGTTATCTTTACCAGGTTTTAGTATCAGAGTAATATTGGCGTCATAAAATGAGCTGGGAAGTATTGCTTCCTCTTAGAATTTTTGGAAAAGTTTGAGGAGAATAGATATTAAATCATTGAATGTTCGGTAGAATTCACTGTTGAAGCCATTTCATCCTGGATTTTTACTTTTTGGTAGGTTTTTGATGATTATTTCAATTTCCATACTGCTGATTGATCAGTTTAGGTTTTCCAGTTCTTCTTGATTCAGTCTAGGAAGATTGTATTTTGCTAAGTATTGGTCCATTTCTTCTAGGTTACTATATTTGGCATTATATACTTTTTCATAGTATTTTTGTTTGATCCTTTGTATTTCTGCGATGTCAGTCGTAATTTCTCCTCTTTCATCCCTGATTTTGTTTATGTCTTTTCTCTTTTTTCTTTAGTGAGTCTAGCCAGGGATTTGTCAATTTCATCATCCTTCTCAAATAACTAGCTCTTGGTTGCTTTTATTTTTTCTATTGTTTTTGTTCGTTTGTTTGT
>NW_006438144.1:0-1934 GCF_000325575.1 Pteropus alecto | reverse complement strand
CCTCTGTGGGGTTAGTAATTCAACATGTAAATTTGAGGAGCACACGTGTTCAGACTACAGGCTCCCCCACCAGCAAGCACCAAAACAAGTGTGGTCCTGCCAACACCTTGATGTCTGTCCAGGGAGACTGACTTCCTGTTCTGACCTGCAGAGTGTGAGTAGCCAATGTGTGTAGACTGTACCCCGAGTGCGTGTTACTGTGATTCAGCAGGGACAGGGAAGACATACAGGCTGGACATGGGTCCCACGTCATCAGGGGTCTCCCCATACTGTGAGGACAGCAGTCCTGCCCCAGGGACAAGGACACTGAAGGCTGTGGTCATAGGAAAGGAGCTTCTTCAGGAGCTCAGCCCTGCAGGAGAGAACTGAGGGGGACTGTGCTAGAACCTGGCTCACCCGTCACCATCACTTTGCTACCAGGAGTCAGGATCGTCCTCCCAGAAGGTCATGTGCCTGGTGCTGGACCTCAGACTGGTCAGCAGGGGTTCACCCTTCAGTCTTTATACTTACCTATGTTGAAGCATCATTCTCTTTTCAGAAACAGGGGAACGGGGGAGGAATGGCTGGGGGATCCGCAGTCCAAACTCTGAATCTGACACCAACACAGAATCCCAGACGATGCCTGAACTAACTCCCTCATCCAGAGACCAGGGAAGTGCAGCTGTGCCCTCTGCAGAAGCAATGACAAATGACAGGGACCTGTCAGGAAACGCTGTCCCTCATCCTCCTGCAGGACACCTGGACTCCTGACATCTTTCCCTGAGTGCCGGGTGTGCTCGCGAGAGTGTCACTTATATTGTCAGGTTTCTGTCTCTGTGTGAGGAAGTCAGAGGACACTGTTCCCTTCCTTCCTCAGCCCCACACAGCTGCCCTCTCCCTCAGGGTTTCTGTCACTCGCAGGATGTTGGTCGTCACTCTGTATGTCTTGCACAGTAACTGGCCGTGTCCTCAGTCCTCAGACTGCTCAGCTCCATGTAGGCTGTGCTGCTGGACTTGTCTGCGGTGATGGTGACTCGGCCCTTGAATTTCTGTGCGTAGCTTGTGCTACCATCATTAGGGTAAACCCGTCCCATCCACTCAAGCCCTTGTCCTGGTGCCTGTCACACCCAGTGCATATAGTGTCTTCCGACCTCAGGCCGTTAATCTGCAGAAAGGCCATGCTGGCACTGGTGTCCAAGGAGAACACAAATCGTCCTGAGAAGCCCTGGGTATATGTTGGTTTTCCTGTATTTGTGTTGATCCATCTCATCCACTCAAGCCATTGACCTGGTACCTGTCGCACCCAATTCATACCATAGCTGGTGAAGGTGTATCCGGAAGCCTTGCAAGAGACCTTCACGGAGGCCCCAGGCTTCCTCACCTCCGCCCCAGACTGCACCAGCTGGACCTGGGCGTAGACACCTGTGGAGAGGAGACAGCAGTGGGTGCAGAGCCCTGACTGGTCCTGGTTCCCTCATCAGCCCAGGGCTAGAGATCCCCTTACCTGTCACCACTGCCACCAGGAGGAGGACGCTCCAGCTCCAGTCCATGCTGAGGGTGGTGCTGTCAGGGCCTCTGTGGGGGGAGGTGTGATGGTGGGTGCTGTGAGGACACAGACAGGTCCCTACTTAACCTAGTGCACCTCAGTCCATTTGCATATTCATGAGGCAGAGTATTCATAGCTGAAGTCTTGACCCCACCTGTGAGAAGTCGATGACATGGAAACCGTGTTCAAAGAGCATATGGTGTCCGAGGTACAAATGCTTGTTGTGCATATATGTCCCTGTCAGGGGCCTGATCTCTGGGCAGACAGAGCTTTTCCCTCTGAGGAACGAGTCCAACAGGACGACTCCTCACTGTGCATGCTCCTTGAGTGACATGAGGAGACTGGGTGCATTTGGGTTCTGATGTCATAGCTCATATTCCTGGGTCAGGGTGTCTCTTAAATGCCACAC
>NW_006438143.1:0-635 GCF_000325575.1 Pteropus alecto | reverse complement strand
CTTTCACTTTGAGTCTATATTTGCCTTTGGAGCTGTGATGTGTCTCTTACATGCAGGATATGGTTTGGTTTGGTATTTTGATCCATTTTCCAACTCTATGTGTTTTTATTGGTGAGTTCAGCCCATTTACATTTAGGGTGATTATTGAAATATGAGGTCTTCTTGTAGCCATTTTATCTTTGGCTTTCTGGTAGCTCGATATTTCCATTGCTTCCTTGTCCTTGTGTTTCTGTTTTCTTTATTTTGTTTGGCTTTTGTGGGTTTTGCCTCAGTTTCTTCTTGTTTTATGTTATATACTTCAGTTCCGTAATTTTGGTGTGTGGTTACCAATATGAAAATATGAATATGAAAAGGATATATATATCCATCCATTTTCTTCTGTGTGTCTCTTATCTTCTTTTCCCTTTATGAATTTGGATCTTTGAATCCTCCCCTTTTCAGTCATTGTTATCTCAATTTGTCCCTATGTGTTCTGAATGTTCATTACTATCTTACTATAGTGGTTCTCTTCTTATTATTTAAGCTTATAATGTCCTGTTCTTAGTAAGGGTTGCACTCCTCTGATTCCATTTGACTTATAGTCACTTTACTCCCAATTATTTATTTTTGTTGTTGTTGTTATTTTGTTTTAGGTG
>NW_006438142.1:0-267 GCF_000325575.1 Pteropus alecto | reverse complement strand
CCACCAGTCGGGCTGACCACAGCGCCCAGGTATGGCGAAGCCACAGGGCCTGACCAGAGAGGCCCGGCCAGCATGACCACAGCCGGGATCACCGGCCGCACCCGCAGAAACCGAGGCCAGGACACCAGGTGCTTGCCGGCCATCTGGTGTCGGGCGACATTCAGGCCGGCGGGAGATGGTCTGCCCCTCACCGCAGTGTCCGGAGCTGAAAGGCTTCGAGAGCATGGCAGACGCACAGCGGCTCGCTCACCTCCTCTCCTGTAACTG
>NW_006438141.1:0-1594 GCF_000325575.1 Pteropus alecto | reverse complement strand
AAACCTTCTCTCTAAGATCAGGAACAAGGCAAGACCGTCCACTATTGCCACTGATATTCAGTATAACATTAGAGGTCCTAGAAAGTACAATCGGGTAAGTGAAAATATAAAAGGAATCCAAATAGGAAATGAAGAAGTCAAACTATTACTATTTGTGGATGACATGATTCTCTATATAGAGAACCCTAAAGACTCCACAAGAACACTACTAGAAACAATAAGTAAATACAGTAAAGTTTATAAATACAAAATTAACATTCAAAAATTCATAGCTTTCCTATACTCTAATAATGAAGTGTCAGAAAAAGAAGTGGAAAAACTAATTCCTTTTCAATTGTAACAAAAAAAATAAAATACCTAGGATTAAATTAACAAAACAAGTGAAGGACCTATATAATGAAAACTATAAGACCTTATTAAAAGAAATCGAAGAAGATACAAAGAAATGGAAAGATGTTCCGTGTTCTTGGATTGGAAGAATCAACATAGTTCAAATGGCCATATGACCTTAAGCATTATACAGATTTAATGCAATCCTATCAAAATTTCATCTGCATTTCTCAAAGAAATAGAACAAAATATCATCAGATTTGTATGGGAGCACAAAAGACCACGAATTGCCAAAGCCATCCTGACAAAAGAGAACGAGGCTGGAGGCATCACTCTGCCTGACTTTAAATTATACTACAAAGCGACAGTAATCAAAACAGCATGGTATTGGCAGCAAAACAGACACACGAACGAGTGGAACAGAATCAAGAGTCCAGAAGTAAACCCATATTTATATGGGCAAATAATTTTTGACAAAAAAGCCAAAAGCATACAGTGGAGAAAGAAAAGCCTCTTCAATAAATGGCCCTGGAAAAACTGGAAATCCACCTGCAAAAGAATGAAATTAGACTGTTGTCTATCACCACACATCAAAATTAACTCAAAATGGATTAAGGACCTAAATATAAGACCTGAAACAATAAAATGCATAGAAGAAAACATAGGAACTAAACTCAAAAAACTTGGACTTAACAGGATTTTATGAATTTAACCTCAAAAGCAAGGGAAGTAAAAGCTAAAATAAATGAATGAGACTACATAAAACTAAAAAGCTTCTGCTCAGCAAAAGAAATTGTCAACAAGGTAAAGAGACAATCATCCTAATGGGAAAAATATATTTGCAAGCAACACCTCCAATAAGGGCTTAATATCCAAAATATACAAAGAATGCGTACGACTCAATAATAACAAAAAAGGATTCAATCAAAAAATGGGAAGTGGACCTGAACAGACACTTCTCCTTACAGGATATACAAATGGCCAACAAATATATGAGAAGATGCTCAACATCGCTAGCTATTAGGGAAATGCAAATTAAAACCACAATGAGATACCATCCCACACCTGTTAGAATAGCTATAATCAACAGGACAAATAATAACAAATGTTAGAGAGGATGTGGAGAAATAGGAACCCTCATACATTGCTGAGGGACTGCAAATTGGTACAGGCACTATGGAAAACAATATGGAGGTTCTTCAAAAAACTAAGAATTGATCTACTTTATAATCCAGCAATCCCTCAACTGGGTATTTACCCCAAA
>NW_006438140.1:0-744 GCF_000325575.1 Pteropus alecto | reverse complement strand
CAGTAGGTGGCGTCTAAGCCTCTTGGAATCCTAGCGGTTTTGGTTGTGTTTGCTCAGATTCCTTTGGGGCTCCAGGGTGATTGGTTTCGGAGGGTATGAAGGGACAGGCCCTCTGTATCGGGGGGTTGGGAGCTGTGGCTCAGCCTTAGTTTTGAAACTTCTGCCAGCAAAAATCAACTGTTGTTCCTCTGCAGTCCCATCCCGCTTCTCTGCTTTCTGCCCTGATGACTGGGCCTTCAGGTTGGCTGCGTACAAGCTCCAGCACTTCCAGGTAGGGTTGATCAGGAAAGTCACTGAGTCTTCACCTCTTCCCCTCCTCCTGCAGGGAGCTCCCACAGCTGCCAGACTCAGCTTCTTTATTGCTCCCATTCCATGGCTGGACACTGGGGATTCTAACCTGTGGTAGTTCTTATGCACAGATTCCATGCTCAGACATGCTGGTGTGCAGTTTGAGTGTTTTTTGTTGAGCTTTGGATGTTCAGCTTATTGTTGTTTCAAGGGGAGAGATCTGAGGACTTCTCTCACTCTGCCATGTTTCCCACAGGGGATTTTGATGGGGATTGCATTAAATCTGCATAACACTTTAGCAAATAATGCCATTTTAACTATGTTGATTCTTCCAATCCAAGAATGTGAAATATCTTTCTGTTTCTTTGTGTCTGCTTCAATTTCTTTTAACAGGATCTTATAGTTTTCATTATATAGGTTTTTCACAAGTTTCGTTAAATTTATTCCTAGGTATTT
>NW_006438139.1:0-1187 GCF_000325575.1 Pteropus alecto | reverse complement strand
TTTTCCCATTTGGATGGTTATCTCTTTACCTTGTTAACAATTTCTTTTACTAAGCAGCAGTTTTTTAGTTTGATGTAGTCCCATTCATTTATTTTAGCTTTTACTTCCCTTGCTTTTGAGGTCAAATTCATAAATCCTCTTTAAGTCCAGGGTCCTTGAGTTTAGTTCCTATGTTTTCTTCTATGCATTTTATTGTTTCAGGTCTTATATTCAGGTCCTTAATCCATTTTGAGTTAATTTTGGTGTGTAGTGATAGACAACAGTCTAGTTCCAATTATTTGCAGGTGACTTTAGCACCATTTATTGAAGAGGCTTTCCTTTCTCCACTGTATGTTTTTGGCTTTTTTGTCAAAAATTATTTGCCCATACAAGTATGGGTTTACTTCTGGACTCTAGATTCTGTTCCATAGCTCTGTGTATCTGTTTTGCTGCCAATTCCCTGCTGTTTGATTACTGTTGCTTTTAGTATAATTTGAAGTCGGGCAGAGTGATGCCTCCAACCTTGTTCTTTTTTCTCAAGATGGCTTTTGCAATTCAGGGTCTTTCATGCTTCCATACAAATCTGATGATTTTTTGTTCCATTTCTTTAAAAAATGCAGATGAGATTTTGATGAAGATTGCATTAAATCTGTATAATGCTTTAGGTAATATGGTCATTTTAACTATGTTGATTCTTCCAATCCAAGAATACGGAATATCTTTCCATTTCTTTGTATCTTCTTCAATTTCTTTTAATAGAGTCTTGTAGTTTTCATTATATAGGTCCTTCACATGTTTCGTTAAATTTATTCCTAGGTGTTTTATTCTTTCTGTTGCAATCACAAAAGGAATTATTTTTTCCACTTCTTTTTCTGACACTTCATTATTAGAGTATGAGACTGCTATGGATTTTCGAACATTGATTTTGTATCCAGAGATTTTACTGTATTTGCTTATTGTTTCTATTAGTAATGTTCTTGTGGCATCTTTGGGGTTTTCTATATAGAGAATCATATCATTTGCAAATAGCGACAGTCTGACTTCTTCATTTCCTGTTTGGATGCCTTTTATATCTTTCTCTTGTCTGACTGCACTTGCTAGGACTTCCAATGTTATGCTGAATAACAGTGGCGATAGGAACTGTTTATACCACATAAACAAATTAAAAAATTTGTTTTGCCTTGTTCCTGATCTTAGAGGGAAGGTTT
>NW_006438138.1:0-1556 GCF_000325575.1 Pteropus alecto | reverse complement strand
ATTCAGGATGGTACTTTTGAAAAAACTCAGTGAGACCCAAAACGAATCATATCAACAATTTCAGGAATCAAAATAAAACAACTAGATGAACAGAATGATTTCTTTAGCAAGGAGATTGAAGTCCTCAAAAAGAACCAAGTAGATCTTCTGAAGATAAAGAACACACTACAAGAGCTGAAAAATGAAATAACGAGCCTGGGAAATAGAATCGACAAAATGGAGGAAAGGATCAGTGATATTGAAGACAGAATCTAGTAATAAATCAGAAAGCAGAAGAGAGAAACAGAAGAATGAAAAATAATGAAAGAGAAATAAAATTCTAGCTGATCTTATCAGGAAAGGAAAAATATGAATAATGGGCATTATCGAAGGCGAGGAAAAGGAACAGAGACTAGAAAGCATTTTCAGACAAATAGTTGATGAGAATTTCCCAAATCTAAGGAGCGAGCTGTAGGTTGGAATTCGAGAAGTCAACAGAACCCCCAATTATCTCAACCCCAAAAGGCCTTCTTCAAGATATTGTATTAAAATTATCAAAAATCAATGACAAGTACAGAATTCTCAGGGCAGCCAGGGAAAAGAAGACGGTAACCTATAAAGGAAAACCTATTAGATTATTGTCGGACTACTCAGCACAAACCTTACAAGCCAGAAAGAAGTGGAATCAAATATTTGAGCTATTAAGTGAAAGGAACGAGCAGCCAAGAATAATGTATCCAGCTAAGCTCTCCTTTATTTATGAAGGAGAAATTAAGACCTTTCCAGACATACAAAAATTGAGAGAATTCTCCACTACAAGGCTGGCACTACAGGAAATACTGAAAGGGGTCGGTTCACATAAAACCAAATGACACAAAAAAATACATAATTAGGAATAAGGTGACTAGCAGGCTGATAGAAGCAGAGGAGTGCAACCCTTACTAAGAACAGGGCATTATAAAGTAAAAAGAAGAGATTTACTATAGAAAGATAGTAATGAATGTTCAGCATAAATAGGGACAAATTGAGACAGCAATGACTGAAAAAGGGAGGATTCAAAGATCCAAATTCACAAAGGTGAATGGAGATAAGGCACACACAGAAGAAAAGGGATGAATGTATATATATGAGTATGCTTTACATATTTGTAATGGTAACTGCATGCCAAAGATTCAGAACTGAAGTATATAACATAAAAGAAGAAGGACCAGAGGGAAACCCCACAAAAGCCAACCAAATAAAGAAAACAGAAACTCAAGGACAAGGAAGCAATGGAAACACTGAGCTACCAGAAAGTAAAAGATAAAATGGTATAAGAAGACCTCATATTTCAATAATCACTCTAAACTTAAATGGACTGAGTTAGCCAATAAAAAGGCACAGAGTTGCAAATTGGATCAAAAAACAAACCCCAACCATATGCTGCCCCCAGGAGACACATCTGAGATCCAAAGACAAATATAGCCTCGAAGTGAAAGGGTGGAAAATGATATTTCAAGCAAATGGCATTCAGGCAAAATGGGAGTTGTGGTACTAATATCGGATGAAATCGACTTCAAAATAAAAAAGGTAAAGAA
>NW_006438137.1:0-549 GCF_000325575.1 Pteropus alecto | reverse complement strand
CTTCTCTAGTGCACATGGAACATTCTCAAGAATAGCGCACAAACCGGGACACAGAAATAGCCTCAACAAAAATAAGAGGATTGAAATCATACTAACCATATATATTCTGATCATAATGCTTAGAAACTAGAAATCAACTGCAAAAAGAAATCAGGAAGAACCACAAATACATGGAGATTAAACAACATGCTATTGAAGAATAACTGGGTCAGAGAAGAAATGAGAAAGGTCAAAGAAGAAATAAAAAGGAGATCAAGAGATACATAGAAACAAATGATAATGAGAGTACAACATATCAAAACTTTTAGGATATAGCAAAAGCAGACGTAAGAGGAAAGTTCGTATCATTACAGGAATACCTTCAAAAACAAGAAGGAGTTCAAATAAACAATCTAACACTTTATCTTAAAAAAAAAAAAAACTAGAAAAGGAAGAACAAATGAGGCCCAAAGTCAGCAGAAGAAAAGAAATCATCAAAATTAAACCAGAAATAAACAAAATTGAGAACAAAACAAAACAAAATAGAAAAAAATAAATGCAACAAAGAGC
>NW_006438136.1:0-570 GCF_000325575.1 Pteropus alecto | reverse complement strand
AGCAGAAGGAAATAAATAATCAAAATTAGAGCACAAATAAATGAAATCAAAAACAAATAAAAAATAGAAAAAAATAAATGCAACACAGAGCTGGTTATTTGAGAAGGTTAATAAAATTGGCAAACCTCTGGCTAGACTCACTAAAGAAAAAAGAGAAAGGACACAAGTAAACAAAATCAGGGATTAAAGAGGGCAAATTACAACAGACACTGCAGAAATACAAAGGATCATACAAGAATACTATGAAAAAGAATATAATTTTAAATATAATAATGTAGAAGAAATGGACCAGTACTTAGAAAGATACTAAACTCTTAGACTGAATCAAGAAGAACTGGAAAATCTAAATAGACCGATCAGCGGTTTGGAAATTAAAACAATTATTAAAAACCTATGAAAAAGTAAAAGTCTAGGACCAGATGGCTTCACCAGTAACTTTTACTAAAGATTCAAAGAAGAGTTAATCCCTATTCTCCTCAAATTCTTCCAAAAAATTGAAGAGGCAATACTTCCAAACTCATTTTATGAGACCAAAATTACTCTGATACTAAAACCTGGTAAAGATAACAC
>NW_006438135.1:0-248 GCF_000325575.1 Pteropus alecto | reverse complement strand
CACATCTACTTTACACGCAGAAGGTCCTGGGTTCGAGCCTCAGTGGAGCCACGGCCCATATCCCGAGTACGCTAGGTCCCTCTGGTGCGCTGGGCCCTGGGTACACCAGGCCCCAGGTGTGCACTGTGAGCGCATAGGAGGAGACACCCTGCCTTCAGAGATCTAGTTCTTAAGGGGAGACGGCAATATCAGTAGGCCAGAGGTGGAAGTTGGGGGGAGAGGGGAAGGATTAAAAAAAATAAAATAAA
>NW_006438134.1:92607-96655 GCF_000325575.1 Pteropus alecto | reverse complement strand
TAATATCAGATGAAACTGACTTCAAAATAAAAAAGATATATATTATATATATATAAAACCTATATATATATGGACTAATTATATATATCCATATATAAATGGACTAATTTTATGTATGTATGTATATATATATATATGTATGTGTGTGTGTGTGTATATATATATAACATTAGTCCCTTTTCTTCTGCATGTGCCTTATCTCCATTTCCCTTTATGAATTTGGATCTTTGATTATTCCCCTTTTCTGTTATTGTTGTCTCAATTTGTCCCTGTGTATGCTGAACATTTATTACTATCTTGCTATTGGAAATTTCTTTTTATTGTTTAAGCTTATAATTCCCTGTTCTTAATAAGGGTTGCATTCCTCTGTTTCTATCTGTCTGCTAGTCACCTAACTCTTAGTTAAGCACATTTTGTCATTTTGTTTTAGGTGAGCTGACCCCTTAGAGTATTTCTTGTAGTATAAGCCTCGTAGTGGAGAATTTCCTTAATTTTTTCTTCAAATCTAAAGGAGAGCTTAGCTGGATACATTGCTCAAGGCTGGTAGTTCCTTTCACTTAATACTTTGAATATTTGATTCAACTCCTTTCTGGTTTATAATGTTTGTGCTGAGATATCTAATGGATTTTCCTTTATAGGTTACCATCTGCTTTTCCATGGCTGCCCTGAGAATTATGTCTTTATAGCTGATTTTTGATAATTTTAATACAATCTTTCTTGAAGAAGGCCTTTTTTGGTTGAGATAATTGGGCGTTCTGTTGACTTCTTGAATTCCAATCTCCAGCTCGTCAGATTTGGAAAATTCTTGTCAACTATTTGTTTGAAAATGTTTTCTAATCCCTGCTCCTTTTCCTCCCCTTTAAGAATGCCCATTATTCTTATGTTTCCTTTCGTGATAATACCAGCTAGTTCTTGTATTTCTCTTTCATTGTTTTTCATTCTTCGATTTCTCTCTTCTTCTGATTTATTTCTAGATTTCTCTCTTCGATGTCTCTCTGTTGGTTTACTCTATTTCCTAAGCTTGATATTCCATTTTTCTTCTCTTGCAGTGTGTTCTTCATCTCCAGAAGTTGTATTTGGTTCTTTTTGAGGGTTTCAATCTCCTCATTATGCTTATTGAGTTGTATTTTCAAATGCTGAAATTGTTGATATGAATCATTTTGGATATTACTGAGTTTCTTTTCAGAAGTACCATCCTGAAGTCTCTATCATTTAAGTCACACATTTCTATGTCTGTTAGGTTTTCTTCTGGAGATTTTTCTCTTTCTTTCTGAGATACCTTGTCACCTTGGTTGTTCATGGTGTTTATTCAACTATTTCTCTACTTGGGCATTGATGAAAGTGTATTCTCCTTTTTTTCGAGAAAGATGATTTGTTATATAAGGTCTCTCTTTAGCCTGTTGCAAAGAAGGCGTTTTTCTTTCCGCTTCCATTAGGTGGCGTCTAAGCCTCTTGGATCCTTGCTTTATATAAAGCCTTAAAAATGCCTTTTTATTTTCTAATAAATATTTAATCATGCTCGCTACCCTCAGTTTCAGTCCCTGTCATTATTGGCTACAGTTTTAGTAGTATTTCTTAGGTTCCCCTGGGGATCTGGGGTGTTTGGTCTTGGAGTATATGGGATGAGGGGCTTCTGGTTTGGGGAATCGGGGCAGTGGATCAGCCTCAAATTTGCAACCATGGCTGGAAATAATCAACTATTGTTTCTCTGCCATTCTCACTTCTCCGCTTTCTGCTGATGCCTGGGTCTGCCACCAGCCATGTGAAGCTCCAAGCCCTCCCTGGCAGGGCTGTTCATGGAAACTGCCACACCTTCTCCCCTCTCCCTTCTCCTGCGGGGAGCTTTGGCTGCAAGAGACAGCTTCTTTGTTTCTCCTAGTGTACCTCCTGACTCCCGGGATTCTGACCTGTGGCACCTCTATGCTCAGATCCCACGCTCAGACGTGCTGGCATGCAATTTTGGTGTTTTTTTGTTGAGTTTTAGATGTTCAGCTTATTGTTGTTTCAAGGGGAGCGGTCTGAGGACATCTCTCACTCCACCATGTTTCTTCAATTTGCATTTCTTAATCCTTTCCTCCTTTTTCACCAACCCCTAAGACTCTCTTACTGGTAACCCTAAAAATGTTCTCTGTATCTATGAGTTTGTTTTTGTTTCTTTTGTTCTTTAGATTCCACATATATGTACGATCATATAGCATTTATCTTCCTCTATCTGACTTACTCCAGTAAGCACACTACCTTCTAGGTCCATCATGCAGTATCTTTTTTCATCCCATTACTTTTAGTCTGTGTATGTCTATTAATCTGCAGCAAGTTTCGTGTAGGCAGCCTATGTAAGGGTCTTAGATTCTTATCCATTCAGCCACCCTATCTTTTGATTGTAGCATTTAATTATTTTTCATTTAAAGTACTCATTGATAGATATAGTTATTGTCATTCTGTATTTAGACTTTGATACATATTTTTTTCTTCTTCTTAAAGAAGTCCTTCCAACATTTCCTGTAATACTAGCTTTGTGGTGATGAACTCTGTTAGTTTTTTCTTGTCTGGGCAGCTCTTTATTTGTCCTTCGATTATAAATGATAGCGTTGCTGCATACAGTAATCTTGGTTTTAGGTGTTTGCTTTTCGTTACTTTGAATATTTTGTGCCAATCCATTCTGGCTTGCAAAGATTCTGTTGAGAAAACAGCTGACAGCTTTATAAGTGCACCCTTGTAGGTAACTAACTACTTTTCTCTTGATGCTTTTAAGATTTTCTCTTTGAATTGAAATTTTGGCATTTTAATGATGATGTGTCTTGGTGTGGGCCTCTTTGAGTTCATCTTGTTTGGGACTCTCTGAACTTCCTAGGATTGTATGTGTATTTCCCTCATCAGGTTAGGGAAGTTTCCTGTCATTATTTTTTCAAATAGGTTTTCAATTCCTTGCTCTTTCTTTTCTCCTTTTGGTATCCTTATGATGCAAATGTTGTTATGTTTGACGTTGTCCCAGAGGCTTCTTAAACTATCTTCATTTTTTTGAATTCTTTTTTCTTGTTGCTATTCTGATTGGGTATTCTTTGCTACCCAATCCTCTATGTCACTGATTCAATCCTCTGTTTCATCCACTGTGTTGATTCCCTCTAATGTATTCCTCATCTCCGATATTTATTCCTCATTTCTGACTGGCTCCCTTTTATGTTTTCCATATCCAATTTTATGTTTTCTATCTCTTTGTTAAAGTTCTCACTGAGTTCGTCTACTCTTCCCTTTAGTTCCTTGAGCATCCTTATAACCAGTTTTGAACTCTGCATCTGGTAGATTGCTTGTCTCCATTTTGTTGAATTCTTTTCCTAGAGCTTTGTTCTTTTCTGTTTTATGGGACATGCTTCCTTGTTTCCCCATTTTGGCTGCCTCCCTCTGTCTGTTTCTGTTTCTATGTATTAGGGGTCATAAGTCTCCTGGTCTTAGTAGAGTGGCTTTACATAGTAGCTGTGTGGGTTCCCCCTGGTATAGACATGGGAGTGGTCCAGCTTCAGGCCAAGTTTAGCCACAGCCTGTGCACCTCTAGGGCCAGAGTCACCAAGCAAATCACATATAGATGTCACCCATGCTGAGCTTATAGGTGCCTTGAGGGGCCAAGTCAGAAATTGAGCCCGGCTGGTGCATGGCTTGGGGCTTGAGGTACTGTTGCAGAAAATGACACCCGACAGAGGAAATTGGATGCTCAGACAACTTTGTTAGAGGAAGGAGAATTTACTGCCGGTGGAGAGCATGGGGCATTCAACAGACCCAAAGCACGAGTTCCCCTTGGTTAGATTTATTACAGCTTATATACCTCTGCAGTGTCCATGCAAGGGGCACACGATTCCTTTGTCTGAGGTTCTACTTGCACTTTGTAACTCACGATGGGGAGGGGAAGCTTAAGGTGGAGGGCTGTAAGGGGAGAGGAATTTCCAGACCACTGGTCTCATCTATTTACAGGTCATTTTGCCTTTTAGAACCCGCGACCTTGGCGTTATCAATACTGTTACAGGATTCTTGAAGAGACAAGACATCGAGGCTATCA
>NW_006438134.1:82048-92591 GCF_000325575.1 Pteropus alecto | reverse complement strand
AGTGGATTCCTATCCAAAGGCTGAGCACTGATTGTAACATAACAGGCAGTTTTATACAGTCTTGTTATTCCTACACAACTACAGAGATAAGGAAGAATATCAGTTGGATAGCAAGCTATGAATCAACAGATATGAGCTGGAGAGTCCTTGAGGTTGGGGAGAGCAGTCAGGAATGGACTTTAACCAGCTGAGTTGGTCATTCCTGCAAGCCCTTTCCTTTGCATTTTTTCAGATGCCTCCTCTCCTCTCTTAGTACAGTTCACACTGAGGCCGAGGCCGGATACTGCTTATTTGGGTTTTGTGAGCTTTCGAGAGATTTTAGGAAAGTTCACAGCAGGAGACAAGACAGCACATTTGTATGGAATGAATCACTGGAAGTGGCTTGGATGGGCCCACAAATTGGGAGAGGCAGAGTCTCAGGGAATCCTCTGGGCAGAGCAACTAGTGTTATCTAGGTTGATGGCACCTGCGTCTGCAGGCTGGTAGCATGGAGGGCTCAGCAAAGGAATAATGGCTTCTGCCTGCACCTCTGTTTTGGAGCAAGCCACCCCTCCAACTTTTCCCTAAAGCCCGACAGCTCAGCACTCTTCGTATGTCCCTTGTGTCCCTTTAGCAGCTGCCCCAGTGCTGGAGCTCAGAGCAAGTGAGTCCATCAGTGAGTATGTCTCATGAGTTCTTAAAGAGGAAAGTCTCTACCCTCTGCAGCCCTCTGTGTCACTCGGCCACAATCTCTGCTGTTTTTCACAGCCAGAGGATGTGGGGACTTTTCTCTTTCGCACTGGAATCTTAGGCTGAAGAATCCAGAGTGCAGCCTGGACTCCTCAGTTCTCAAGTGGAGAGTGGCTCTGCAATCAAGATATCCTCCCCGATTCTTGATCACCACATGTGGTTGTGAGAGTCGGCAGTTTTGCATTTTCCCACCTCCTACCGTTTTGAGGTGAACTGTTATTTGAGGTGATCTAGTTGTATGGATTCTGTTCAGCTAGACCTCTAGAAACTCTGCATATTGGTGGCTCTGTAGTTTTGTTATAATTTTGGAGTGTCACTAGAGGAGATGTGCACAGCCACTCCCATCTATACCATCTTGAATCCTGGAATGATGTATATGTTTCATGTGTGCCTAAAAGAATATATATTCTACAATACTTTCTGAAGTTTGTATATGCTCTTTTCTTTTAAAATAATATTCTTTGTTTTTCTTATTTTTTGTTTTGTTTTTCATTTTCATTGTTATTTTTATTATGGTGACATTAATCAATAAAATCAAGCAAGTTTCTGGTGTGTAATTCAATAGTAAGGCATATATATATACGTTGCATTGTGTGTTCGCTGCTCATAGTTAGATTTCTTCCTGTCACCACAAATTTTACCCATTTTACCCCATATACCTCCCTCTTCCTCCTTCCTTCCCTTCCCTCTGGTAACCTCTAGTCTATTGTCCATGCCCATGAGCCGCTGCTTGCTTGTCCTGTTCTTTTGTTGCTTTTAGGTTTATATCCCACATATAAGTGATATTATGTGGTTTTCAACTTTTTCTGTCTGGCTTATCTTGCGTAGCATGATTATCTCAAGTTCCATCCACGTTGTCACAAATGGTAGTATTTCATCTCTTCTTATGGCTGAGTAATATTCCATTGTATATATGTACCACAGCTTCTTTATACAATCATCTGTTGTAGGACACTTTGGTTGCTTCCATGACCTGGAAATTGTGAATAATGGTGCTATAAACATCAGTGTGTAAATATCTTTTCGGATATGGGTTTTCAAGTCTTTGAGAGAAATACCCAGCAGAGGGATTGCTGGATCATATGGTAAATCAAGTCTTAGTTTTTTGAGGAACCTTCATACTTGTTTCCATAGTGGCTGTACCAATTTGCAGTCCAACCAGCAGAGAATGAGGTTTTTATTTTTTTTCTCCACATTCTCTCCAACCATTGTTATTACATGTCCTGTTGATGACAGCTATTCTAACAGGTGTGAGATGGTATCTCATTGTGATTTTGAATTGCATTTCCCTAATAGTTAGTGATGTTGAGCATCTTTTCATGTTTGTTGGTCATTTGTATGTCTTTGGGAGAAGTGTCTGTTTGGGTCCTCTGCCCAATTTTTTTATTGTATCATTTGTTTTTGTAGTTGTCGTTATTGAGTTGTATGCTTTTTTTGTATATTTTGGATATTAGGCCCTTATCGGAGGCATTGCTTGCAAATATATTTTTCCATTCGAGTGGTTGTCTCTTTTCCTTGTTGATGGTTTCTTTTGCTGAGCAGAAGCTTTTTAGTTTGATGTAGTCCATTTCATTTACTTTTGCTTTTACTTCCCTTGCCTTTAAAGTAAAATTCATAAAATCTTTAAGTCCAAGGTCCATGAGTTTAGTTCCTATGTTTTCTTCTATGCAATTTATTGTTTCAGGTCTTATATTCAGGTCCTTAATTCATTTAGAGTTAATTTTGGTGTGTGATGATAGACAACAGTCGAGTTTCATTCTTTTGCAGGTGGCGTTCCAGTTTTCTCAGCACCATTTATTGAAGAGACTTTCCTTTCTTCACTGTATGTTTTTGGCTTTTTTTGTCAAAGATTATTTGCCCATATAAATATGGGTTTATTTCTGGACTCTCGATTCTGTTCCACTTATTTTTTTTATTTTTTATTATAGTTGGCATACAATATTATATTAGTTTCAGGTGTACAATATATTGGTTAGACATTTATACATCTTATGAAGTGATTACCTCAAAAAATCTAGTACCTATCAGACACCATATGCAGTTATCACATTATTGACTCTATTCCTTATACTATACTTGACACCCACATTACTATTTTGTAACTACCAATTTTTCTTATTCTCTTACCATTTTCACCCAACCCTTAACCCTCTTCTCATTTGGCAACCATAAAAATGGTCTCTGTGTCTATGAGTTTGTTTTTGTTTTGTTCATTTGTTTATTATGTTCTTTAGATTTCACATGTAAGTAAAATCATATGGATTTGTCTTTCTCTGTCTGATTTACTCCACTCAGTACAATACCCTCTAGGTCCATCCATGTTGTTGCAGATGGCAAGATTTCATTCTTTTTTTATGGCTGAGTAATAGTCCATTGTATATATGTACAACTTCTTCTTTATCTGTTAATCTACTGATGGACACCTTGGTTGCCTCCATATCTTGGCTATGGTAAATAATGCTGCAATGAACATATAGATTCACATGTTCCCTCAAAGTAGAATTTCCAGTTTGTTCAGATAAATACCCAAAAGTTGGATTACTGGGTCCTTCTTTGTATCTCATTATAGCCTTTGTTTTAAAGTCTATTTTGTCTGGTATAAGTATTGCTACCCCAGCTTTTTTTGTGTATTTTTCCATTTTGATAAAATATCTTTTCCATTGTTTTACTTTCAGTCTGTGTGTGTCTTTTGCTCTGAAGTGAGTCTCTTTTATGCAGGATATGTAAGGGTCTTGTTTCTTTATTCATTCAACTACACTATATTTTGATTGGAGTATTTAATTCATTTACTTTTAAAGTAATTGTTGATAGACATGTAGTTATTGTCATTTTATTAGTCATATTTTTGATCCTCCTCCTCCTCCTCTTTCTCCTCCTCCTCCTTCTCCTTAAATAAAACTAATTGTTGCTAGATATGTAGTTACTGCCATTTTATTCTTCATAATTTTGATCTTTATTTTCTTCTTCTTCTTAAAGAAGTTCCTTTAACATTACTTGTAATACTGGTTTGGTGGTGATGAACTCCTTTAGCTTTTTCTTGTCTGGGAAGATCTTTACCTGTTCTTTGATTCTAAATGATAGTTTCACTGGGTAATCTTGGCTGTAGGTCCTTGCTTTTCACCACTTTGAATATTTTGTGCTAGTCCGTTCTGGCCTGCAAAATTTCTGTTGAGAAATCAGTTGACAGTCTTATGGGAACTGCTCTATAGGTAAATAATTGTTTTTCTCATACTGCATTTTAATTATGATGTATCTTGGTGTGAACCACTTTAAGTTCATCTTACTTAGGACTCCACACTTCCTGGGCTTGTATGACTATTTGCTTTGCCAGGTTAGAGAAGTTTTCCATCATTATTTCTTCAAATAAGTTTTCTATCCCTTGCTCTTTCTCTACTTCCTCTGATACCCCTATCATGTGAATGTTGGTATGCTTGATGTTGTTCCAGAGGCTCCTTAAACTATGCTCACTTGTTGGATTCTTTTTTCTAGTTGCTATTCTGATTGGCTATTTTCTGCTACTTCATCTTCTAGATCATTGGTTTGATCCTCTGCTTCATCTAATCTATTTTTGATTTCTTCTAATGAATTCTTCATTTAAGTTATTGTAGTCTTCATTTCTGACTGGTTCTTTTTTACATTTTCTATCCAATTTTTAATGTTTTCTCTCTTCTTGTTAAAGTTTTCATTGCGTTCATCTACTCTTCCTCTAACTTCATTGAGCATCCTTATAATCAGTGTTTTGAACTCTATATCTGGTAGATTGCTTGTTTCCATTTTTTTTTTTTTTGGAGCTTTGTTCTGTTTTTCATTTGGAACATGGTTTTTTGTCTTCTCCTTTTAGCTGCCTCCCTGTGTTTGTTTCTGTATATTAGATAGGGCTGGGATGTCTCCTGGTCTTAGTAGAGTAGCCTTATATAGTAAGAGTCCTGTGGGGCCCAATGGTGCAGTCTCCCTGGTCACCTATGCTGGGTGCTCCAGATGTGGCCCTTGTACGGGTTGTGTGTGCCCTCCTTTTGTAGTTGAGCCATGGTTGCTGTTTGCACTTAATTGGGAGGGATCAAATATCTTATAGATATTCGATCACGCTCGCTACCCTCAGTCTCAATCCCTGTCAGTGTTTGCGACAGTTTTGGTAGTGTTTACTCAGATTCCCCTGGGGCTCCATGGTGTTTGGTCCTGGAGAATATAGGGGGAGTGGCCCTCTGGGTTAGAAGTTGGGGTTTGTGGCTCAGCCTCGGTTTTGCAACTGCAGCTGGTATAAATCATCTTTTGTTTCTCTGCCATCCCTGCTTCTCTGCCATCCCCATTTCTCTGTTTTCTGCCCCGATGCCTGGGCATTGCTGTTGGCCATGTGAAGCTCACTGTTCTTCCAGGCTAGGCTGTTCAGAGAACCCACCACACCTTCTCCCTCCCCTCTTCTTTTGTAGAGTGTCAGGCTGTGAGAGACAGCTTCTTTGTTTCTCCCAGTCTACCGCCAGATTCCCAGGATTCTGAAATGTGGTGGCTCTTATGCAGTGATCCCACGCTCAGACGTGCTGGTGTGCAGTTTGGGTGTTTTTTTATTGAGTTTTAGATTTTCAGTTTATTATTCTTTCAAAGGGAGATATCAGGGATGTCTCTCACTTTGCCATGTTTCTAAAGTCACTCTGGAAAATATTTTAAATGTCAGTAGTCAGTAACGTAGGTAGATGAATATTTAATAAGGACCTAATAGATTCAAAAGCAACACTAACAAATTTATCTTAAGAAAACATATAGAGCTTCCAGTCAAGATGGCAGAATAGGTAAATGCTGGGCTTGCCTCTTCTCACATCCACATTAAAATTACAACTAAACTATAGAACATCACCATTAGGAGTCACCTGAAATTAGCTGAACTGAAGTTCTACAACTGGGGACATACAAAAGAGGCCACCACAAGACTGGTTGGTGGGGTGGACACACGAAATGGGCTGGTCCCACACCCATGTCTGATGGTTGAGAATCAGGAGGGATATCTTGAATTTGGAGGGCCCTCAGGCGGAGCGAGGGTGTCTCAAACTCACACCTGGCTCTTCAACCCAGGGCTCCAGTGCTGAGAAGAGAAATCCCCACAACTTCAGGCTGTGGAAACCAGTAAAGATTGTGGCTGAGTGAGACTGAGGGTGGCTTGAGTCACAGACATTTCTCTTAAAAAGCCTGTGCACAGACTTACTTGCTGAGGAAATCACTCTCTCTAAGCTTCAGCACTGGGGCAGTAGCTTAAAAGGCCCAGAGCTGGGGAAGCAGATTGAAAGGTACCAGGGACATATGGGGAGGAACTGAAATGTCTAGCTCAGGGCTAGAGTTAGAGGGGCAGGTTTCCTGCAGAAGTTTCCTGTTGAACATAGTCCCCTCTAGACATGCAGACACAGCATCCTTCATTTCTGAGACTCTATCAAACTGCCTTGCACTGTTCATTTCCCCCTAATGATTCCCTGAGACCCCACCCCACCCAAATTTCAGGCCCGCCCAAGGCACATCCAGGGGCTTTTCCATACAAATGACCTTTATTGGCTCATGCTGTGTAATTTCCTAAAATCTCTCAAAGATTCACAAAATCTAAACAAGCAGCATTTGACCTCGGCATGCTCTGTACCTCTGCTGAGTAGCCCTAAGTCCAGCACTAGTGGTGGGCAGTAGGCTTCAGTTAACAGTTTGACCTGTTGAGATGCCTCCAATTCAGTGTGGGTGGAAGATATCTACAAATTGCTTGGTGACACTTGCCAGGAGTCCCTGGGCAGTGCACAGGCAGGGGCTAAACTTCGCCTCTGGTGGGGCCCCACCTAGGAGGCACTGGAGCTGATACCCACAGTGGCTGGCTTTAGATCAAGCTCGAGTATCATCTTGGCCTGCATCCAAGGGTGACACACCCAAAGGTCAGACTGGGAAGAAGACGGTAACCCATAAAGGAAAACCCATTAGATTATCGTCGGACATCTCAGCACAAACCTTATATGCCAGAAAAGAGTGGAATCAAATATTCAAATTATTAAATGAAAGGAAGAACTAGCCAAGAATAATGTATCCAGCAAAGCTCTCCTTTAGATATGAAGAAGAAATATAAACCTTTCCAGTCATACGAAAATTGAAGGAATTCTCCACTACGAGGTCTGTATTATAGGAAATACTGAAAGGGGTCAGTTTGCCTAAAACAAAATGACAAAATACATAACTAGGATTAAGGTGACAAGCAGGCAGTTAGAAAGAGAGAACTGCAAACCTTACTAAGAGAACAAGATATTATAAGCTTAAACAATAAGAAGAGATTTGCTGAAGCAAGATAGTAATAAACATTCAGCATACATAGGGACAAATTGAGACAACAATGACTGAAAAAGGAGAAATCAAAGATTCAATTTCACAAAGGAGAATAGAGATAAGGCACATGCAGAAGAAAATGGACTACTATATACATATAACTGTCCTCTACATATTCATAAAGGTAACCACATGCCAAATATTCAGAACTTAAGTATATAACAAGAAACAAGAAAGATCAGAGGAAAACCCACAAAACCCAACGAAAAAAAAAATAAACAGAAACACAAGGACAAGGAAACAGTGAAAACACTGAGCTAACAGAAAGCAAAACATAAAATGGTTATAGAAAAATGTCATATTTCAATAATCACCCTAAATATAAATGGACTGAACTCACTAATAAGAAGGCACAGATTTGCAGATTGAATCAAAAAACAAAACCCAACCATATGCTGACTCCAGCAGACACATCTCAGTGCCAAAGAAAAATATAGACTCAAAGGGAAATGGTGAAAAATGATTTTTTAGTAAATGACAGAGAAAAGAGGGAGTAATCACACTATTATCATATGAAATAGACTTCAAAATAAAAAGTTAAAGAAAGATACTGAGGGACACTTCATAATGATAAAAGGAATCATACACCAAGGAAACATAACACTTCTTAGTATCTATACTCCCAATCAGGGATACCTAAAATATATAAGGCAATTACTAACAGACCTAAAGGAAGAAACACACCAAATACCCCACTGTTGGATATGGACAGATCATTCAAACAGAAAATCAAAACGGAAATAACATCCTTAAATGACACATTAGACCAACTGGACATAATTGACATTTATAGAGCCCTTCAGCCCAAAACAAATGCTTATACATTCTTTTCTAGTGCACATTCAACATTTTCAAAGATTGGCCACATACCGGGATGCAGATAGCGTCAACAAATATAAGAAGGTTGAAATCATACCAACCGTATTCTGTAATCATAATGTTCTGAAACTAGAAAACAACTACAAAAAGAAATCAAGAAGAAGCACAAATATATGGAGATTAAGCAACATGCTACTGAAGAATAACTGGGTCAGAGAAGAAATAAAAAGAGAGATCAAGACATACATAGAAATGAATGATAATGATAGTACAACAGATCAAAACGTTTGAGACACGGCAAAAGCAGTCATGAGAGAAAAGTTCATATGATTACAGGCATGTCTCAAAAAAGAAGAATAAGCCCAAATAAACAACCTAACACTTCATCTTAAGAAACTAGAAAAAGAAGAACAATTGAAGCCTAAAGTCAGCAAAAGAAAAGAAATAATTATAATTAGAGCAAAATTAAATGAAATTGAAAACAAAAAAAAATAAAAAATAAATGCAACAAAGAGCTGTTCTTTGAGAAAGTTAACAAAATTGACAAACCCCTGGCTAGACTCACTAAAGAAAAAAGAGAAAGGTCACAAATAAACAATATCAGGGATGAAAGAGGAGAAAGTATGACAGACATTGCAGAAATACAAGGGATCACACAAGAATACTATGAAAAAGAATATAACACCAAATTTAATAACCTAGAAGATATGGACCAGTACTTAGAAAAATACAACCTTCCTAGACTGAATCAAGAACTGGAAAATCTAAGTAGACTGATCATCAGTATGGAAATTGAAACAATCATCAAAAATCTATCAAAAATTAAAAGGACCAGATGGCTTCACCAGTAAATTCTACCAAACATTCAAAGAAAATTTAATACCTATTCTCCTCGAACTCTTCTAAAAAATTGAAGAGGAGGCGAGAGTTGCTAACTCATTTTATGAATCCAATATTACCCTGATACCCAAACCTGGTAAAGATAACACACAAAAAGAAAACTACAAACCAATATCTCTTATAAACAAACATGCAGAGATCCTAAATAATATACTAGAGAACCGAAGACAACAACATGTTAAAAAGATTATATACCACAATCAAGTATACTTCATCCCTGGGGCACAGGAATGGTTCAAAATACGCAAATCGATTCATGTGATACACCACATAAACAAATTAAAAAATAAGAATCATATAATCATATCAATAGATGCAGAAAAAGCCTTCAACAAGATACAGCACACATTTATGATCAAAACACTTAACAAAATCTGTATGGGAGAAAAGTACCTTAAAATAATAAAGGTCATCTATGACAAAACCTCAGCCAACATTATACTTAATGGTGAAGAACTCAAAACCTTCACTCTAAGATCATGAGCAAGGCAAGGCTGTCCGCTATCACCAGTGTTATTCAATATAACATTGGAGGTCCTAGCAAGTGCAATCAGACAATAGAAAGATATCAGAGACATCCAAATAGGAAACAAAGAAGTCAAACTGTCACTATTGGTGGATGTCATGATTCTCTATATAGAAAACCCCAAAGACTCCACAAGAACACTACTGGAAACCAAAAACAAATACAGCAAAGTTTCTGGATACAAAACCAATGTTCAAAAATCCACAGCATTCCTATACTCTAATAATGAAGTGTTAGAAAAAAAGAAGTGGAAAATATAATTCCTTTTGCAATTGCAACAATCAGAATAAAATACCTAGGAATAAATCTAACAAAACTTGTGAAGGTTGTATAAAATGAAAACTACAAGACCCTATTAAAGGACATCGAAGAAGATACAAAGAAACTGAAAGATATTCCGTGTTCTTGGATTGGAAGAATCAACATAGTAAAAATGACCATGTTACCTAAAGCATTACACAGATTTAATGCAATCCCCATCAAAATCACATCGGCATTTCTTAAAGAAATAGGAAAAAAAAAAGATCAGATTTGTATGGAAGCAGAAAAGTCCCCAAATGGCCAAAGCCATCCTGAGAAAAAGGAATGAGGCTGGAGGCATCAATCTGCTCGACTTCAAATTATACTACAAAGCGACAGTTATCAAAACAGCATGGTATTGGCAACAAAACAGACACACGGACCAGTGGAACAGAATCGAGAGTCCAGAAGTAAATCCATATTTATATAAGCAAATAATTTATGACAAAAAAGCGAAAAACATACAGTGTAGAAAAGAAAGCCTAATCAATAAATGGTGTTGGGAAAACTGGAAAGCCACCTGCAAAAGAATGAAACTAGACTATTTTCCATCACTGCACACCAAAATTAACTCAAAATGGATTAAGGATCTAAATATAAGATCTGAAACAATAAAATGCATAAAAGAAAACATAGCAATGAAACTCAAGGACCTTGAACTTAAAGAGGATTTTATGAATTTGACCTCAAAGGCAAGGGAAGTAAAAGTTACAACAAACAAATGGGACTACATCAAACTAAAAAGCTTCTACTCAGGAAAAGAAATCGTCAACAAGGTTAAGAGACAACCATCCAAATGGGAAAATATATTTGCAAGCAACACCTCCGATAAAGACCTAATATTCAAAATATACAAAGAACTCATAGGACTCAATAACAACAAAAAAACAAATGATCCAATCAAAAAATGGGCAGAGGATCTGAACAGAC
>NW_006438134.1:78611-81926 GCF_000325575.1 Pteropus alecto | reverse complement strand
AAGAACCCTCAAACGCTGCGTGGTGTACTTCAAATTGGTACAACCACTATGGAAAACAGTATGGAGTTTCCTCAAAAAACTAAGAATTGACCTGCTGTATGATCCAGCAATCCCTCTACTGGGTATTTACCCCGAGACTTGAAAACTCATATCTGAAAAAATATTTGCACACTGATGTTCATGGCAGCATTATTCAGGAAATGGAAGCAACTGGTGTCCTATGATAGATGATTGACTAAAGAAGCTCTGGTACATATATACAATGGAATATTATTCAGCCATAAGAAGAGATGAAATACTGCCATTTGCGACAACACAGATGGACCTCGAGATAATCATGCTAAGCGAAATAAGCCAGACAGAAAAAGTTGAAAACCACATGATATCACTTATATGTGGGATATAAACCTAAGGCAACAAATGAACAGGACAAACAAACAGAGATTCATGGACATGGACTATAGACTAGTGGTTACCAGAGGGTAAAGTGTGGGGGGAGGAAGAGGGAGGTAGATGGGGAAAAGGGTTCAAACATAGGGGGTAGGGGAAGCGTGAAGTGGGTAAAGTGGATCAAATATATGGTAGCTGAAATAAGCTGGACTTTGGGTGGTAAATACACAATAGAATATAGAGATGTCAAATTATAATGTACACCTGAAAATTATATAATTGTATTAACCAATGTTACCCCAATGAACTTAATAAAAAATTTAAAACTTAAAAGAATAGATTAAGAATCTGAATATAAGACCTGAAGCAGTAAAATTCATAGGAACTAGACTCGTGAACCTTGGACTTAAAGAGGATTTTATGAATTTGATCTCAAAGGCAAGGGAAGTAAAAGCAAAAAAAAAAAAATTGAACAGAATTACATCAAACTAAGAATCTTCTACACAGCAAAAGAAACTGTCAACAAGGTAAGGAGACAAGCATACAAATGGGAAAATATATTTGCAAGCAATGCCTCCGGGTAGCCTGGAACAGCACCAACAGTGCATGGTGTGGATGTCTCCCGGATAATAGTTTTCTCCACCTGGATACAAAGGCGAAACTCACCAGCAGTAATATTTACTGTCAAGCCTTGCAAAACATAAATCCCCAAAATGTACTCCTGTATGGGGAATATGTACACTTGGTATGTTCGGGGAGGCAATCTGCCAATACCCAGTGTCATAGGGACCCCCATTTCCTTCTGTGGTTGCTGTGGGCCTGGAAAACTTGTCTGGATTCCCATAAAGCAGGGTGCTGTCAGCTCCCATGTCCATGAGGGCTAATACGCTCTGCACATTGCGGGGAGACCAATGAATAGTCAGTTCCACACGTGGCCTTAGGTCAACCAGCTTCCCCGCCAACCGGGTGTTCCAGCCGAATCCCTAATCAGGGAGATAATCCACCAGCTGCACCACATGGTTTATAGCTTTCCTGGAAATAGGAGTGAATTGCTGGTCAGGGCACAGCTGATTCCATAACGCCAGCAGCACTTCACTAGTTGCTGCTCAATCTGTTCTGCAGCGACCCCTGAGGCAAGGAGATCAAACCACATTTGCCTGCTGTTCACTTTCATGGCTGATTAGGTTGGGCACTGCCCCACTCCTCCCTTCAGCCAGGCCTCCAACAGTGCACTGGCCAGTTTGGGACTGCAGTGGGTGGTGCAGCAGGTACTTAAGTGGAACGTGCCTTGCGTTCCATTTCCACATCCCCTAACCTTGCCATGGCAGATGTTACCTCATGGATCCGCTGATCCACATAAGGGGCCAGTACCGCTGCCATGGTGCCAAAAGTACCAGGTGGGCCAGAAGTCAAGATCAAGTCTTTCATATGGGTTGTAAATACGTCCTCATCAGGGCTAGTGTACTGGGCATGAAACATCATCTGTCTCAAGCCCATTTCCCAAGTTATCTGGACCAGATTTAAGTATGTGGTCCATCTGTTCACTCTCTCTGGCAGCTCCCCAGGGTTGACACACACTGTCCGTGCAGCAGACATGAGCCAGTTAATGAGGGAGTGGTTCCCTGCATGCCGCATCATATGTTCCACATTCTGGAGGTGCTGCCTGAGGAATGATATCATGGTTACAGAGACCAGCTGAGCTATCTCTTCTGGAGATAATTCAGTCCCTTCAGCCCTGTCATCCCACAGCTGCAACAGCCGCCCCGGAACTGTCTCCCTGGCTCTCTGCCGTACCCGTTTCATCAGGTCTCAGAGTTCAGCGGGGGTGTACTGGATCAAAGTGTATGTTTTTTAGCCTGGGAGGTGCCGCCAGCTTGCCCCCTCTGGGACCAACGGCTGCTCTTCTTCAACCTGCTGCTGTATCACTGGCCATAACTGCCGCGGTATTGCCAAAGGGCTCCCAGACCAGGACGATGGCAGCGACCAGTCAGGGCCCTGCAGCATGCGTTCTGCTGCCACCAGCCACCTTTCCAACGCTTCTTCCTGACGTTGCACTTGTTGCACCCGCAGAGCCTGGTCCTTAACCTCCAGGCTGGCCTGAACAGCACTGCCAAGAACATCCAAGCCACCTGACCCACTACTTCCTGGTGAGTGGCCGGAACATTCGGCTCCAGCATCTCCAGGGCTTTACAGACATCCTCCGGATGCATCTTCACTCCATCCCAATCCTCCGGAGGTGTCCACGTAGCCAGATATGCAGCCACGAGATACCACTGGGAGGCGGGGGGCCACATGTCCTCCACCCAGGTATCCTCCACCCAGGGACCATCCAGAGTGCTGGGGGGTGTACTCACCTCATCCCGCTAGCTACACCAGGTGTCAGACCCGAAGCTGATCAAGAACGGAAGGATTCAGTGGTGAGAGGCCTAGCTGAAAGAATGCACAAGGAGCCGACATGAGAATGAAATGGCGGGCACCAAGTTTATTGCGGGGAGCATGAGCTTCTGCGCTAGGGGACCGCATGGGATTTATATATGTCAGAGAACAACAGTGGCATTCTGCCACATATGTGTAATACAATAAGCTGAATCATACATAAGTTAGGTGCAGGCGCCCGACTACCTTAATGTAACACTTTAAATCCGGAGTCCTGTCCCTAGCCGTGAGCCTGGATCACAGCCAAACCTGAGACCCACAGGTGAACTGACCCCTATCAGTATTTCCTATAATGCAGGCCTCGTAGCAGAGAATTCCCTCAATTTTTGAATGATGAGAAAGGTCTTTATTTCTCCTTTATATATAAAGGAGAGCTTTGCTGGATACATTATTCTTGGCTGGTAGTTCCTTTCATGTAATAGTTTGAATAATTGATTCCACTCCTTTCTGGCTTATAAAGTTTCTGCTGAGATGTCCGACGATAATCTA
>NW_006438134.1:75090-78493 GCF_000325575.1 Pteropus alecto | reverse complement strand
GACTTCTTGAATTCTAAGCTCCTGTTCATTCTTTAGATTTGGGAAATTCTCGTCAACTCTTTGTCTGAAAATACTTTCTAATCTCTGCTCCTTTTCCTCCCCTTCAAGAATGCCCATTATTTTTATGTTTCATTTCCTGATGATATCAGCTAGTTCTTGTATTTCTCTTTCATTCTTCAGTTTTTCTCTTCTTCCTTCTGATTTATTTCAAGATTTCTGTCTTCGATATCACTGATCCTTTCCACCATGTGATCGGCTCTATTTCCCAAGCTTGCTATTTCATCTTTTACCTCTTTTAGTGTATTCTTCATCTCCAGAATTTCCATTTTGTTCTTTTTGAAGGTTTCAATCTCTTTGCTAAAGAACTCATTCTGCTCATCTAGTTGTTTTTTTCAATTCCTGAATGTGTTGATATGACTCGTTTCAGGTCTCACTGAGTTTTCTCAGAAGTATCATCCTGAATTCTCTGTCAAGTCACATATTTCTATGTCTGTTAGCTTATTTTCTGGAGATTTTTCTCTTTCTTTCTGAGATGCCTTGTCACCTTGGTTGTTCCTGGTGCTTAATGGATTATTTCTCTGCCTTGGCATCAATGGAAGTGTATTCTGCTTTCCCCCCGCCCCTGCCACGCCCCCCAGAAAGATTTATTACATAAAGGTCTCTCTTTAGCCTGTTGCAAAGAAGGCGTTTTACTTTTGGTTTTTGGTTTCCAGTAGGTAGCGTCTAAGCCTCTTGACTGTCTGCTTTATATAAATCCTTAATAATGCCTTTGTACTTCTTATAGATATTCGATCACACTCGCTACCCTCAGTCTCAATTCCTGTCAGTGTTAGCAACAGTTTCAATAGCGTGTTTGTTCTTGGAGAACATGGGAGTAGGGGCCCTCTGGGTTTGGGGATGGGGGCTGCAGCTCAGCCTTGTGTTTTGCAACCGTGGGTGGTAATAATCAACTGTTGCTTCTCTTCCACTCCACTTCTCTGCTTTCTGCCTGATCCCTGAGCACTGCTGCTGCATGGAGCTCACAGCTCTCTCAGGCACGGTTGTTCAGGAATCCTGCTGCACCTTCTCCTCTCCCCCTCCTCCTGCTGAGAGCTCTGGCTGCAAGAGACAGCTTCTTTGTTTCTCCCAATCCACCACCCGATTTCTGGGGTTCTGACCTGTGGTAGCTCTTATGTACAGATCCCACACTCAGATATGCTGGTGTGCATTTTGGGTGTTTTTTGTTGAGTTTTAGATGTTCAGCTAATTGTTGTTTCAAGGGGAGAGATCTGGGGACGTCTCTCACTCCGCCATGTTTCTGATGTCACTCCAATTTGATTCTTTCTGGAGGAAAGAAGCCACTGTAAAATGCTCACTCCTAACTCTTTCTTGGCTTGTGAAACCTGGCTTGCCTCAGAATAGTAGGGGCTTTCAGAAATTCAGACTGTGGGTCCTTGTCCCAGATTGGAAGTGCTTCATCTGGAGTTCTGTCTAGTGTGCACAATGAAGCCCTGAGACCCAGCCCCATTCCCCCTGCTCTTCCTAGGGTCAGAAACATGGAGAATCACATTGCCTAGGCATAGTCCTGGAGGAGCCTTTAACATTGTACCCTGAGCAAGCCACACATCAGTGTGGAAAAGATGGGTTTCAGCATCCCCAGGGATATAGGCCACCCAGGGTCCAGAAGTGGAGAGATGTGTGATAAGAACAGAATAATGCCATTTTCACCTTTTATTTTTGTTCACACATCCAAGACTTGGATCTTTTATTCATTGGAAGAAAGGTTCTCAGTGATAAGCAACTTACAGTAATAGACAGAATACTGAGGTCAGTCCTCACAGGTCATCATCCTGTAGTAGGTGATACCAGCAATGAGGCTTCACCCTCTAGTGGACATCAAAGGAACTGGCACAGGCCTGGATAGATTCAGGAGAAGCCACAGAAAGGATGGATAAATGAGGCCTTTTCAAAGTCTCTGTAAAGCTACTCATTATTAGCAAAGAGCCTATTCCTGTCTTGCTGATGGCCCAGGGTGTACACAAAATGAGCTCCCTGGGGAAGGGAGGAAATATCAGTTTTCTTTATAGTAACAGAACCACTGGCTTAATTCAATGATAGAGAAAAATTATTATCGCCAATAAGAGGATAGATGGTTTGTGTTTCAGGTCAGGTCAGTTCCCTGGCTCAGAGATATCACAAAGAAAACAGGTTACTTCCATATGACTACCCACCCGTATTCACTCCACTGATATGTCCTCATTCTGCACCCCTCAGGGTACCAAAATTACTCATATAATTACAGGTATCACAATTAGAGAATAAACACATATAAAAAATTTGGAAAATGAATTTAAAAATCATATCTATGTCACCTAGATTGAAATTTTACATGTTTGCTTTCTCTTTCTTACCACACGTATGCACGCACACACACACCCACATACATATGCATGTAGACAGACACATGTATTTATAAGTATTTATTATAATTATTATGCTGAAACAGATATTATGAGAATTTCACTTGTAAGTGTTCCCACTTTTTACTGTTTGTATATAATATCCTCATCTCACCCAAATAAACAAAAGTTACATAATAGCATGTAATATCCAGTTTGTATTTAAATTAAACCACTATTCTGAAAAATGTATTATAGAAGTATTTTTTGTAGTGAAGCTGTCTTTTTTATTTTAATTTTTCAATTAGAGTTGACATTCAATATTATTTTATATTAGTTTCAGGTATACAATACAATGGTTAGATACTTATATAATTTATGAAGTGATCTCCCCAATTACTCTAGACTATGTTCTGTATGCTGTACTCTACATCCCCATAACTATTTTGTAAGTACTAATTTGTACCTATCATCTCATCACCTTTTTCATCCAGCCCCACAACACCCCTCCCATCTGGCAATCACCAATTTGTTCTTTGTATCTGTGAGTCTGTTCCCATTTAGTTTGCTAGTTTCTTTTGTTTCTTAGATTCCACATATAAGTGAAATCATATGATATTTTTCTTTCTCTGCTTGACTTAATTCACTCAGCATAATACCCTCTAGGTCCATCTATGTCATTGCAAAAGGTAGGATTTTATTTTTTTAATGGCTAATACTCCATTGTATATATGTACTACTTCTTCTTTATCCAATCATCTATTGATGGGCACTTAGGGTGTTTCCATATCTTATGACAGTGATTAGGCCAAGATGCAGAGTTCAACGAGCATCTGCTTTCAGTTCCCATTTTTGGCATACTTTAATGAATTAACTCTTGAAGTGGTAGGGAGAGGTGTAGGTACCTTAGCCATGCCATGAATTCACAGGCCACATGAAAGGCACAGTAGAACACTACATACTTCACTTAGACAATAACCTACAGGGAGAGCACACTCGCCTGCCACAAAGTGCACAGAGATAAA
>NW_006438134.1:69639-74874 GCF_000325575.1 Pteropus alecto | reverse complement strand
TTATTATTATTATTATTATTATTATTATTATGTGTACAACCTAATGATTCAATATTTGTATATTTTGTGAAATGATCACCACAATACGTCTAGTTAACTTCCATCACCACTCGTAGTTACAATTTTTTTCATGATGATAACTTTTAACTCATTTTTCATTTGCCCTGAGAATACTCGCAACAGCGCTTGAAACTGCAGCATTTACCCCAAGATACCTCACAGATTACAGTTCTAATCTTAGTTCCAAAGTTTGCAAAGAAATATCTCATTTTTGTTATTATTTTCACATAGCTCTAGTATATCGATAGTCTTTGGAAACAAATGACATCATTCCATTTATAGCATTCTGTTTTTAGTAGTGGTATTTCCATTTAAAAAGTACAGTAATTCTCGATTGCTGAAAATGTCAAATCCTAGATGTTCCACTTTGTGTTGTTCTGTGCTTTGAAATTACTACATGAAAAAAAATTATTAAATACTGATCATCATACACATTTCTGTTACATTAGGATTAGAGACAAGTTCTGTTTAGAAATAACTCCGAGAACAGTTTTTATATTTTATTTTCACATTGAAAACCAGTCAGATTTGCTTCAGCTTCAAAGAGTGTGTGTATGTAAAATTAAATTAACATTAACAGAGAGCTGCACTTTTTTTTTTCTAAATGGGAAATGGGTTAAAATCCACTCTCATAGCAACTTTCGAATATGCATTACATTATTATTAACTATAGTCACCATGCTGAATATTACATCCTTGTGACATTTATTTTATTACTGGAAGTTTGTACCTTTCGACTACTTTTACGCAATGCCCCTACTGCCCCCACCTCTGGCAACCACCAATCTGGTCTTTGTAGCGACAAGTTTAGGGTTTTTGTTGCTATTGTTCTTCATGTAAATAAGATCATATGGTATTTGTCTTTCTATCTGACTTATTTCACTTAGCATAATGCCATTATCAAATTCTTTTGTAGATATTTCAACTGCATTACTTAATTAGGTATATGAAATTCCCATAACATCACTATACCCGCTATTAAATTCATTTACTGTTATATTTTATTCTGAATTATTTTTATACTGTATTTTTTTTATAATTGTAGGATAGTTAAAGATCCCTGTCTGTGCCACAGCTTCTAGAGTATTATAATGAGAAAAAAAAAGGAAGAAGTTGTTTAAAAATATATTCATCCAATCCTAGAACATTCTTCCCCCAACCGAAAGCTATGGAGGAAAAACACTTAATAGAAACCAAGAATTTAGGATCTAGGCAATATATATGGGATTAATTACTTGAATCTTTTCTAAATTCAGACCTGTGCTAGGCCAGGTCCAATCAAAACTTTCTCACATAGGACAGGACTTAATTTGGGGCCACATCCCAACTGTGTTCCAGAAGCTCCTATTTAGGATCTTGTATTCTATTTTAATTTATACTGTAGTTCTTGTTGCCTAAGAGTTTCATAAAGTTGCTTTGAAGACCACCTTGGGGAGCAAGGGGGAGAGTAAGCCAGTGGAGATGTAGAATTTATTTTAGGAGTTTCAAGTAATATTTGAAAAAAAAAAAATAAAAGGTTTCTGCTACTGAACACTTCAAGCAAAGTTTTATGTTTTAGAGTTCCAGGTAATATTTGAAGAAAGGGTTCTACTAATGAAAAATGTTTTCACACACTGTATGGAGGTCCCCAGAGAATGATATACTTAATTATGTATGTGGTTTATTTGGACAAAAATTCAATATGACACAGAGACCTGATTTCCTATGAACCCTTAATCAAGCTTAGGTAGCTCCTAATAGAGCTATCTGCGATTGGTACAAACAATACTATCACCATCAACTTGAGTATCCAGTAAGAAACTGAGGAAGCTTTAGATATTGTGCTCAGCTTACTAAACGCACCAATCTGATGCCACCTCATATGCAAAATCTTATACAAGACATATGTGTCACAGGAGGTGGTAAACCGAGGACATCATACATATATAAGACCTTCAAAAGATCTGTATGGAAATTCATGACATTAGGAATTAGCCAAGAATTGCAAGCATTGATACCCTACTTTTTCTACAACAGATGAATAGTCATTCAAATAGATGTGAGCCCTACTACACTCCACAAATCCTGGGACCACACTGAGGAGGCACTGGTCAAAAGTAATTATGGTCGTATGTATGTATCCGATATCTATGTAGGCCTAGCGATCACAATTATTTCCAAAGGAAACGTATCAGCCAGTTGTATTGATCATGACAACTCCAAAGGATGAATTCTGACAGTAACATTCTCTAACATGTTCTATAATAGGCAATAAGGTAAATACTGCTCATCAAACTGTAACATTCTAACTATAGTGTAAATAGTGCATATTAAACTGAAACTGGAAAAATGAGATACATGTCATCTGATTTGCTTAAAATGTCAGAGGATAGAATGATTAGACCATTAGTAGACATATATTTGGTCCCACTAAAGTATTGTCCACAATTTTTAGCTAGTATGTACCATTTCAAACATGGAAATCAACCCTATTGAGACAACTATGGGACGAAGACAGAGGAAAAAAGTTGCTACACTATCCTGGGAAACTCTTGTGAAAAAAAAACCCTCCTTTTTTTGCTGATAAAAGTCTATTTGGGGCATAGAGAAAGTGAATTGGGGCAGGTTAGGGCAACGCTGGGTAGTTAGAAGCATTTTGAGTTACTGCTAGATACTGGGTCCAGTTTTGTGATCAAACTTTTAGGATGCAGATATATGAGTTAAGGTGCATACGATAACTGTCAAAGTTTAGGTGAATGATGCAGATATCAAATATGACAGAAGGGGGGGCCATAGACTTGTTCAGATTCTTAAAAATATATGTGACTTAGGAAAGTATAAAAAGTATTTTGAATCCCCATAAGAACGTCTGCCAGTTTTTCAATGGAAACTTTGTAAGCCAGAAGGGACTGGCAAGAAATATTCAAAGTTATGAAAAACAAGACTCTACACCACGGATACTCTACCCAGCAAGGCTTTCAATTAAAATGGAAGGTGACATAAAGACCATCCAAGACAAGGAAAAGCTTAAGGAATTTAACACCAACAAGCCAGTATTACAAGAAATGTCAAAGAGACATCTGTAAAAAGAGAAGGAGTAAAAAAGAAAATAGAAATAACAAATATGAATAATAAAATGGCAATAACTATGCGTCTATCACTAATCACTTTAAATGTAAATGGATTAAATGTTCCGATCAAAAGACATAAGATAGATGAATGGTTAAGAAAATAAGACCCATGCATATGCTGTCTACAAGAGACCCACTTCATATTAAACGATACTCATGGACTGAAAGTAGAGATGGAAAAAATATTTCACACAAATGGAAATGAAAAAAAAGCCAGGGTAGCAATACTTATATCAGATGAAACAGACTTTAAAACAAAGGTTATAATGAGACAATGAAGGGTATTACATAATGATAAAGGGATTGATAAATCAAGAGGACATAACCCTAGTAAATATATATGCACCCAACATAGATACACCTACATACATAAAGCAATTATTGTCTGACATAAAAGGAGACATCAACAGTAATACACTAATAGTAGGAGACTTTAACACCCCATTGATACCAATGGACAGATCTTCAAGACAAAAAGAAATTAACAAAGAAATAGTGGGCCTAAAAGACACACTAGACTAGATGAATTTAATAGATATTTTTATTTTACCCCAAAGCAACAAAATATACATTCTTCTCAAGTGCACAAGGAACATTTTCCGGGATAGATCACATGTTAGGACAAAAGTCAAGTCTCCATAAGTTTAAGATGATTGAAATCATATCAGCCATCTTCTGTGATCAAATGGTATGAAATTATATATCAGCTACAAGAAAAAATTGGAAAATACAAACCCATAGAGGCTAAATAACTTGATACTAAACAATAAATGGGTCATTAATGACATCAAGGAAGAAATTAAAAGATACTGAGAGACAAATGTAAATGAAAACACAACGACTCAAAATCTATAGGACATAGTGAAAGCAGTTCTAAGAGGGAAATTCATAGCAATACAGGCCTACCTCAAGAAACAAAGAAAAGCTCAAATAAACAATCTAACCTTACACTTAAAAGAACTAGAAAAAGAACAGTACACAAAGCCCAAAGTGAATAGAAGGAAGGAAATGATAACAGAGCACAGATAAATGAAATAGAGTCTAGAAAAACAATACAAAAGATGAATGAAACCAAGATCTGGTTCTTTGAAAGGATAAAAAAAACTGACAGACCTGTAACCAAACTCATCAAGGTAAAAAGAGAGAGAACTCAAATAAAGAAAATCAGAAATGAAAGAGGAGCAATAACTACAAACTCCAGAGAAGTACAATGGATCATAAGAAAATACTATGAGCAATTATACACCAACAAATTGTACAATCTGGAAGAAATGGACACATTCCTGGAAATATATGATCTCACAAGACTGAGTCAAGAAGAATCAGAAAATCTGAACCAACCGATTACTACCAATTAAATAGAATCAATAATCAAAAACATCCCAAAAAACAAAAGTCCTGAACCAGATGACTTCATAGGCGAATTTTACCGCACATTCAAAGAAGAATTAACAGCTATTCTTCTCAAAATATTCAAAATTTCAAGAAGAGGGAAGGTTCCCTAACTCTTTTTATGAGACCACCATTACCTTGATTCCAAATCCAGACAAAGATATTACAAAAAAAGAAAACTGTAGGCCAATATCTCTTATGAACATTGATGCAAAAATCCTCAACAAAATATTAGCAAACCGAATTCAGCAATACATTAAAAATATCATAAACCATGATCAAGTTGGACTTATTCCTGGGATGCAAAGTTGGTAATACTATATCCACGAATCAATTAATGTGATATATCACATTAAAAAATTGAAAGTTAAAAACCATATGATTATATCAATAGATGGAGAAAAAGCATTTGACAAAATCCAGCATCCATTTATGCTCAAAACATTTAACAAAATTGGTATAGAAGTAATTTTTATTTTTCACTTAGAGTTGACGTTCAATATCACTTATATTAGTTTCGGGTACACAGCATAGTGGTTAGATTTATGAAGTGATTCCTCTGATTTGTCTAGTATCCATTTGGTACTATACATAGAAGTAAAATATCATTGAATATATCCCCTATGTTGTACTTTGCATCCCCATGACTATTTTGAAATTAACATATTGTACT
>NW_006438134.1:50689-68277 GCF_000325575.1 Pteropus alecto | reverse complement strand
TGCCAATAAATAGACAATTGGATAAAGAAGTTGTGGTATATATATACAATGGAATATTCCCCAGCCATAAAAACAGTGAAATCTCACCATTTGCAATGACATGGATGGACCTAGAGGGTATTATGCTGAGAAATAAGTCAGACAGAGAAAGATAAATACCACATTATTTCACTTATATACGACATCTAAGGAACAAAAAGAACAAACTAATCAAAAACAGACTCACAAATATAGAGGACAATCTGATAATGGCCAGAGGGGAAAGGATTTTGGGGGCTGCAAGAATGGTGTGAAGGGTTAAAGAAATACAAATTAGTAGTTGATAGATAGTCGTGGGGATGGGGAGCACAGCATAGGGAATGCAGTTAGCATGAATGTAATTGCTAGGTGAAGAGCCAGAGGAGAGAAAGAGCAATTAGGGGAATCGTTTTATAAACTATATAAATGTCTAACCAATGCACTGTATATTTGAAACTAATAAAATTAAATTAAATTAAAATTATTTTGAATGGAAGAATTTATTGTCTAGAAGCAGATGACCTTTGTAAAAGTCTAGGATCTGCCACTGACTAAGAGTGTGCCCTTGGACGAGTTTCTTAAATTCTCTAAAGTCTTATTTTTCTTCTTATGACATGAGAATGATAATATTTGCTTCAGAGTTATTGTCAAAAACACATTGTATGAAAGCACAATGTTTATTCTAAAATGTTTGAAAATGCAAAGTGTTCAAGTATATCTCTAATTCCTTATTTAATCAAAGTGAGTAGTTTTGCTTGATAAAAGAAACAATGTAGAATATGTTATTGTTAAGGAAAGGGGGTCAAATATATGGTGACAGAAGGAAATTTGACTTTGGGTGGTGAACACATAATAAAATATACATATGATGTATTACTGAATGGTACACTTGAAATCTATATAATTTTATTAACCAATGTCAATAAATATAAATAAAAATAAATAAAATAAAATAAAATAGTATGAAAATATGAATCTAGGGGATTACTTTGTAAATTATATAAATGTCTAACTACTATGCTATACACCTGAAACTAATATAATATTAGATGTCAACTGTAATGAAAAAATTAAAAAGCAAAATGATGTATTGGTACAGTTTCTATATGTGAGAATGAGTTTTTAATTCTAAAAGTCTGTAAGCATTTTTTTATGGGGATGTGACATGTTCAGAAATTCCTTTATTAGACAAATGCTTGTAAGCAATTATTTTTTGATATGCACTGATTGCTTGAATTATTTGTTTCAAGTGCAGTGGTGATAGCAACAACAATAATGACGATAATGTTTTATATTTCCAAGGCACTCCTGATTTATTTACCAGATGTTTCCAATAGCTGTGCCTTTACTCTTGATTGTTAAATACATTCATTGCTGGGACCACAGTGTTCAGTTTCCATGGTTTCACTGGATTTCATAAACTGTTGCTTAGCAATCCCACTTGTCATCCAGCTATTTTCTCTTTGTACTGTCTACACATTCATTATGTCTCCAGTAAAATGTAGCCAAGCCTCTTGGCAAGGGAATATACTAGTCTCTGGGTAAAGTTTAATCTTTACACTTTTGGCTGTTTTCTTTCCTTATATTTTCTTCTTTCTTAAAAATCAGAATGTCAGATGTCCAAAGGCTTTATAGTTTAGTGGTAAAAATAAGATCTGTGGAGTCATATAGACTTGGATTCACATCTTGAGTTTACTGATTTATTAAGTGTTTGACCTGTAGTCTGTCTCTCTGTGTCTCACAATCCTCCTCTATAAAATGTGATGATTATACTCATGACATAAGTATATAGTGAGGATTAAATAGGATAATATATTAAAAATGTACTTGATGCTTAATAAAGTCTCAATGATTGTTATCTACATCAAGAGAGAAGCAAATTGTAAAAATGCATTTTCCAAATGCACAACTATAGCAAACTGATATAATTTACTGGAGAGTGTTTAAAAATACCACACCAACTACTAGATTTGAATTACCTAGTTTTGATAGGTGGTACAAAGTTATAATATAATTCTGTTTTTATAATCAGCTTGTAATCACTGAAACACTGGTCAATACATTCCCTTTGGTCCAAATGCCAGTTTCCATTGGTCTAATGACTTCAATACCTAGAGGAGAGACATCATACTTTATCGATTTTACACTTTATTTGTTTATAACTGCTCCTAAAATATATCTGTCAATGGCTATCTTAGTAGATACTGCTAATGAAATAACATAATACTCAATGTGTCCATCCTACTAAACAATAACTAATATGTTCATTTATATTGTATATGCATTTATAGGAAAAATGGTTACTTAAAACTCTACTGCCTTTTAAGGAGGGTAAGTCCTGCTAGATGGAGGACATATAAACTTCCTGTCTAGATATACTCCCAATACTCATTCCATTTCAAAAAGGGCATATGTGTTAGACAAAAGCTAGACTAAAATTGGTTTAATTATAAGGTTGTTAGTAGGCAGAATCTGGAAGCGCCAAGAGGCTAAACTGAGCCCAGGATTTAAAAAAGTGGATTAAGGGCGAATTGAGATGTAAATCAATATGGAGTAGTAGAACTCCATATTGTAGTAGAAGGGGCTGGGCACTGTGAGGAAGACAAAAACAGAATGACTTAAAGAGGTGTGAGATGTAGAATTTGAGAAAAGGTTTAAGCAACCTTGATTCAATGACACCTCTCTCTACCCTCTTGTCTCTCAAATTCAGGGTTCTGCTTCCTTTGTTGTTTCTTTCTGGCATTCAGGCAGGGACTGTACATTAACATCTGCATTGTAGGGAATCAGAGTCATGTTTAAGTTGTGTCTTGGCTGTCTGTGAAAACACTCTGTTCCATGCCCTTCTCACTACAGTATACCTGCAACTGTCTTTTGTGGGATTAGGTGCTTCAGTAAGCTTAAAATGATAGTGCTGCCTCTACTTCCCGAATATTAAATGAGATAAAAGAATCTATCCTGGTGCACTTTTGAGAAAAGGGAAGGGAAGGTGGTTGACTTCTTCTGTTTTGGAAATCAAGGCAGTGTCAGGTGAACTCAATGAAGAGAGGTGCTCATACTTATAACTCATCTTGCTGGCTCTGCCTTTATGCGTCCTTTTTTAATATAGGAGGGTGTTGGATGAGGGGACTAATAAAATGGATGCAGTCAGGCTCCCTCCCAGCAAGCCATGCAGTTCCCACGCAGCCTTAGACACAGCGTCCTATATAACCTGCAGATTGTGATTGATTATAGTACCTCGTCTTAAGCCACTATTATGCGCCTTGTTATAAGAACAGCTCCACCTGTGCAGGCTGGGAGGAGGGTGGTAGAGCTGGAGTGGAGCTGGAGCTGTGCCTGCACCTTGCTGTGTCCTGCTATGCCTGAATAAAGCTATGTTACATCTGCCCATGGCTCCTCACATATTCTTCCAGCTGCCAGAACCACACACCCCAAGCTTCAGTACCCCAACCCTGCAGAACAATTGGCATAGCTGGCAGGATGCCAGGTTAAGGAGACCCTCCACTCCGGAGGAGGAGGAGGAGGAGGAAGGCATGTGGACACCATACAGCATGTGGTATTCTGTTGCTACAGTTCTTATGACTTGGACTTGCCCAGAGGGGTGGGAAGAAGTAGACAGCTCCCCAGCCACTATTGAAAAGGCATTCTGCTCCCTGGAGGGGCAACTGCCAGAAAAGGCCAGAGTTGCCACTGGCCGCATAGGTTGGCTGTTGCTAATTGCACTGAAACAGAACATGGACAAAGCCTTGCAAGAAGCTGCACAGGTCCATGAATTGTGTACAAAAGAAGAGGCTCTGGAGGTACGTTTGCAGCAGTTAGAGGACAAGCTGTCCTGTGACGCAGCACATGACACCCTGGAGGTGGAAGAGGAGCCTGGAGAAGACTCCAGGTGAGTGCAAGCCTAGCCTGTTGTGGACCAGAAGGTACAATATGAACAGCCCCTGGGACCAGGAGGAGTACAAGCTGGAGGCCCCACTATGGCAGAATACAATACCTACACCCCTTATATCCCTACTGAGTCAAGGGAGTTGGGGAAGCAATGCCGGCAGAGATAAAGGGAGCCCCTACCGGCAGGGCTGCTATGTTTGTAGGATGAAGGGGCAGACAGCATTGTTTGTTCCCTGGATGAAATTGAGAGGCTGGCCTCCATTATGGTACACCCCTCCCTGTTGCAACACCAAGGCCAACACCGGCTGGCCAAGGGCAAGATAATCACACCCTTATGGAGTGGATAACTGCTGCTGTGCAAACTGTCTGGGATGATACAGGAGAGCTACCAGACACAGTGAGTAAATGGCAATCATATGCGGAGTTGATGCAAATCATCCGCGAGGTGGGAATGTGATAGGCTATGTTCATTTTGAACACGTATGGACCAGATAATGAATGGTTCATTTCAGAATGAGAGAGACTCAGTTCTGGGGACTGCACCGTCCTCTTCCTTTGGATCCTTGGTAGCCATCTTGGCCCCCTGTTTTGGGCAGCATATCTATGAAGTAACTACGCGATAGACACCCTGGGAGACATTGAAGGGTGGCGGCAGGACCATGGCAACCGAGGTGTCTATGCAATTAAGTCTCAGTCTTCCCCATCGAGAAAGGCAGGAAAGACAGGGAAGAAGCCACCCACTACTGCAGAACCCATATGGGTGACCCGAATATAAATGTGGACAGATTTGCTGGCGGCGGGTGTAGACCCAGAGAAAATTGATAGACAGCCCAATACTGTGCTGTTAGAATTGTGGTGGCAGTTGAAACTGACACAGCAGTTCCAGAAAAGTGCAAAACTGGTATCTGATAGAGTCCGGCCGGTGGCTCTAAAAGACTTCCTGACAGTTCCAGATGTGCTCTCCCTGTATGACTAGGGAGAAGGCCGAGGTGCCCACCTGGAAGGGATGGATGCGGACCGGAGGCCACATGTGGAACTTGCAGTCCACTGGTTCTCCCAAAATGTCCAATGTGTGCTAGTATTGGTAGACACTGGGGCCGATTGCAGCCTGATACATGGTAACCCAGAGAGATTCCCGGGGCCAGCAGCATACATTGATGGCTATAGAGGCAAGACCATAAAGACAAAGGCAGTTGCCTCCATTTCTCTGCAAGATATATGTGTCCCAGGTCCCAGAATACATCCTAGGGGTGGATGTTTTGCAAGGTTTGTGTTTGCAGATGTCAGCGGGGGAATTTGCCTGAGCTTGATAGTAGTAAAAGTGTGGTGCATGGACACACTCAACACCCCCACCCAAGAAGTGCCACCCCCACAGAAGATGGTGAATGTCAAACAATATCGCCTACCAGGAGGCCATGCAGAGATTGGGGCTACTATTCAAGAATTAGAAAAGGCACATAGTATACCCTACACACAGCCCTTTCAACATCCCCATGTGGCCTGTCCAGAAGTCTGATGGCACTTGGAGAATGACTGTCGACTATCGTGAGCTGAACAAAGCAACGCCACCACTGCATGCTGCAGTGCCCTCCATCCATGAACTCATGGACAGATTAACAGTACAATTGGGAGCATACCACTATGTAGTGGACTTGGCTAATGCCTTTTTCTCCATTGACTTTGCTCCTACCAGTCAAGAGCAATTTGCCTTCACGTGGGAAGGATGACAATGGACATTCCTGGTGCTGCCCCAGGGATACCTGCATAGCCCAACCATCTGTCATGGTTTATAGCAAAGGACTTGGCTGAATGGCATTGTTTGCCGACTGTTGTGTTGTTCCATCATATTGATGATATCATATTAACGACTGCTTCCCTTTCAGATTTAGAGCAAGCTTCCCTGCGCTGGAGCAACACTTGAAAACATGTGGCTGGGCCATGAACGATGCCAAGATACAGGGCCCTGGCTTATCTGTCAAATTTTTGGCTGACATCTGGTCGAGTAAGATGAAAGTTAATCCTGAGACAGTGATTGATAAAATCCAGCCTTTCCACACCCAACAACAGTAAAAAAACTACAGAGTTATGGGCTTGCTGTGGTATTAGAAGGCCTTAATACCCCATTTGGTGTAAATAGCCTGCCCCTTTTATGCCTTAGTAAAAAAGGGAGCTACATGGTATTGGATTGAACAGGTAGAAAAGGTCTTTTCAGGAACCAAAAGAGCTGTCCAGCAGCCACAGGCTCTGAGAGTCATTGGCCCTGGACGGCCATTTGAATTGAATGTACATGTGACCCAGAAGGGCTATGGCTTGGGGCTCTGGCAGCACTCAGAGCAGAGCTGAGTACCTATTGGGTTTTGGTCTCAACTCTGGAAGGGAGCAGAGAGCAGGTACTCACTGATAGAGAAACAATTAGCTGCCACCTATATGGCCCTAAGGTGACAGAAGCCATCACTGGGACTGCCAAGGGGGTAGTAAAGACCACATATCCCATACAAGGGTGAGTCTGTACTTGGATCAGTTGCCCCAAGACTGGGGTAGCACAGACACCAACCCTAACCAAATGGGGTGCATACTTAGAGCAGAGAAGTGTGCTGGCAACCAGCCCACTAACAGCTGAACTGCAGCAGGTCTTAGGATCCATAGAGTTTATGACTGGAACAGAGATACCACAACAAGAGCCTATGGACACTGAGCCATCTTCATTTAAAGAGGGGAAGCCCCCTGTCCCAGACAATGCTTGGTATACTGACAGCTCAATTCGAGGGCCCACTGCAAGGTGGGTGGCCATAGGAGCGCAGCTGGCCACTGACAGTGTATGGTTTGACACTGGTACAGGGCAAAGCAGCCAATCGGCAGAACTTAAGGCCATGTGGATGGTGATAACACATAACGATGGCCTGCTGACAATCTGCACAGACAGTTGGGCTATCTTTAAGGATCTAACCCTGTGGCTCTCCACTTAGAATTGGCAATGGCAGATTGCAGGACACCGACCCCTGTGGGAACAAGCCATGTGGCAACACTTGTGGAACTTAGGTCAAGACAAAAGTGTTACTGTCTATTATGTCACTGGACATGCCCTGTTAGTGTTGCTGGGGAGTGATGAAACAGGTGCTTTAGCCAAATTGAGGTAGCTAGAGGGGGCCCCTGCTACAAATGTAGCCCACTGGTTGTACTGACGGTTGCAACATGCAGGAGCTAAGACCATGTGGCCTGTGAGACAACAATGGGAAATACCGATTATATGGGCTCGCATACAGGATGCTTGTGAATGGTGCCCCGTCTGTGCATGGGACACCCCAACCCCCGACAATGTCGACGGGAGTTTGGTCAAGTGTTCAGAGGGCGCATCTCTCTGACACGATGGCAAGTAGATTGCATTGGGCCGTTGCCAAAGGCCCAGGGTGCAGTATATGCACTCACTGTGGTTGACACCGCTACTGGATTGCTTTTTGCCTGGCCTTGTGCAGCCACTGACCAGAGGCACACTATTCAAGCACTGACATGCTTGTATGCTTTTTATGGTCAACCCCTAGTCATTGAAAGTGATAAGGGTACCTATTTTACAGGACATGAAGTCCAAGCCTGGGCCAAACGGATGTATATCCACTGGCATTGCATACTCCTTACAATCCCCAGGCTGTAGGAATGATTGAATGTTATAATGGGTTGTTGAAGAGACGTGGGTCTCTACTACCCCACTGAGTTTGAGGTCATGGGCCACTCTGTTATGGGAAGTGATAAGGAGTCTGAATGAGAAACCTTGGGCCAGAGGACTGGCCCCAGTAGAAGCTCTGCTGCACTAGGTTGCAGCACCCACCCAATTACAGGTTACCACATCTGAGGTACTGTTAAAACCTGGGCATAGGTTGAATGGCAATATTTTGCTGCCTGCTTCCACCTGCCTATGAGCAGGGGAGACAATACAATGGTCTTGGCCATGGAAGATACAAACCCCGCACTGTCTGTGGCTTGGTCTGATTGCTCCCTGGGGAAAAGACTTGCCAGCTAACTTGACAGTCACACCCTGGGTGATAGCCAGCTGGCCACCACAAGTGACTGTCAAGTACCCGGGAACTTTTGGAAATGAACAACATGAGAGCATTCTAAAGGGCACATTTGTTTTCTAACTCTGGCCTATAATGAGCTCTCTGGTACTATGTCATGTGTCCCAGCTAGATGCAGAAACAAAAGAAGAGACAATATGGTACAACTGACCTGGGCAGCCGCCTATGGCGGCTACTGTCCTCTCCAAGGATAAGGCATTAGCCTGTATTTTACCAACAGGGAGAGATTTACCTCTCCTGGTTCCACTCTCTCCTCTCTCCTTCTGCCCCCAGGCAAATGTGTGCCAATACTGTGGTGGATTGGGTACACACGTATGCTACAGTTGCCAACATCTCCAACTGCTGGGTGTGCACCAACTTCCCTTCCAGTGCTTCTGTGGGATTACCCTGGCATATATATGCTGCCAACCAAACTGTGGGATGCCCTGAGGAAATAGGGTCCTGCAACCCCCGGATGAAAGGATGCTTGACGACAAGTGGACAGCATGATGCGGAATCAACACAACCACAGCCAGCCGTGGCTAGGGTACTCTGTATACACTGGGTGGACTGATTAATGAGTGAAGGAGTAGAGATAAAGGGAACGGTCTCTTATTGTATTGAGAGGCCAAATGATACCCACCCTCTGGGCTGGGTGCCTCGGCTGTTGTGTGTCAATATAATAGTTGTTACTTCTCCCACACACTGGTAAATGAGACTGAAACATCAGGGGCTGGTTCCCACTTTTCCCCTACCTCCCAGTATCTCTGGGTGTGTGGGAAACATGGGCGGCCATATGTACCGGCTGGGTGGACTGGACATTGTACCTGGGGATGGCCATATCTCTTTGCTCAAGTGTGGAAGACTTTGCCCAAACGGCTGAGCAACTGCGATGCTTATTATGTCCACCATGCTCTCATGAAGCGGACACCTTGGTGGTTTTATCCCTTGGCCATTTTCCTGCCTGCTGCAGATGACATTGTAGTTGAAACACAAGTCACTGCTTTGGCTGCCCACACAGCTTGGGCTCTGAATCCGACTCATAGCACCTGGAGTCTGCTCATCGATGAAGAAGACCAAATAAGAACCAGATGGTTTTAGACATCCTAACCGCAGCTCAAGGAGGAATCTGTGTGATCCTCCATACTCAATGCTGTGTATACATCCCAGACAATAATAAAAATATCACCCACGCCTTAGGAGATATAAGAGATATAGGCCATCCAACAACTAACTGGTGACCCCTTACAGGAGTGGCGAGCCAACCTCTCCTTGACATGGTGATGGATCCTCGCTGTCCTTGGGATAAGGTTCTGTGTCTTGACTACATGCTGTTGCTCCCTATATTGTTGTTGTGGGATGTGGGTACAAGGGTCTACCCTATTTTCATGGCTATCAACAAAACCCATGGCTAGATAAAGAAGGAACCCTGAAGGGGTGGAGTGTTGGGTGAGGGGACTGACAAGATGGATGCAGTTAGGCTCCCTCCCAGCAAGCCATACGGTTTCTGCACAGCCTTAGATACAGTGTCCTATGTAACCTTAGATACAGTGTCCTATACAACCTGTAGATTGTGATTGATTCTAGTACCTGGTCTTAAGCCACTATTATGCACCTCGTTATAAGAACAGCCCCACCTGTGCAGGCTGGGGGACGGGGTGGAGCTGGAGCTGTGCCTGTGCCTTGCTATGTCCTGCTATGCATGAATAAAGCTATGCTGCATCTGCCCACTGCTCCTCGCATATTCTGCCAGCTGTCAAAACCACGCACCCCAAGCTTCGGTACCCTGAACCTGCAAACAGAGGATGAGGGGAGATAGAACACTTTCCAATGTCCCACGACTGAAGGAATAAATTCTTAATTATTCTCCCACTTTTTAATCTTTTTAAATTTAATAATTCTTCCATAGCTACAAATAATTATTAAATTAATTTTAAAATGCAGCATAATTTTCCAAAAATGAATTAAAGTTTAAAATTTAAATATTCTCTAAAATTGGGAAAATGTTAATTCTGTCATAAAGAGTTATAAGAGATGACTTGAACTGGCTGCTTTTCTCAATGTAGGCTAAAATGTCAAGTGCCTGGAATAGAGAAAGAATGAACATATATTTTCTGAGGTCAGGTATATTCTGAGTAGGAAAAAATAAGCAGAAATATATTTTCTGAGGTCAGCTATATTCTGAGTAGGAAAAAATAAGCAGAAGTGATCACAAGGAAATTTCATCAAAGAGAGAGGAGTTCTCTCAGAAGAGGATGTCTTCCTGCAATACATGAGAAAATCCCTTTATCTATTCAATGACCTGGACTTAGCAAGGAAAAGTCAGAGTAAATCTATTTGTAGTGTCCTATCTTGATGAAGACCATTCAGAATGTATTTGTGTTTTCAGAGATTTGGCAGTGTCTTAAAAGATTTGGCAGTGTCTTAAAAGCTAATAAAGTAATTCCGAGTTAGGTTTGTCAAATAAAATACAAGAAAACCAGTTAAATTTGAATTTTAGATAAATAATGAACAAATTTTTGTGTAAATATGTTTCATAATTAATTGTTTATCTGAAATACAAATTTAACTGTATATTGTATTTATTTGTTCTCTGGCAAGCCTAATCTTTGTGTCCTGAGTAAATGAAGATCATACAGAAAGATGTGAGGAGACTAAAGTAGTATGTGATATTCATATTAAAAGAGAAAAACCTATGTACATGAAAATAAAATATAAAATCCAAGTGGTAAGAAATTATTACTAGCCAGCAATAAATTAAAAAAATATAAAAGCCAATAATTTTTCCCAAAAAGTATAAAATAGTTTTAAATTCTATATAAGTTGTATAATAGTAGACAAAATATAAGGTAGCCCTAAATAATCTCCGCCTTCTGGTATTTGCATCCTTGGGTAGTCCTCTGTCACATTGTGCCAGGATTGGTCTGTGTGACCAACAGAATACAGAAGTAAGAGTACTTCACTGCTAAGACTAGGTTATAAAAAATAATGCAGTCTCTCTCTCTCTCTCTCTCTCTCTCTCTTGCGCGCGCGCGCGCACACACACACACACACACACACACACACACACTGTGTCATGAAGAGCCTTATGGAGTAACCCAAGTAGCAAAAATACGAAGGGTCCTGATAATAGCTGTGTGATTGAGTCATCTTGGAAGATAATCCTCCAGGCCTAAAGATGCCTTCAGATGGCTAATGCAAAAATATATGTAAATGATGCAAAAGTGTGAACCAATGATTGAAGACATTATTCTTGGACCAACCTAAAAAATTAAAAATTCATTAAAATATTGCTAAGTAAGGAGAGCATGAATAACTGACCTACAGTAAGATGTGAACAATCTGAAGCAACTCCTTAAACTCTGGTAATTAATTCTCTGCCCAAAGAAGACTCATATCTTGTCTCTCATAACACAAGATTGTTTCAGCCAACACTGGGATGTTTTACTTCTGACCCTCAGGAATGATCATCGTACATTTGGACCAGAGCCTTCACCTTTTCTCCTCAAAATATGAAGCAGAACTACATGTGGAATATGACATCATGGATGGAAAAAGTTAGGTAAATATGTTAAATAAATTATAACATGAGGACAGCAATGACAGCAATGAAACATGATGATTGCAATAATAAGTAGGTAAAGTAGAGATTCCTCACTCATGATTTTTTTAAATTATATAATATTTGGAAATTCAATATATTCTGTACAAAAAGGACACAAATGTCAACAGGATTTTGGATACATTCATCTTCAATTAGCTTGCAAATTATTTTATCAAAACATTAACAACAAAAAGAATAATTGAGGTAAAATTTATTGAAACCTAAAAAATTACAAGAAAATAAAAGTTTAAAATTTCTGAAAATATAAAAATATAATTAAATATACCAATTACAGGCTTAAAATGCCCTCCATAGAACTGAAAATTATCAAAAAGTCAAAAGTGAAAGATCATGATCAGGATAATATTTTTAAAGTACTAAAAATTGTGTTTTAATTTCCTGTATAGTAACATACTCCTTTTGTAGCTTTCTACCTCTGAGACAGCAATGAAGCTTATAACCCTAGAGTAAAAATGTTTTAGAAAAACAATAAATTTGTTTTTTTAACTGGTAGGCTAATTTAAAGTATTTCTCCAAATACATAGAGAAAACATTCCTGTCTGCCATTAAATGTTAGCTTTAATATTTAGAAGAAAGAGGGAATGCTATTGAAAGAAGAAAAGTCTCCACTGAGGACCAGGAAATTGAGGGAAGGAAAGAGAGAGAGAGAGAGAGAGAGAGAGAGAGAGAGAGAGAGAGAGAGAGAGCGAGAGAGAGAGAGAAGCTTCTGGACCTGAATTTCAATCTCTTAGGAGGTATTTTAATAGTTATGAAGAATCCTAAGGGAAGGGAACATTTTGCTCGGTTGCAATTTTGTACTCTACACAGGTGGAACAAAACGAAACCCCAACAAAATTATCTGTTATATTAAAACTCAACTATATCAATAATTAAATTAGAATTTAAGTACAAAAAATGCTCTAATTAAAAGGCAAAGTTCACCAGACTGGATTTAAAAAAGTCTAACTCAGAACACATCTAGGTTGAAAGTGAAAGGCCAAAAACTATTTACCATGCAAAGACTAATCCAAAATTGTTAATATAGATATTTAATTTAAAAAATAGACTATAACAAAAAGAATTAATACAGATAAAGATCACTTCATAAAGATCTTGGTCTCAATTTTCCAGAAATACACTAGTATAAACTTACATACACCTAATAATATAACTTTGGATTATATAAAGCAAAGTTGACATAAATATAAGGACAAATTGACAAACTAACCATTTTATTGGAAAATATTTTATTTTATTTTTTAATTTATTTTATTTTTTACTATTTTTTAAAATTTATTTATTTATTTTCAATCGTTTAATGTCAACACATATTTGACATCATTTTTGACCACTCTGCTGGGTGACCATGAGGAAATAGGACTCACCATTCTGAAGCTGGAAGAAGCTGATGTCATTTGTGCTCATAGCCCGTACAACTCCCCCATGTGGCCAGTGAAGAAGCCTGATGGCTTCTGGTGCATGACAGTTGACTATTGGGAGCTGAATAAGGTTACGTTGTCCCAGCATGCCACTGTACCGAATGTCACAGATATCATGGATGGGTTGTCACATGAACTTGGACGATACCATAATGTGGTGGACTTGGCAAACGCCTTTGTCTCTATTGCCATAGCCTCAGAAAGTCAAGTACAGTTTGCCTTCACTTGGGAAAGGCAAGAGTGGACATTTCTTGTCCTTTCCCAGGGCTATCTACACAGTCCTACTTTGTGCCATGGTCTCATGGCTCAAGATTTAGCGACGTGGAAACGACCACCCGCAGTTCACTTGTATCATTATATTGATGATGTAATACTAACCTCCAATTCTCTTACAGAACTAGAAGCAGTGGGGACCAACCTGCAAGAAGCTCTCGCTGACTGGTTTTGGGCAGTCAACGAGGACAAGGTCCAGGGACCTGGGTTCTCTGTCAAATTCTTGGAAGTTGTCCGATCTGGAAAGACAAAAATAATGCCAGAGGCAGTGATTGATAAGATGTAGGCATATCCCCAACCCGAAACCATGAAGCATCTCCAAACCTATTTGGGACTGCTGGGGTATTGGAGTGTTCATTCCTCATTGATCCTCCTTGATGCAACCCCTGCACCACCTAGTGCAATGGGGTGCCCAGTGAGATTGGACTCCTAAGATAGAAGAGGCCTTTAAGGCTACAAAGCAAGCTGTAGCACAAGCCCAAACTCTATGTGTAGTAGATCCAACCCTCCCATTCCTTCTTACAGTGCAGGTGGATAATGCAGGGTTAGGATGGGGCTTGTGGCAGAAGCATGGTTCCCAGAAGGTGCTGATAGGCTTCTGGTCCCAGTTATGGAAAAACACTGAAGCATGGTATTCTCTGATAGAGAAGCAGCTGGCAGCCATATATGCAGCCCTTCTGGCCAGTGAGGCCATCACTGGCCCTAATCCCATAACCATACTGTCTGTGTACCCCGTGGAAGGATGGCTATGGTCTTGGGTGAAGACTCCCCATATGGGAATTTCACAGATCCCTACACTGACCAAATTGGGGGCATACCTGGAGCAACGGGCACAGTTCTCTGCAAGCCCCTTGTCAGGTCAACTGCAGTCTCTATTGAGACAAGTGCAATTTCAAGCAGAGCTCCTGGCAAAACCTACTAAAATGGGGGACATACTAAGTCCCTATGTAGAGGGTCGGGCTCCCATCCCTGAGGATACCTGGTACACAGATGGTTCATGTCACGGGCAGCCCCTGATGTGGGCTACTGTGGTGTTAACAGCCATCCACAGAAACCTTTTGGTATGAAACTGGTGCTGGTAAATCCAGCCAATGGGTGGAGCTTCGTGCTGTGTGGTTGGTCCTCATGAATGAAACTGGTCCAGTGCACATCTGCACTGACAGTTGGGCTGTGTATCAAGGTCTAACTCTGTGGCTGCCCCAATGGGCTGCCCAGGAGTGGATGATAGGCCACTGCTCCTTATGGGGCTGGGGATTGTGAGAAGACCTCTGGAAGTGGAGTCTTCAACAGGGCGTCCACCATATAACATGTCCTCAGCCATTGGCCATTACAGGCCCCAGGCAGTGATGCAGCTGATGAGCTGGCACGAGTCCGCTCCACCCGTGTATCACTGGTTCTGGCAGACATTGGCCCCTGGCTCCACCGAAAACTGGGGCATGTAGGGCCCTGTACCATGGAACAGGTAGTGAGGCAATGGGGGCTATCGTTGACCTGGACACAAGCGCAAGTTGCAGTGTCACAATGCCCCTGGTGTGCTGAGTGGCACCCAGAGAGATGGCAGGTAAAGAGTATCATGGGTGTGCTGTACCACGGGGCTAAGCCACTACAGGAATGGCAAGTGGACTACATAGGGCCTTTGCCCACAAATCAGGGACACCACTATGTGTTCACAGATGTGAACATGATCACTGGTCTAGGGTTTGCATGGCTGGTGGCAGCTGCTGATCAGTGTCATACTGTGACTGCTTTGGAACACCTCACAGTGACCTATGGCCAGCCCTTGTTAATCTCCAGTGACAGAGGCACTCATCTTACTAGACAAGAGGTGCAGACCTGGGCCCACACCAATGATATGCAGTGGCAGGTACATGTACCTTATCGCCAACAAGCAGCTGGAATGGGAATGAATTGCTGAAGGACAAACTGTGCACCTTGGTGGTGTGCGCCTTGTGCCCAGGCTGGCACCGTTGATACACTAACCTCCTACAGGCTATACACCTTCTGAATGAGCAGCCCCAGTGAATGGGATTGTCTCCCCTTGACAAGATTGTATCAGGCTTGCCGCAAGCTATCAAAGTATGCCCAGGCACCACTGCTAAACAGTTCTTGCCTCAGGCTTACCAGGGAGCTTTGCTCTTGCCAGCCCTAGAACCTTTGGCAGCAGGTAAACAGGCCACCTGGTCGTGGCCCTGGACTATACAGGTAACACAAGAGCCATGGGTGGCTCTGGTAGAGGCCTGGGGACAGGGCTTATGCAATGGGTTTTGGGTAGAACCCTGGATTTGCATTTGGCCCACACTCTTGTGAGTGTCACTCCTAATGGCTACGGAGGGTTCACTGTTAACAGGGAGTTATATCCTCAGCTTTTGGCCCATTCCTCTATATTGTAATGCCAGTGCAGACCCCCTTGCCTGCTACCCTTGGAGAAACTGTCTGGTACCACAGGCTAGGGGCAGCTCCTCTCCCAGCCACCCTTCTATCTCAAGATGGGCAGGTGGCCTGTGTCCTCCCAGAAGGATAGAACTTGCCCCTAATAGTCCCTCTGTCTGCTCTATCCTATCGCCCAGACTGACAACAAGAAACAGAGTCATGTCCTGGGCTCATGTGTTTGCTGCTGTCCACAATGTTTACTGCTGCTGGGTGTGTACTGAACTACCAGTGGAAGTGGCCGAGGGACTGCTGTGGCACATTACTCTGGCTACGGCTGAGAATTAGACGTGGCTGCGTACCTGGAACACTACACCTGAATGGGACCAGCGATAGTGGACCATGGAAGCACTGTTCCGCTGTGATCATTGCAACTCTCCACCCCTCATAGGCTATGCCATTTCCAATAGGTGGGGATGGCTGGCAGGAGAACATGTGGAATTGCGGGAGCAGGCCCCTCACTGTATAGAGCAAATAAAATCTGTGCCCAACTGATCATGGGTTGGCTAATCCTCAAGCTGTGTGCTAATACCACCCTTGCTAATATTTCCAATATCTGGTGGAATGGGCAATGTTATGTCGGTACAGAGCCTACCGACTGGCTACCTGCGAGTATCTCTGGGACTGCAGACATTAAGGCTGGCTCTACTTGCCCATTGATTGGATCAGCCGTTGTACCTGGGGACGTCCATATTTAGGTGGATGCATGTTATCCACCTTATCCCAATTGCCATATAATCAGAATCCCGTATATCACCGCTGGCACTGGCAGAAACGGGGAGCATGGTGGTTCTACACTCTGGTGTTCTTCATTCCAGGGGTGGGATCCATAGACATAGAATAGTAGGTAGGAGCTTTAGCCCAGCACACCATATAGCATCGAACGCTACGCGTCAGGCTATAACCCTTTTAATGGATGAAACCATGCAAATGCAGAAAGTAGTTCTACAAATCCGCATGGCCCTCGACCTGCTAACTGCTGTCCAGGGCAGCATCTGTGCCCTACTCCATGTAGAATGCTGTCTACATTCCTGATCATTCCAAGAAGACACAGGCAGCTCTCCAGGAAATGGATGCTGAAGTCCAAGCCATACATGCCTTGGGAGAAGACCCCTTGACAACTTAGTGGAATTCCTTAGGGTCCTCTTGGTGCTGGACAGTAGCTGTCCTAGCCCTTGTAGCCTTTAACCTTGTAGTATTTTGTTGTTCTTTATTTTATTGTTGTGGATTGTGGGCCCTAGGTAGTGCCTTCTGGGCCAGATCCTGCACTGCGACCCTGTATGAGTGGAGTGTGAGTCCCAAGTCTGTCTGTGATCCAGGCTTGCGGCTAAGGATTGGACTCTGGATTTAAAATGTTACATTAATGTAGTAGGGTGCCTGTGCCTAACTTATGTAAGTATGACTAAGCTTATTGTATTACACATGTGCGGCAGAATGCCACAATTGTTCTCTGACATTTATAAATCCCATGCGGTCCACTAGTGCAGAAGCACATGCTACTTGCTATAAAGTTTGTGACTGTCATTTCATTCTCATGTCAGCTCCTCATGCATTCTTTCAACTAGGCGTCTCACCACCAAACATTCCCTTCTTGGTCAGCTCAGCACTGACATTACATAAAACAAAATGACAAAACAAAATGACAAAAAAAAATGTAACTATGAGTAAGGTAAATAGCAGGAAGATAGATGAAGAGGAGAACAATCCTTATTAAGAGCAGGGCATTGTAAGCTTAAAAAGTAAGAAAAGATTTGCTATATCAAGATAGTAATGAACATTCATCATACATAGAGAAAAACTGAGACAACAGTGGCAGAAAAGGAGAGGATTCAAAGATCCAAATTTGCAAAAGAGAATGGAGGTAAGGCACACAAAGAAGAAAATGAACTAATA
>NW_006438134.1:48251-50513 GCF_000325575.1 Pteropus alecto | reverse complement strand
ATATAATTATCCTCTACATATTCATAATCATAACCACAAACCAAAAATTCAGAAGTGAAATATATAACAAAAAGAAGAAGGACCAGGGGAAAAAACCACAAAACCCAACCAAAATTTACAAAATAGACACACAAGGACAAGAAAGCAATGGAAACACTGAGCTACAAGAAAGTAAAACATAAAATGGTTATAGGAAAACCTCATATTTCAATAATCACCTTAAATGTGAAAGGAATGAACTCACCAATAAAAAGGCACAGAGTAGCAGATTGGATCAAAAAACAAAAGCCAACCTTATGCTGCCTCCAGGAGACACATCTCAGTTCCAAAGACAAATATAGGCTCAAAGTGAAAGGGTGGAAAATGATATTTCAAGCAAATGGCATTTGGAGAAAAGTAGGAGTAGCAATATTAATATTGAATGAAATAGATTTCAAAATAAAAAGGGTAAAGAAAAATACTGAGGGACACTTCATAATGATAAAGGGAATCATGCACCAAGAAGACATAACACTTATTAATATCTATGCTACCAATCAGGGAGCCCCGAAACATGTAAAGCAATTACTAACAGAACTAAAGGGAGAAAGAGATCAAAACACTATCGTAGTAGAAGACCTAAATACCCCACTGTTGGAGAGGGACAGATAATCCAGACAGAAAATAAATAAGGAAATAACATCTTTAAATGATACATTAGACCAACTGGACATAATTGACATTGAGAGAGCCTTCCATCCCAAAACACCTGCTTATACTTGTCTCTAGTGCAAATAAAACATTCTCAAGGATTGACCGCATACTGGGACACAGAGATAACCTCAAGAAATATAAGTAGGTTGAAATCATACCTAACATACACTCTGATCATAATGCTTTGAACCTGGAGTTCAACTGTAAAAAGAAAGTGGGAAAAACCACAAATACCTGGAGATTAAACAACATGCTACCAAAGAATAACTGGGTCAGGGAAGAAATAAAAAGAGAGGTCAAGAGATACATAGAAACAAATGATACTGATAGTACAACATATCAAAACTTTTGGGACACAGCAAAAGTGGTCATAAGAGAAAAGTTCATGTCATTACAGGCCTATCTCCAAAAACAAGAATGAGCCCAAATAAACAACCAATGCTCCATCTTAAAAAACTAGAAAAGGAAGAAGAAATTAAGCCTAAAGTCAGCAGAAGGAAAGAAATAATCAAAATCAGAGCAGAAATAAATGAAGTTGAAAACAAAACAAAACAAAAGAATAGAAAAAATAAATGCAACAAAGAGCTGGTTCTTTGACAAGGGTAATAAAATTGACAAACCCATGGCTAGATTCACTAAAGAAGAAAGAGAAAGGACACAAATAAACAAAATCAAGAATGAAACAAGGGAAATGATGACAGATTCCACAGAAATACTAAGGATCATACAAGAATACTATGAAAAAATACATAACACCGAATTCAATAACCTAGAAGAAATGGACCAGAACTTAGAAAAATGCAATCTTCCTAGACTGAATCAAGAAGCACTGGAAAATCTAAATAGATCGATCAACAGTATGGAAATTGAAACAATCATCAAAAACCTGCCAGAAAGTAAAAGTCGAGGACCAGATGACTTCAGCAGTGAATTCTTCTAGACATTCAAAGAAAGATTTAATACCTATTCTCCTCACACTCTTCCAAAAAATCTAAGGGGAGGCAATACAACCCAAATCATTTTGTGAGGCCAATATGCATCTGATATCAAAACCTGGTAAAGATAACATGAAAAAAACTACAGACCGATATCTCTCATGAATACAGATGCAAAAATCCTAAATAAGATCCTAGTGTACTGAATACAGCAACATATTAAAAAGATTATACGTCATGATCAAGTGGGCTTCATCCCAGGGGCTCAGGGATGGTTCAACACATGCAAATCGATTAATGTGATACATTACATAAACAAATTAAAAAATAAGTATCATATGATCATATCAACAGATGCTGAAAAAGCCTTTGACAAGCTACAGCATCCTTTTATGATCAAAACACTTAACACAATTAGTATAGAAGGAAAGTAGAGTAACATAATAAAGGCCATCTATGACAAACTCTCAGCCAGCATTATACTTAATGTTATAAAATTAAAAACCTTCCTTCTAAGATCAGGAACAAGGTAAGGCTGTCTCATATTGCCACTGTTATTCAGTATAACATTGGAGGTCCTAGCAAGTGCAATCAGGCAAGAGAAAGATAGAAAAGGCCTCCAAATAGGAAACAC
>NW_006438134.1:29914-46446 GCF_000325575.1 Pteropus alecto | reverse complement strand
TAAAAAATAAAATAATTAATTAAATAAAAAGAATAGAAAAGAAAAAATTAAAACAAAAGAGATGTTGTATTTCACCTACCAGACCACTAATTTGTAATTTGCTAGGGCAAGTGTTTATGTGGAAAAACAGTTGCTCTCTCGCACTGTGAAAAGACACAAGCATTCAAGGAAGTGGCTGTTAGCTATAAAATAATTAATTAAATAAAAAGAATAGAAAATAGAAAATTAAAACAAAAGAGATGTTGTATTTCACCTACCAGACCACTAATTTGTAATTTGCTAGGGCAAGTGTTTATGTGGAAAAACAGTTGCTCTCTCGCACTGTGAAAAGACACAAGCATTCAAGGAAGTCAGGCTGTTAGCATGCATCAGAGTTTCATTGTACAAAAACTATCTAAGAAGAATTTCCACTACTACAAATTTATTTTAACTAAGTGGACACGTGTACAAAAATGTATAGACAAGGGTGATGACAATAGTATTGTTTCTAAAAGCGAGCAAGTGCCCTCAATGTACAGCATAAAAATTGGATTGAATAGAATATGTTACTTCCATGCAATGGAATTCTATGCTGTCAAAACTCTAACTGTGTCTCAAGATCATCAGGCCACAGTTATGGTATTTATAAAGGAAATAAAACCACTTGAGAGAAGGGGTTAACACCACCAGAATCCACAGATGTGCGACTGTATTCATTTTGGCTTTCAATTTCTCAAATACTGTGCATAGAACACTTTCCCTCATTCTACTCAGCCTTCAGGTTTCAGCTCACAAGTTACTTACTTCCTCCTGGTTGTTTTCAATGACTACACAAAACTAGTTTTTCCCCCTGCCCCATGCAGGCAGAGAGTACAGTATTTTCCTAATCTAAAAAAATATTTGTCAAATTCCTGTTTATCCACCTTTTTCCCCCCTTATTTACTGAGAGCTTAATTAAGTTTGTAATCCCCAATGCCTTGTCAAACGTCCAGCAAACAGTGAGTGCTCCATGATACTGAATGCATAAAGTGGGTGCTAAATAAGCAGCCGTCATTATGACTGTTGATATTATTCTATTCAGAAAGGAGCACTATGAAAGGAGGGGAGTCGAGAATTTTGTGAGTTGCTGATCACCAGAGTCTGGATCCTGAGGGAGGGAGGTACTGAGATATTGGCACCAATACTGAGCTAGAACTGAAAAGTCAGGAGTAATCATAGCTCTTCCTTCTCTGTGTGTAATTATTTGTTTGTTAAATTACTGTGATATCTGAAGAGACAAAAAAAAATGGCATAGATGATTGAGGCTCAGTTCATCCCTCTGGCGACCAAATCAAAGTTGTGACAGAAACGAGGTGCAAACAGCAAGGAAAACCACCTGGGATCTAGATGAACAAGCCATATAACTAGAGAGAGAAATAATAAATCACCCTGCAACGGGAGGAGGCAGGATGGGGCAAGGATGCGAGGATGACCATTCCCGAGTGGCTGAGTGGGATGGAGGCTATGGGCAGCTGCATCCAGCAGCTGCAGATGCCTCTTAAAGGAGCCATGTCCACAAGTGGACTTTTGCCGTGACGGACCTGCTTGCTCTGAGCACCAGATCTAGGTGGGCTGTGCAGGGGGCACCAGGGACTTACAGGGGGACACTGAGTTGTCGGAGTGAAGGCCAAGGTGAGACTCGCTCTGTAGAGAAATGCTTGTGGTGTCCATTGTTCCTCTGTTGGGCCCTCCCCGCTCCCAAAGTGCAGACTCAGTGCTACCATAGCTAAGATGTCGTCAAACTGGATAACAGAGGTCGCTCCACCCACAGGAGTCCCTGAAACTCCACCTCCCCCAACTCGTGGCCCCACCCAACCCACATACAGGTGTGTCCTTACTTTGTCAGGTGCCCCTTGCTGAGCAGACTCACACTAGTGGCAGCTGGCCTCGATTTCTGGCTTTTTGAGGACACTATAAGCACAGCATCTGTGGATTGCTTGCTGAATCTTAACAGGAGGCCCCAGAGGGGCACAGGCTGTGGCTAAACTTGAGAACAAGAGCAAGGTTGTGATGTGTCTTGCTCTGGAAGCATATTTTAAACTTTTAAAGTGCCTTTGCAAACTTCTGCCCTAGTTTTATGGTATAAATTTAGAAGATAATCTTATTAACCTTCTTGGGGAGCCCCAATCTGTTTACCCCTTCTTGAATCCCATTGGAAGCTATGTATCCCTTTGTGGGTTTTCTCTGGTTTCCGGCTTTTTAAGTTCTGTCATGAGAGCCTCTTTCCCAGGGGTCCTGCTGTTTTCAGATGGAACATGTTAGGGAAGAATAAGCTGGTTGACATTTGGAGGATCATCTCGGGAATCATGCAGATGGTGCTGATGTTTTAGAGATGTGACAGGAGATACTTTAGGGACCACCTATTCAGCAGCTATTATTAATTCAGCATGTACCACAAACTATACTTTGTTCTAAGTGCTTTATTTATACTAACTCATTTAATACTCAAAACAAAAGCTCTATAAAAAAGGTAAATCCTTATCTGATTTCATAAATGAGGACACCAAGTCACAGAAAGTTTCAGTAATTTGCCAAGGATCAAAGTCTCATGTGCAAGAGCCCAGAATTGGGCCAGGAGATTCCCCTTCAGAGCTCATGCCTTTGACCACCATGTATTACTGCCTTCCTGGGTGACCAGGAGAGGGGACACTGTGGAAATCCTTTTTCATTGCTAAGGAGAGAATGTGTCAAAGTGGCAAGAATATGGATGATAAAACAACCCACTCCACTGGTTCTCTGTGAGGAGTAACCAAAAGAATGTACCTTAAGTTTCTCCAACAATGCTGCCTGATAAAAAATCAATGCTCTAATGTCACTCTTTGTTATCTCAGGAAGCAGGTATTGAAAGTTAATTTTGATGAGTAAAGTCATTTAGTCATCTTTATATTCTCAAAATTTTACCAAATGATTGTGTTACTTTGGTAAAATGTGAAGGTTATTTTTAGATAGGAAAAAGGGTTAAATGGAGAGATGTCACATCTTGAGCCTAAGCTTGTTCCATCACTAGGTGTGTCAGAGAGGTCTGTGGATGTTTATCTAATTGCTGGGACCAAAAATCAATTTGCAGAAGAGGCTGAGCAGCCTCCAGGGAGAGAATCAAATGAGACAGCAAGTCAGGCAGGAAAGAAACCTTAATTTTTGGAGGGCAGGAGGATTTATATCTCTCCTACGGAATTGTCAGTGATCAGCCTTCTCTATCTAATTTCTAATGAGAGAAGGTAGTTAAAAGAAAGCTCTGAAAGATAGACTAAAATAGAGGTCATGTGCTGTCTGATGTATGTGTTTTGCCATGGAATTAAAAAGAAGCAATTCACATATTATCAAGTTGGGGCCCATTGTGTGTTGATGGGGAAGAGTGTGGACATCACATATTCCCTGGCAAGACTTCAAAAACTTCTTGAGACATTTCTGTTCTTTCATAAGGTTCTTATTCTGTAGGCAATCACATGTCTTTTCTCTTTACACATCCTCCACCACTTTTTTTTTTTTTTTACTTTATGGCCTTGAACAAGTTTCCTAAGGTCTGTGAGTCAGTTTCTTCATCTGAGAAAGGAGAGAACTAATAGTAACTGCTTGGGCAGTTAAGATGTTCAGATGTTTCAATATATGTAAAGCTTTTAGAACAGTACCTGACATAGAGAGTACATTGTAGAGGAGTGTGTGGAGCCTCCACATGAACAATTCATCATTTCATTAATGTTTACCCCTATTGTCTGATACTCCATCTCCCTCAAAATCCTATAGATATCTACTCTAGCTCCACCTGCTTCTTGCACCTACCTGTGGCCCTACTCATCTTCCTGGTTCCAGCTGCCATTTATAAACATTTTCATAAGCATGGTAGTTTGGGTCTCTCTCAGCCCCTTATTTGCATCCTATCATGAAAATCCACCTGTTCTTAGAAGGGATCAGAAAATTTTAAGTAACAAATCTTTCTGACGACACCAAAACTGTGATGAAACCATGGAGCAAATAGCAAGCAGAGTCGCCTGGGGTCTGGGTGAACAGAAGCTCTACAACGAGGGAGAGAATTAAGGAATCACCTTGGAACAGTAGGAGGAGGCAGAGATGCGAGCTTGCCTGGTCCCACGCGGGCTGAGCGAGACAGAGGTTATGGCAGCTGCAGCCTGCAGGAGCAGACATTCCTCTTAAAGGGGACATGACCACGACTGGACTTCTGCGGTGACAGACTCGCTCTCCCTGAGCTCCAGCACTGGGGTGGCGGTGCCAAGGACATACAGGGGCACACTGGGTTGTAGGGTTTCGTGTTGAGGCCCAGAGGGGAGGGTTTCTCCGAGGCAGAAGTGCTGGCAGTATCCATTGATCCTTGGTTGAGCCCTCCCCGCTACCACCATAGCTGAGATAACAGACTGGATAACAACAAACTGGATAACAGAAGTCGCTCCGCCCAAAGGATTCCATGAAACTCTGCCCCTCCCAACAAGTGGCCCTACCCAAGCCACATCCAGTGGTATCCTCGCCATGCCCTGTTCTCCTTGCCGAGCAGCTCCAAGCCTCACACTGGCAGCAGCCGGCCTCGGTTTCTGGTGTGGTCTCTTGAGGCAACTATAAGCACTGCATGGTGGCAGCCATCTGTGGATCGCTTGCTGACTCTGGTCCCAGAGAGGCACAGATTGGGGCTAAACTTGGCCTGCAGCTGGACCCCTCAGGACTGTGCCACTGGGCCCCACAAAGACACGCTAATAAGACTGGGAGACTTAGCAGCTTTACATGGTACATAGGCAGACACAGAAAGGCAGCCAAAATGGCGAGACAAATAAGCATGCCACACATGAAAGAACAGAACAGAGCCCCAGAAAAAGATCAAAACAAAGCTGAGTCGCGCAATCTAACAGATGCAGAGTTCAAAACACTGATTATAAGGATGTTCAATGAATTTAGGGGAAGAGTAGAGAACTTTTAACAATGAGATAAAAAGACATAAAAATGGAAATGGGAATTAAAATAGGGAACCAGTTAGAAATGATGAATACAATATCTAAGATGAAGAGCACATTACAGGGAGTCAACAGAGGAGAAGAAGAGGAGGATAGAATCACCGATATAGAGGATAGGGTAGCAGAGGACACCCAATCAGAACAACAACAAGAAAAAAGGATCCCCCCCCCCAAAAATGAAGATAATTTAAGGAGACTATGGGACAACATCAAGCATAACAACATTTGCATCACAGAGGTACAAGAAGGAGATGAGAGAGAGCAAGAAGTTTAAAACCTATTTGAAGAAATAATGATGGCAAACTTCCCTAACCTCATGGAGGAAATAGACATACAACTCCAGAAGCTCAGAGAGTCCAAAAAAGATGAACCCAAAGAAGCACACACCAAGACACATCATAATTAAAAGGCCAAAGGTTAAATACAAAGAGAGAATCTTAAAAGCAGCAAGAGAAAAGCAGTTAGTTACCTACAAGGGAGCCCCCATAAGACTGGCAGCTGATTTCTCAAAAGAAACTTTGTACAGAAGGACTTGGCACAAACTATTCAATGTGGTGAAAACCCAGGATTAACCATCAACATCACCTTATCCAGCAAAGCTATCATTCAGAGTTGAAGGACAGATAAAGAGCTCCCCAGACAAGCAAAAGCTAAAGGAGTTCATCACCACCAAGCCAGTATTACAGGAAATGTTGGAGGAACTTCTTTAAGAAGAAGAAAAAAATATGTGTCAAAAATATGAATAAAGAATGGCAATAACTGAATATCTATCAACAAGTTCTTCAAATGAAAAAGAATTAAGTGCTCCAGGCAAAAGTTAGGATGGCTGAATGGATAAGAAAGCAAGACCCTTACCTATGCTGTTTGCAAGACATTCACTTCAGATTAAAAGACACACACAGACTAAAAGTAAAGGGATGGGACCTAGATGGTATGGTGCTGAATGGAGTAAGTCAGGTAGAGAAGGACAAATGCCATATGATTTCACATACATGCAGAATCTAAAGAACAAAATAAGCAACAACAACAACAACAAAGCAGAAATAAACTCATAGAAACAGAACATTTTGAGGGTCATCAGATGGGAGGGGTTTTCGAGAGTTCGGTGAAAAAGGGGTAAGGGATTAAGAAGTACAAATGGACAGTTACAAAATAATCATGGAGATACAAAATATAGCATAAGAAATATAGTCAATAATATTGTAATAAATATGTATGGGGAGAGGGGTACTAGATTTATTGGGGTGATCACTTTGTGAGTTATAGATCTCTAATCACTATGCTGTACTAATATCGTATCCCAACTATAATTGAAAAATTTTTTAGATTAATAACTGATATGCTACAGAAAAAAAAAAGAATACTGGATATTATTACAACAGTGTAGAGAGTGACATCAGAAACATAGCAGAGTGAGAGATGTCCCCAGATCTCTCCCCTTGAAAAAAACAATAAGGTGAACATCTAAAACTCAACAAAAAACACCCAAACTGCATACCAGCATGCCTGACCGTGGGATCTGTGCAAAAGAGCTACCACAGGTCAAAACTCTGGAAGTCGAGAGTAGGTCAGAGGAAACAAAGCTGCCTCTGCAGCCGGAGCTCCCTGCAGGAGGAGGGGAAGGGGAGAAGGTGTGGTGGGTTCCCTGAACAGCCCCGCCTGAGAGAGCTGTGAGCTCCACGCAGCAGCAGTGCCCAGGGATCATGGCAGAAAGCAGAGAAGTGGGGACGGCAGAGAAGTAGGGACGGCAGAGAAACAACAGCTGATTATTACCAGCCTTGGATGCAAAACCCAAGGTTGAGCGGCAACCCCCATCCCCCAACCCAGAGGGCCCCTCACCCCATATCCTCCAAGAAAGAATACCGCGGAGCCCCAGGGGAATCTGAACAAATGCCACCGAAACTGTCCTTAATACTGACAGGGACTGAGCCTGAAGACAGCGAGTGTGATTGAATATTAATAAGAAAAAATAAAGGCATTATTAAGACTTTATATAAAGCAGAGATCCAAGAGGCTTAGATGCCACCTACTGGAAAACTAAAGAAAAACGCCTTCTTTGCAACAGGCTAAAGAGAGACCTTCATATAATAAATATTCTTTCAGGAAAAAAAGCAGACTGTACTTCCATTCATGCCCAGGCCAAGAAATAGTCCATTAAACACCATGAACAATCAAGGTGACAAGGCATCTCAGAAAGAAAGAGAAAAATCTCCAGAAAATAAGCTTACAGACATAGAAATATGTGACTTAAATGACAGAGAATTCAGGATGGTACTTCTGAAAAAACTCAATGAGACCTGAAACGACTCATATCGACAATTTCAGGAATTGAAAAAACTAGATGAGCAGAATGAGTTCTTTAGCAAGGAGATTGAAACCCTCAAAAAGAACCAAATAGAGATTCGGGAGACGAAGAACACACTGCAAGAGATGAAAAATGAAATAGCAAGCATGGGAAATGGAGTCCATGAAATGGAGGAAAGGATGAGGGATATCGAAGACAGAAATCTAGAAATAAATCAGAAGGAAGAAGAGAGAAACCGAAGAATGAAAAATAATGAAAGAGAGGTACAAGAACTAGCTGATACCATCAGGAGAGGAAACATACGGATATCCATATGGGCATTCTTGAAGGGGAGGAAAAGAAGCAGGGATTAGATAATTTCCCAAATCTTAGGAAAGAGCTGGAGCTAGGAATTCAAGAAGTCAACAGAACACCCAATTATCTCAACCCAAAATGGCCTTCACCAGGACACATTGTATTAAAATTATCAAAAGTCAATGACAAAGAAAGAATTCAAAGGGTAGGGAATTCACACAGCCAGGGAAAATAAGACAGTAACCTATAAAGGAAAACTTATGAGATTATCCTCGGACTTCTCAGCACAAACCTTACACGCCACAAAGGAGTCGAATCAATTATTCAAACTCTTAAGTGAAAGGAACTACCAGCCAAAAATAATATATCCAGCAAGGCTCTCATTTGGATATGAAGGAGAAATAAAGAACTTTCCAAACATACAAAAATTGAGGGAATTCTCCACTATGAGACCTGCACTACAGGAAATACAGAAAGGGGTCAGCTCACCTAAAACAAAATGACAAAATAAATACATAACTAGATGTAAGGTGACTAGCAGGCAGATAGAAGCAGAAGAGTGCAACCCTTCCTAAGAACAGGGCATTATAAGCTTAAACAATAAGAAGGGATTTGCTATTGCAAGATAGTAATGAACTTTCAGCATACATAGGGACAAATTGAGACAACAATGTCTGAAAAGGGGAGGATTCAAAGATCCAAATTCACAAAGAGGAATGGAGACAAAGCAAATGCATAAGAATATATAGTTATCCTCTACATGTTTGTGATGGTAACCACATGCCAAAGATTCAGAACTGAAGTATGTAACATAAAACAAGAAGGAACAGAGGGGAAAACCCACAAAACCCAACCAAATTCAAAAACAAACAAACACACAAGGACAAGGAAGCAATGGAAACACCAAGCTACCAGAAAGCAAAAGATAAAATACCTATAGGAAAACCTCATATTTCAATAACCACCCTAAATATAAATGGACTGAACTCACCAATCAAAAGGCACAGATTTTCAGATTCGATCAAAACACAAATCCCAACCATATGCTGCCTCCAGGAGACACATCTCAGCTCCAGAGACAAATATGGATTCAAAGTGAAAGGGTGGAATATGATATTTCAAGCAAATGGCATTCAGAGGAAAGCAGGGATAGTGGTACTAATATTGGACGAAATAGATTTCAAAATAAAAAAGGTAAAGAAAGATACTGAGGCATACTTCATAATGATAAAGAGAATCATGAACCAAGAAGACATAACACATATTAATCTCTATGCTCCCAATCAGGGAGCCCCGAAATATGTAAAGCAATTACTAACAGACCTAAAGGAAGAAACAGATCAAAACGCTGTCGGAGTAGGGGACCTAAATACCCCACTGTTGCATATGGACAGATCATCCAAACAGAAAATAAATAAGGAAATAACATCTTAAATGACACGTTAGACCAACTGAACATAATTGACATTGACAGAGCGTTTCATCCCCAAACAGCTGCTCATACACTCTTCTCTAGTGCACACGGAACATTCTCAAAGATCGACCACATACTGGACACAGAGAGAGCCTCAACAAATATAAGAGGGTTGAAATCATACCATCCACATGCTCTGATCGGAATGCATTGAAGCTGGTGATCAACTTACGAAGGGAATAGAGATTCTCTATTCCCTTTTGAAAACACCAAAATGTTGATTTAAAAAAATCAAGGAAAATCTAAATAAATGAATAGACTTATAGTGTTTGTGAAATAGAAGAGTCAACATAATAAAGGTGTCATTTCTTCCCAAATTGAGATATATGGGTTTAATCCCTATCAAAATCTCAGAAAGATGTTCTGTTGATATAGACTACACACACACACACACACACACACACACACACACACACACACACACACACACATATGATTGTTCAATATCATACATACAATTATTCTAAATTTTATAGGGGAAGGCAAATGAACTGGAATAGCTAAAATAATTTCATGAAGAACAATAAAGTAGGAGCTTTCCCGCTACCTGATTGCAAGACTTATTGTACAGCTACAATAATCAGGATTGTGTGGCATTGGCAGGATGATAGTTATATAGATTAACGGGACAGGCTAGAGAACCCTGAAATAACTCTGAGACAAGTACAAACAAGTGATGCTTTTAAAAAGTGCAAAAGTGATTCAATGGGAGAAAGTCAGTCTTTTAAACAAGTGGTGCCAGAGCAATTGGATAACCATAGCTAAAACAAACCAAAACTAAAGCCAAAAATCCAAAAAGCAAACACCGAAAACCAAAAACCAAAACCAAACAAACAAACAAAAACCCGCCTTGGCCTAAATCTCACACATCATACAAAAATCAACTGAAAATGAATCAGATTTAAATGTAAAACGTAAAATTTCGACACTCTTAGAAGACAAGATAGGAGAAAATCTTTACTCTTGGTGAATATTTTGGAGACATGACAACAAAAGCACGATCCATACAAGAGAAAAATTGATAAAGTCCTTGTTGAGAAGATGAAAAAGACAGGCTACAGGCTCAGAGAAAACATTTGCAAAGCACATATCTGACAATGGACCCATCTGTAGAACACACCTGTTAGAAAATGAGGAAAAGACACAAAGAGATATTTCACAGAAGAAGACATATGGGTGGCTAACAGATACATGAAATGATATTCAGCATCACTGGACACTAAGGGAATGAAAATTAAGATCATGGTGCTATATCGGTATGCAACTATTACAACAGTTTAATTTTTAAAAAATTCATGAAAAAAATAAAACAAACACCGGAGAGGATTTGGAGAAACTGGATGTCTCATACATTGATGGTGGATACATGAAATGGAACGCCCACTTTGGAAATTAGTTTGGCAGTTTCTTTAAAAAAAAAACTAAACCTACGCTTAACATATGACCCAGAAATTGCACTCCTGAGTCTTTATCCCAGAGAAATGAAAAGTTACATCCGCACGAAAACCTATACACCATTGTTCATAGAAGCTTTATTTGTAATAGCCCGAGTCTGGAAACCAAAGTGCCCACCAACAGGTGTATGGCTAAAGAAACTATATCATCCATATCATACTACTCAGCAATAAAACAAAATGGGCTTTCGATACACACAACAACGTGTATGGACCTCAAGGGCATTAATCTGAGCGAAAAAAATCCAATCCCTAAAGGTCACATACTGCATAATTCCTTTTTATATAAGTCTTGAAATGAAACAATTATAGAGATGGAGAGCAGTTTAGTGGTTGCCCAAGTTCAGGGATGGTACTTGGGGTGGGGTGGGGTGGGGCTGTGGGTGTGACTACAAAGGAGTGGCACAAATGTTTGTGGTGATGGGAGAGTTTTGCATCTTGAGTGTAGTGGTGGTCACACAAATCCACACATATGACAAAATGATCTTGGGGGAGACTGGGCGAAGGGCGCATAGGACCTGCCTGCACTATCTTTGCAACATCCCGTGCATCTATAATTTCAAAAAATATAAAAAGCAAAACAACAAAAGCGGAACACTCTCTCTCTCTCTCTCTCTCTCTCTCTCTCTCTATGAGCCCGAGGTCCTCTATCTCTCTCTCTCTCTCTCTCACTTTCTCTCTCTCTATCAGACCTAGTGCCTCTTTTGGGATTCAATCAATAAAATGCAATGAAAGTATTTCAAACACAACAAGCCAAAAACACTACATAGATGCTTTATACCTCATTAGCTACAAGCTAAGGGAGGAAAGGCCAAAACCCAAGAAGGGCAAAATGAAGTTTTGCACCATGGGAACAGTATTATGGTGAGTGTAGAACCATTGTTATCTAGTTGCTCTTGCCATGGAGGAACTCCTCCTAGCATGCCCCAAGGTGGCGCTAAAATTACTAGAGGAAAGGTCCCTAAGTTCCTGGAGCTGGATTGAATCGCTGGCTGATAAGATTCTTTGTCTTACAGCTTGATTCTGTTACTCCTCCTGACCATGTTCCCAAAAGGATTTCACCCAAGGGGTCGGCAATGCTGGCACTCATGACCCCATCTATTCTGATCTTCCTTCACTGAGGGTGAAAGTCTTAGATTTAATATGCCCATTCCTTTAGGAGCCTCTGAAACATCCTTTTACTTTTTTTGCTGCCTCTGTTTTTGGCTCCTCTCTTTCCTGAACCCTTTCTTGTTGAAGAGGATGTTGGGTGGTATCAGGATTGAGTGTCAAGTTATTGAGTTCTTGTATTAGCTGATCCCAGGAGGAAGACTGAGATGTTGAGATCCCAGAGGTGTTTCCCATATAGCTCTGGCAGTAGCGGCATTCACATCTGAATCTCTTCTGGTCTATATCACGTGAAGGAGGGTTTTTTGCTTTTCTGTCAGCCTGATAAGGTGCCTTGGGCTTGACATATCTCCGTCTGGTGTGTTCCACTAATTGTTTTTTTTTCTGAGGTACCCTTGAACTTCCCCACTGTTGTTCTTCCATCCTTTCAAGGAAAAAGAAAATTATATATATTAGAAACACAAAGAGTATATTTAAAACATGCCTTGTTATATATCATTCCTGGAACACCTACTAACACACATACATGCATTTCAGAAAGAGTCTTTGATAATTTCAGCAACTGAAATCTATATTTCTAATTTATTTGGTCATTTTTTTTGATGGGCACCAATATAAGCAAACAATTTAGTCTGAAATTTTGAAATATTGGTTTTAAATCAATTTGCTCCCTACTGGATCACACATGCCACAAGAAACCCCAGGATCACATTTCTTCAGTTGGAGAGTACAGATCACAGTTTCTTTCTTTTTTCCCCCACCCCCACACCCCATCTCTTGAAATGATCATTTGGTTCTATTCTATTCTGTTAGTTTAGTAAATAACACTAATTTTTTTGTGTGATAAGAACACTTAATATAAGACCCACTCTCTTAGCAAACACTTAAGTATACAGTACAATATTGTTATCTACAGACACAGTTTTTTAATGTACGAATACTGATATCTTTTGAAGCACCACTTCACAGAACGTCTGTTCTTTATCTATTATTTTAAACTCTTATTCCCTCCATCAATTTTGTGTAATGCAATATGAGGCCGTCCTACCATAGTTGAGACCTTGAGATTCTCAGGCCCCACAAATAAATTTACTCCTGATCCTAAAAGGTAAGGTGTTAAGGATAATGCTATATTTACAATGCCTCTTGTAGTCAATAATATTGTAATAACTATGCATAGTGCCAGGTAGGTACTAGTCTAATCAGGGGATCACTTTGTAAATTATATAAAGGTCTAACCACTACGCTGTACACCCGAAACTAATATAAAATAATATTGAATGTCGACTGTAACTGAAAAAAAATTTTAAAGGGGAAGTGAAGGGCAATAAGAGGTTCAAATTTCCAGTCATAAAATAAATAAGTCATGGGGATGTAATGTACAGCATAGGGAATATAGTCAATACTGTTGTAATAACAATGTATGGTGTCAGATGGTTACTAGACTTATCATAGTGATCACCTCTTCAGGTATATAAATGTTGAATAACTATGGTATACACCTGAAGCTAATATAATATTGTTTGCTAGCTATATTTTAATAAAAATCTTTTTAAAAGAAAAAAAGTAGACCCTGCTTATACTTGATATCTTTGCCTGCTAGAATGCATGTTTGTAAAATATTTTATTTTGGTTGAATGTTTTTAAGGGTTGTTATGAAGTAGACTATTTGGAGTGTCACAAAATATCTAAAAGATTGTGTGTGCTTAAAATTAGAATATTTAAAGAGTCATTAAACTATAAAGCCAGAAAAAGAAATGACCCCTAAGTAAACACATTTCTTTTCAAACTTTTTCTGTCTCTACGTGTGGCTGGAGATATATGCATAATTTACACTGCTGACGTCATGCCCTCTCTACAGTTTTACATCTGGCACATTTATACAATCATTTACTGTTCTTTTTCTAACCATAAATGTAATTATTTAGAACATAAAATGAACAACAGCAAAAACAAACAGACAAAACAAGGACTGTTTGGAAGAAAGTGTAAGCAATGGGTTGAACTCTGAACAAATATAAAAACATACCATGAAAACTACCAGAAATAAACATTGTGTCACTGGCTCACAAATACTGCCATTAATTTTAATCAATAATGATTGTTTACCTAGGAAAGGCAAGAGAATCCATGGAAAGATCTCTGCAAATAACATATTGAGAAACCTTAATGGAAAATCTGAAAGACTTAGAACAAGAAAATGATACAATTCTCTTGAGCACTCTATTAGAAAATTTTGATGAATGGAGAGAATTTGAGTCTAGGTAGAGGATTATGGGCAAGGTGGCTGTGGTGAGGAGAAAGACATCCCCACAAAATCCCCCAGACACCAGTCACATCACTGATCTAATTCACAATTACAATGCAGTGATCCCTTGACCCCATTAGGGGTGCCACTACATGCAGTAGTTCATCAGGAACAGGACAGATTATGCCACTCTGACTTAAGGGCCTCGGCAGGGGAGATGGGGTAGGATGGGCAGGGAGGTGAGGAGTTAATGGTATTACAACATCCGAGGGAGATTATATTGTAGGTCAGTCCTCCAGTATGATAGTAAACCCAAAACCAGTTTCTTAACCAGAACATCCATAATTTTCACATTCGATACAATCATAATCAAAATGTCAGTTGATTTTTATTTTCAGAACTTGCAAAGAATGACCACAATATTCAGGTTTCAAAGTTCCCTGGGAAGAATGGCAAACCATGTTCGCTTTTGTTTTTGTTTTCTTTTTAAAAGAAGAATAAACAACTTTCTAAGGCATAGGTTACTACAGTCTGCATGTTAGACATATGTTTAAGTTAGACATAAACATATAAAATAACAATTGTTCATGAGCCATTTTGAACACCGACCACCATCCCTCTAGTTTCAAAAAGAGAAGGGAAAAGAAAGAAAAAGAGTTGGTTTCATAGTAGACGTTCTGCTCAAAGAGGTTGACATTTGACACTTCCTAGGATCAAAAGGAAAGGAAGATATTAAACCATCTAACATATGTGCTCAGTCCTGGGTAAAGCAGTTTGCCTCGTTTATTTGTCAAAATATAGCAGAGAAGCAGGGTAAGGCGTGATTCAGATTCAGTTCTTGCCAGCAAACTCTTGACACCTATTATGTGATAGCCACTGTGCTGGGAGATTAGGGGACACAAAGATAACCCAGACAGAGACACCCAAGGGCTAATTATCACAGCTCTATGGCCGAGGATGAAACTTTATGGAGACATAACCCAGCACAATTGAGAAAAAAGATGCAGCATTCGAGCAGCTACCAAAAGCAGAATTGGGCCAGACAGCCAACCAAATAAATAAGACCCTCTGAGGCACTGGCCAGAACGAATGCAAGTGGAGCATGGATTGAGGAGAGCTTGAGGGTGCTAGCAGGGAAAGGTAAGTCTGAGATCCACCATCCAATAGACAATTCGAGGGTCGTTCCCCAGTATGCACAGTCTTCCTACCCACATCATGACCAAACCAATTCCTAACAAAGTCTCAGGTCACCTCTTCCTAAAGCTAATCCCCTCTTGGTTGTTGTCACCATCCATCCATCCCTGAACTCCTCACTTCTGTGGCCCTTGAAATCAGTGTCTCAAAATGGAGCTCCTACGTACACTCTTATTCATTTAAATGTGATAATTTTCGGTTCCTTGACGGAAGTTCTGCACCTTCAAATACAAGGACTGCATCGAATTCTGCCTCTTCAAATAGCTGGCAAAATAGAGCTGGGTACACCTAGGATGGGATGTTTTACTTAAACATTTTTTAGGTGATATGAAGTTTCTTTTCATCTCTTTCTACTTGCTGGTACCCTGAGAGGTGCAGGTAAGACAGACCATGAACAATTGCTTAAAAAACAAAACAAAACAAAACAAAAAAACTTACCCAAGATAGAGTTTGGTATGTATAGGTAAGTAGTGTCTGAAATGTGAGGAGAAATCGGTGATTGATAATATGACCAAATTTCCAATCACTGAAGAGTTCCACTACTGGGATGTGCTCTACTCCAAAATCCTGTCACCCAAAGATACACCCATTTTCTAAATGTTACATACACTGCCGCTTTTTGACTTCTTTTAACGAAACTGTCTAAATGAGTCCACAGTAATGCAGAAAACAGAAAATAATAAAATTGGATCTAATCATAAGTCACATGCTGACTGGCGCTCCCCACCCCCTCCCCGTACACACAGTCGAAAAAATAAAGATGTTCTGATGATATCAATTCTGGAAAGATGAGTTTAAATAAGTACTTCAGGCAATGGGGCGGGGGCGGAGACTGAAGGATGGTGGCAGAGTGATACGGGAAGAATGATGGTAAGGAAAACATTTCTAAGCAACAGTTGGCATAAAACGTCACTGCAGAATTAATAGCACATCTAATGGTTTGAACTATTCTGAGTGCTTTATGTATCTTTTCTGACCTGCTGGAATGTGAGCCATAAAAGATCAGTTAAGTGTTTCCTAATTCATTGATGTGTGCTAGTTTTCTGCCCCTGCACAGAATGTCTATACCCCAAAGACAGGGACTGTGTTGTCTTCTGGTTCTGCCTTTGCCCCAACAAGTGCCTGGTGGAATAGGTACAAAGCATTTGAGTTCAAAGAAGAGGAGGTAAAAGATGGTTGACTGACTGATGAGGTGTGGCTTCTAGAATGACACAGTAGATCCCCACGGAGCTGCTTGATGTTAGGGGAAATACCCATACAGTCCAGAGCCTGAGTCTCAGCTGCCCCACATTACTATCTTGACACTTCTCTGTAAAGTGAGCATAATTATATGCTCACACATTTTGAGTTGTATTGATAGTTATATGAGATAAGGAATATAAATGTTGGTGCTTACAGGTATAACCCTGATTTATGGGACCCTCTCTTAGCACTTAAAGTCCGGTCCTTAGAGAGGCAGTGGATGAAAGCCATCAGGAAT
>NW_006438134.1:20501-29845 GCF_000325575.1 Pteropus alecto | reverse complement strand
TGGACCCGCACAGCCTGGGTTTGTATCCCATCTTCCCCAGTCACAGGCTGTGTGTCTTTGGTCAGGCTGTGTAACGTCTCTGGACCTCATAATCTCATTTGTCAATGGAGAATAATGATTGCACATTCCTTATAGGGTTATTGGAGATGAATAAGTAAAGTAAAACATGTGAAATACTCTGCAGCGTGCCCGCACGCAGGACATAATCAGTATACTTCAGCTTATGGCAATTTATTATGATCACTAACATCTCACCACAAAAAAAAATACGGACCGCTGCTCAAATTTAGGCCTATCAGTTATGAGTACAAACACCGCTATCTTTTCCCCTCTCTTCCTGTGATAACGGAAGGACCATGCCAGGTCATTTTAATTCCCAAGCTCCCTGTTGAGATCCCAAGGGAGGAACTGAGTTCACATGAACTTACATGTTCAGGAGTCCCTTCTGAGTACACGAGAAGTTGATGGTTTTTGCCACAACACCGCTCTGGATATGTCATTGAAAACAGATTTTCCCAGCGTAGTACTTATTTTCTCATTTGGAGACTGTCGTGGTGAATGGTTTTGTACTTATCAGAGGGCTCTACAGGGAAAACAGATCAAATCCTTTACATGTCATGAAAATCTAGACACACATCTTAACCTGGACACCATTTTGAAATAGCATCGTGATGCTCTGGGCCCCATGCTAGAGGCATGAGAGCCCCGTCGTATTTGCCAAGAGTGGGCACTGGAGACCAAAGAATGGAACATGGAACACCTAAGCAAAGGAAAACAGCACAAATGCAAAGGTACTCACCTCTGCAGGCAGAAGCCTCTGCTTCCCACAGTGTGGAGTGAGGTTGCACGGCCTGGCTGCCCCCAATGCTGTTCTTACTCCCGTCCTCCCAACTTCTGACCTGACTGTGAACCCAGCTTATGTTTAGAACTCTCACTTGAGGTACTCTGTGCCTTTGCAGCACTCCTCTCCTACACCTGTTCAGTGTTTGCTTGGGATTTTCTCAGTCGATCTGATTCTTCCTGCCCATTGCATTTTGGGGATTTCCTATCATTTCTCAGGCACAGGGCCAGGCCCCTCTTTCTTACTTTCTAGTGCAATTATGAATCAAAGATAACTCTATTCTGGCATGATCCAAGACTTATGCCTGGAGCAAAAGCCTGGAGCTTTTTCTCAGGCTGCCATCTGGATCCCATATCCAGGTGGAACGGAGACAGGAAATATCTGAAAACCATTGCTCAAGTGGATATGTTGCACTTATGTATTGTTGGTATCACTGATGATTGTCAGGGGGAGGACCCAAACGACACATTGGATGGTTAAGAACTCTAGAGAGTACTGCAATAACTGACCACATATATACCTAAGGGCAGGGAGAAGGCACTCCATGAAACAGATTGAGTGGGAGTGACCAAAGAAGCAGGAGGAAAACAAGGACAGTGGCCTTGCTGTGGAAGTGAAAAAGGTCACCCAGACTTCTCAAGTCCACTGATCAGTGGGTTCACATTCTTGAACCTGCTGAGGTAAGCCTAAATAGCATCTATGCCTTCCATTTATAAAGTCCAATAACCTACTTTTAGGGTTATTTAAGGCAACTTTTAGGGTTGCATTCTTCCAATTAGTGTTTATTGAAGGCTTGCTCTGCTACATCTGTCCATTGTGTGTGGTAAGCCTTCAGGGAATCGCTCAGTGGAGCTCCAACCTGCATTGTCCAAGTTGCATTTTGAAGGAGGGAAATGTGGGAGTTACACTGGTACCATAAGGTTCTGGATAGGGTGGGGATAATGAACACAAACATCCCCCACATCAACAGAAAATTGAGCCGAGAAATTTACTCTACCCACTCATTCATGATATTTTGTTTCCAATAAACAAATTGATGGCATAACAAGAGCTACACTGCCCTGTGCGTGTGCCTCCTGTCATTGTCACTCACACGACAAGCGTGTTCTGAGTACCTGTCGGGCACTAGGCTCCAGGACCTGTGCTTTAACAGACTTTGTGTGCACAGGAATGTTTCAGGCAGGATAATAGTCCTCAAACAGCTCAGAGTCAGGTAGGCAGGGAACAGTACTGAAGACAATGACAAAGCAAGAGTTATGAGACCACATCAGGTGTGAGCCAGGGGATTCTCCAAGCACAGAGAAGAGACCCATAACCCCAGCTGTTCAGGAATGGCTTCTCTTAGGGGTGGTATAATAAAATATTATTGTCCCCATTTGCAGATGAGGTAACTGAGGATCAGAGAGGATAAGCAACCCACTAAAGTGGTGGAGCCCCTTTTCAACCTGTCTGTTGAAATGCAAAGTCCTTTTATGCTGTGAATTCTACTAATCTCCCCATCACGATAGGGTCATCTGTTTTTATTCACATTCACCATCCCCCGTACTTCCTCTTCATTCTGCTTTACCTCTTACATTCTCAAAACCCGCTAAGTATAATAAAAACACCTTTTGGTTCTATCAGGCTTTTATTCTTTCGCTAAGTGGACTGTTACATCTTGGCACAACCTAAAACTGAATAGTAAGCTTTAATTTGTAGTCTATGCACAGGATGAGTTAATGAAAAATGGATCACTGCTGTCAAAGTGTTAACTGACCGTTACACTGAGTATCAAACACAACCTTAAAACTCTATCCACATGCAGTTATCACCTGGAAAACCACTGCTCCTCTCTAAAGCCATTCATAACATCTTACAATAATGGATTTTATCAAATGCTGGAAGTTCTCATGCAGGAGATAATACCTCTTTGATGTTCCAAATTCATGCACACCAGTTATTGGGCATTGCTAAAAATACTTGCTCATTACCATATGGAAATCTTTTCTTATTTTTCCTTGTTCTCCCATTGATAACTCTGGCGATTGATTCAGGCAAAGCCATGAACACTTGATTATTTAGACATTTTAGTGGTATGACCATATATCTAATAATGGTGGAAGTCTAATGCCCATGATCTGCTCCACTCCAGAAAATTGGTTGTCCAAGAAGTCATTTGCTCTAGATATTCTGACAAACTTGTTTGTTTCTTTGTCTGTTTGTTCATTACTTAAGTATAGTTGGTATACAATATTATATTAGCTATAGTAGTTTTTGGTGTGCAATATAGTGATTTGACATTTTTATACCATTCAAGGTGATCACCCCACTAATTCTAGTAATTGTCACTGTGTAAACTTATCACGATATTATTGATTATATTCCCCTTCATCTTTTTCACCCATCCCCCCATCCATAAGTGAAACCATACCGTATTTGTCTTTCTCTGCCTGACTTATTTTACTCAGCATAGTACCCTCTAGATCCATTCATGTTGTCACAAATGGCAAGATTTTAATTTTATTTTATTGCTGCGTAATATTCCATTGTGTTTATGTGTCTGTCTGTCTGTCTGTCTGTCTGTCTATCTCTCTGTCTGTCTATCTCTCTGTCTGTCTATCTATCTATCTATCTATCTATCTATCTATCTATCTATCTATCATCTATCTATCATCTATCACATCTTCTTTATCCAATAATCTATTGATAGACAGTTTGCTTATATATCATGGCTATTATAAATAATGCTGCCATGAACATAAGGATGCACATATCTTTTCAAATTAGTGTTTTGGATTTCTTTGGGTAAATATCTAGAAATAGAATCACTGGATCATAAGGTAGTTCTATTTTTAATTTTTCAAGGAACCGCCATACTGTTTTCCATAGTGGCTGCACCACTTTGCAATCCCACCAGCAATGCACGAGGGTTCCCTTTTCTCCACTCCCTTGCCAACGCTTGTTGTTTGTTGATTTATTGATGACAGTCAATCTGACAGGTACGAGGTGATATCTCATTGTGGTTTTGATTTGCATTTCCCTGAGGATTAGTGATGTTGAGCATGTTTTCATATGTTTGTTGGCCATCTGTATGTCTTCTTTGGAGAAATGTCTTTTTATGTCTTCTGCCCTTTTTCTTTTCAGATCGTTTGTTATTTTTCATTACTTAGTTATATGAGTACCTTATATGTTTTGGATATCAACCCCTTATCAGATATATCATTCGCAAATATTTTTTTCCCATTTAGTACGTTTTCATTTTGTTCCGTTGATGGTTTTCTTCGCTGTTCAGAAGCTTTTTTAGTTTGATGAAGTCTCATTTGTTTACCTTTGCTTTTGTGTCCCTTGCTCGAGGGGACATATCATAAAAGATATTACTAAGACTGATGTCAAATTGTTTACTACCTATGCTTTAATCTAGTTTTATGGTCTCAGAGCTTGCATTTAAGTCTTTAATTCATTTCGAGTTTATTTTTGTATACGATGTAAGAGAGCGGTCCAGTTTTATTTGTTTCCATGTATCTGTCCAGTTTTTCCAACACCACTTGTTGAAGACACTGTCATTTCTCCATTGCCTAGTCTTGCCCCTTTTGTCATGGATTAGTTGACAGTATAGGTGTGGGTTTATTTCTGGGCTCTCTGTTCTGTTCCATTGATCTATGTGTCTGTTTTTATGTGAGCACCATGCTGTTTTGATTACTACAGGCTTGTAGTATAGTTTAATATCAGGTAGTGCGATACCTTTAACTTTGTTCTTTCTCAAGATTGCTTTGTCTAGTCAGAGTCTTTTGTGGTTCCATATACATTTTAGGATGATTTGTTCTAGCTCTGAAAGAATGTCATTGGTATTTTGATAGGGATTGCGTGGAATCTGTAGATTGCTTTGCGTGGTATGGTCATTTTAGTGATATAAATCCTTCCAATCTATGAGCACAGCATATTCTTCCATTTTTTTTTTTATGTCCTCTTCAATTTCTTTCCTCAGTATCTTATAGTTTTCAGAGTACAGGTCTTTCACCTTTTTGGTTAAATTCATTCCTACGGATTTTATTCTTTTTGATGCAATTGTAAATGGAACTGTCCTCTCAATTTCTCCTTCTGATTGTTTGCTATTAGTATATAGTAACACGATGGGTTTCTGTACATTAATTTTGTATCCTGCTACTTTACTAAATTTTTTATTAATTCCACTAATTTTTTGGTGGATTCTTTAGAGTGTATATATATAATAACATAATATATATATTATCATGCCATCTGCAAAGAGTGACAGTTTTACCTCTTCCTTTCCAATTTGGATGGCTTTTATTTAACTCTTTTTGTCAGATTGTTGCGGCTAGAACTTCCAATATTATATTGAATAGTAGTGGTGATAGTGAGCATCCTTGTCTTGTTCCTGACCTTAGAGGAAAAGCTTTCAGTTCCTCACCATTGAGTATGGTGTTAGCTGTGGGTTTGTCATATATAGCCTTTATCAAGTTGAAGCAAGTGCCTTCCATATCCCCTTCGTTGAGAGTTTGTATCACAAATGGATGTTGAATTCTGTCAAACACTTTTTCTGCATCTATTGAGATAATCATATGATTTTTGTGCTTGGTTTTGTGATGTAATGAACTGCATTAATTGCTTTTCAGATGTTGAACCACCCTTGCATCCCTGGTATAAATCCCACTTAATCATAGTGTATAATCCTCTTTTTTAAATTAAATTTATTGGGGTGACATTGGTTAATAAAATTATGTAGATTTCAAATGTACACTTCAATAATACGTCATATGCATATTGCATTGCGTGTTCACCACCCAAAGTTAAATTTTCTTCCATCACTGTATATTTGATCCCCTTTACCCTTATCTACCTCCACCGCCCTCCCTATTTCCCTCTGGTAACCACTAAACTTGTCTGTGTCTATGAGTTTTTGTTTGTCTTGTATGTTGCTTTCAGTTTTATATCTCACATATGAGTGAAATCATATGGGTCTCACCTTTATCTGTCTGACTTATTTCACTTAGCATGATCTGCCCCCAAAATTTGAAAACATTTGAGGTCTATGGACTCAGGCTGGAACCAGCTTGCCGACAACAGATTTTGGAACTTCTCAGCCTTCATAATTGGAACTCCCTTTAGGAGTTTGGAGAAACATGGAGGAGTGAGAGAGGTCCGCAGATCTCTCCCCTTGAAACAACAATAAGTTGAACATCTAAAACTCAACAACAACAACAAAAAACCACGCAAACGGCACACCAGCACATCTGAGCGTGAGAATTGCACATAAGAGCTACCAGAGGTCAGAACCCCGGGAGTCGGGCAGTGGACTGGGAGAAACAAAGAAGCTGCCTCTCACAGCTAAAGCTCCCTGTAGGCGGAGGGGGAGGGGAGAAGGTGCGGCATGTTCCCTGAACATCCCTGCCTGGGAGTGCTGTGAGTTCCACGCAGCCGGCGGCAAGGCCCAGTCATCAGGGCAGAAAGCAGAGGAGCGATGGATAGCAGAGAAACAACAGTTGCTTTTTACCAGCCGCGGTTGCAAAACGAAAGCTGAGCCACAGCCTCCACCCCCTAAACTAGTGGGCCCTTCCCCCATATTCTCTGAGACCGAACACAATGGAACCCGTGGAATCAGCAAACGCTACCGAAACTGTCGCTAACACCGACAGGGACTGAGACTGAAGGTAGCGAGCGTGATTAAACATCTATAAGAAAAAAAGGCTATATATAAAGCAAGGATCCAAGAGGCTTAGACGCCACCTACTGGAAACCAAAAGAAAAATGCCTTCTTTGCAACAGGCTGAAGAGAGACCTTTATATAAGAACTCTTCTTTCTGGGGAAAAAGTGGAATACATTTCCATTAATGCCCAGGTGGAGAAACAGTCCATTAAACATCATGAACAACCAAGGTGACAAGGCAGGTCAGGAAAAGAGAGAGAGAGAGAGAGAGAGAGAGAGAGAGAGAGAAATCTGCAAAAAAAAAATAAGCTTACAGACATAGAAATATGCAACTTAAATGACAGAGAATTCAGGATGGTACTTCTGAAAAAACTCAAAGAGATCCAAAACAATTCATATAAAAAATTTCAGGAATTGAAAAAAAAAACAACTAGATGAGCAGGATGAGTTCTTTAGTGAGGAGATTGAAACCCTCAAAAAGAAGAAAATGGAAATTCTGGAGATGAAGAACACGCTGCAAGAGATGAAAAATGAAACAGCAAGCTTGGGAAATAGAGTCGACCAAATGGAGGAAAAGATCAGTAATATCGGAGACAGAAATCTAGAAATAAATCAGAAGGAAGAAGAGAGAAACCGAAGAATGAAAAATAAAAAAAAGAGAAATACAAGAACTAACTGATCCCATCAGGAGAGGAAACATAAGAATAATGGGCATTCTCGAAGGGGAAGAAAAGGAGCAGGGATTAGAAAACATTTTCAGACAAATAGTTGACGAGAATTTACCAAATTTAAGGAATGGGCTGGAGTTTGGAATTCAAGAAGTCAACAGAACTCCCAATTATCTCAACCCAAAAAGACCTTTGCCAAGACACATTGTGTTAAAATTTTTGAAAATCAACGACAAAGACAGAATTCTTGGGGCAGCCAGGGAAAAGAAGATGGTAACCTATAAAGGAAAACCCATTACATTATCGTCGGACTTCTCAGCACAAACTTTACAAGTCAGGAAGGAGTGGAATCAAATATTTAAACAATTAAGTGAAAGGAACTACCAGCCAAGAATAATGTATCCAGAGAGAACAAAAAAAAGTGGTGTAGATAATAGAAGCTCTGTTCAACCCTCTGTTGATCAAATCAAAGTTGTGGCGGAAACAAGAAGCAGCAGCAAGGAAAAATCACCTGGGATCTAGAGGAACAAGCCGTACAACTAGGGAGAAATCCAAGAAAGCACCTTGCAACGGCAGAAAGTAAGACGGAGCGAAGACGCAGGGCCGCCAGGTCCTGAGCGACTGAGTGAGGAGGCTGCAGCAGCAGCAGCAGAAACCTCTTAAAGGAGCCGGGTCCGCAAGTGGATTTTCGCAGTGACAGACCTGCTCACTCTGAGCACCAGTGCCAATTCGGGTGCACGCAGGGGGCACCAGGGACTTACAGGGAGACATTGTCAGAGTGAGAGCTGAGGTGAGACTCACTCTGTACAGAAGTGCGGGCAGTATCCATTGTTCCCTGTTGAGCCCTCCCCACTCCCAGTGCGTGGACACAGCGCCGCCATAGCCGTAACGTCATCAAACTGGATAACAGAAGTCGCTCTGCTCAGAGGATTCCTTGAAACCCCGCCTCCCCCAACTCACTGCTCCACCCAAGCCACATCCCGGTATAGCCTCAGCGAGTCAGGAGCTTCTTCCTGAGCAGCACCTAGACTCACACTGGAGGCAGCTGGCCTCGGTTTCCGGTGTGGCCTTTTGAGGCAACTAGAAGCACAGCAGCTGTGGATTGGTTGCTGAATCTTAACAGGTGGCACTGGAGGGGTAGAGGCTTGGGCTAAGTTTCGCCTGCAGCTGAACCCCTCTCAAGACTGTGCCACTGGACACCAAATCCACACTAATAAGACTGGGACGCTTAGGAGATTTGCTTAGTATATAGAAACAGACACGGAAAGGCAGCCAAAATGGGAAGACAAAGAAGCAGAAAACATATGAGAGAAGAGAACAGAGATCCAAATATAATGGCGTCAAGTAATCTAACAGATGCAGAGTTCAAAACACTGGTTATAAAGATGCTCAATGAATTTTTGGGAAGTGTAGATAAATTCAGTGAGAATTTCAACAAAGAGATAAAAAACGTAAAAATGGAAATGGACATTATAAAATGGAACCAGTCTGAAATGAAGAACACATTATCTGAGATGAGAAGTATATTAAATGGAATAAACAAAGTGAATAAAGAAGAGGATCAAATGCCCAATCTAGAGGACAGGAAAGCCAATCAGTACACTCAGTTAGAATGGCAAGAAAAAAGATGCCAAGACTATAAAAGTAATTTAAGGAAGATATGGGACACCATTAAAGCGCGAAATATTCGTCTGATCGGCGTACCTGAATAAAATCAAGAAGCTGAACAGCTATTTAAAGAAATAATGGCGGAAAACTTTCCTAACCTGGTGAAGGAAATGGACATAAAACCCCAGGAATCTCATAGAATTCTAAAACTCATGTATCCAAAGAGGCCCACACCAAGACACATCATAATTAAAATGCCAAAGGTTAAATACAAAGAAAGAATATTAAAAGCGGCAGGAGAAAAACAGAAAATTACTTATAAGGGAATACCCTTAAGACCGGCAGCTGATTTCTCAAAAGAAACTATGCAGGACAGAAGGGCTTGGCAAAGAATATTCGACAGGATGGAGACCCAGGATATACAACCAAGAATAATTCATCCAGAAAAGCTATCATTTAGAGTTGAAGGACAGATAAAGAGCTTCCCAGGCAAAAGTAAGCTAAAGGAATTTATCACTACCAAGCCAGCATGACAAGAAATGTTGGAGGGACTTGTTTAAGAAGAAAAAACAATGTATCAAAA
>NW_006438134.1:13988-18174 GCF_000325575.1 Pteropus alecto | reverse complement strand
TGAATTCTGTCAAACATTTAAAAAAGATTTAATACCTCTTCTTCTCAAACTCTTCCAAAAAATCAAAGAGGAGGCAAGCCTTCCTAACTCATTTCATTATGCCAGTATTACCTTGATACCAAAACCTAGTAAAGATAACACAAAAAAAGAAAACTACAGACCTATATCTTTCATGAACTCAGATGCAGAAGTCCTAAATAAGATACTAGTGAACCAAATGCAGCAACATATTAAAAAGTTTATACACCATGATCAAGTGGGCTTCACCCCAGGGACACAGGGATGGTTCAACATACGCAAATCGATTAATGTGATACACCATATAAACAAATTAAAAAATAAAAACATATGATCTTATCAATAGTTGCAGAAAAAGCCTTTGACAAGATACAGCATCCATTTAGGATCAAAACTCTTAGCAAAATCGGTATAGAAGGAAAGTATCTTAGCATAATAAAGGCCATATATGACAAACTGTCAGCCAACATTATACTTAACAGTGAAAAACTAAGAACATTTCCACTAAGATCAGGCACAGGACCAGGCTGCCCACTATCGCCACTGTTATTCAGTATAACATTGGAGGTCCTATCTAGTGCAATTAGGCAAGAGAAAGATATAAAAAGCATCCAAATAGGAAACAAAGAAGTCAAACTATCACTATTTACGGATGACGTGATTCTCTATATAGAAAACCCTAATGACTCCACAAGAACACTACTAGGAACAATAAGCAAATACAGTAAAGTTTCTGGATACAACAGTGTTGAGTAACAAGAAAAATACTCTCCAAAAATCCAATTTAAAAATGGACAGAAGACCTGAATAGACATTTCTCCATAGAAGACACATAGATACATGAAAAGGTGCTCAACAGCACTAATCATCAGGAAAATGCAAATCAAAATCACAATGAGATATCACCTCATACCTGTTAAAGCAGCTATCATCAAAAAGTCAATAGATGATAAGTTTTGGCAAGTATGTGAAGAAACAGAGCCCCTTGTGTACTGTTGGGAGTGTAAATTGGTGCAGCCACTATGAAAAAGAGTATGGAGGTTCTTCAAAATATTAAAAATAGAACCGCCATATGATCCAGAAATTCAACTTCTGGCTATTTATCCAAAGTAAATGAGAACACTAACCAAAAAAGATATCTGCACCCCCATGTTCATTGCAGCATTATTTACAATAGCCAAGACATGGAAACAAAGTGTTCATCAATGGATGAATGAATAAAGAAAAAGTGATAAAAGTAAAACACCATACGATCTTACTGACGTGTGGAATCTATGGGAAAAAAAAAAAACGAAATAAAAATGAACTCATAGATAACGAGAATAGATTGGTGGCTGCCAGAGGCAGGGGTTGGGATGGTGTTGGGGCAAAATAAGTGAAGGTAGTCAAAAGGTACAAACTTCCAATTATAAAAAAAGGTACAAACTTCAAATTATAAAATAAATGTCTTAGATGTATTAGAAAAAGACTTTTTAAATCACTGTCCCAATGACATCATAATATGTTATTCCCATATTGGTGCTCTTCACTGCACAATTCCAGGCGAGAGCAGTGGAAAAGTCTGAGATGGCTTGAGCAGCGAGATAGATGATGGTGTCTTTCACAGAGTTACTGACATCAGAGAAAGCACATGTTTGTCAGTGGTGGGAGAGGATAAATTCAGGTGAGTGCACATTGATATCAGGTGTCTATGGGGCCGTCAGATAGAGATGTCTAGGAGGCCACTAGATACTCAAGACTGTCACCAAGGAGAGAGACTGAGCTGAAGCCGTGTGTCTGGGACTCATCAATGGATGGCAGCATGACATAGTGGTTAAGATCCAGAATGATCTTGAATCTAAGCTCCAACACTTATTGCATCTGTTACTTTGTGCAGCATACTTAAGCCCTCTTAAGTATCTTAAGGGCCTCAATTTTATAATCTAAAACATGAAGATAATGGTAATAACTTGTAATAATCACTTATATCTGCTATCTGCTGTGACTAGCATAAAATAATTCTCCATTTTTAAACTTTAAATGGCTGTTCAAGTATTAGTTATCCCCCTGGCAAAAGGAGAACAAATCCCTGTTTATCTGCTTGAGTATTCATACAAGATATATTGAATGTTTGAACATGTGTATGTGTTCTCATTAGAAACAGATATAAATAAATGAATACAAATTTTTATCCATTGATGTGTACGCTAATAGAAATGACATCACCAGCCAGTTGCACAGAGATCCCGGCCTCCTTTCAATTCCTCTACCTCCTCTGGCCTGGACCCAACTTCCTTGCCCCCACAGCCCCACCCCCACCATGAGAGGGATAGAGATTATGACCTGTTCCTCTGTCACTCCACTGCTACATCACTTCTAGTGCCTTGGAAACTCTTCTTTTGTCATCAGGAGTCACTTATCCCACTAACCAAACAAAACCAGAGAGAGGGACCCTCCAGTGCTGCCACTGTCCAGTAAGGATGGAGAGTGTATTAGTTTCAGGGGTCTCAATCAGGGATTAGCGCTTTACTTCACATGAAAAGGAAAAAAAGACCTAATCGGCTTGTCACACCAAGAAGCTAATCACCATTAAGCCCCTGGAACTTCCTCCTCTAGTCACCCAAGACCAAAGGGAGAAAATTTAGGACCCTGTTTAACTAATTTGTACCATCCCTGTAAGGAAAGCTCCACTATTCCAGCGAGTCCTACTTTCTCTCAAGAATTAGTTGCCATATCCTATCATCACTCTCTGAGGGATGGCTGCTGGAGGATTCAGCTTCTCTAGGATCTCAGGAAGGCTTCTTCTCTGGGTGGTATAACTCCTATCTTTTCCAAGTACAGCACTTCATTTTGTGGCCAGAAGATCTGAGCACCACTTGGCATCCAGAGAGAAAGAGATCTCCCGAAAACAGGCCAGGTGGGAGTTAGTGTTCTATAATACCTTATGTGAATGCAATCTTTATTGCTAACCATAAGTGGGGCTTTCTAAGTGAACAATTGTATTCCTCAGATGCCCTGTCTCCAATCTAAGAGTTGTCATTTAAAACTCTGTGTGTGGAATATTTTGTCTTTTTCTGGTTGTAGAAACAGGATTTTTAGGCATTCTATAGCACTTGGGAACTAATTGGGTTTGAATCAGTGTCAGAGATAACCCCTTGGCATGGTGCCACACTATTAACCACTATCCCTCAAGAAAGATTTTTAAAAATTTAAGCAAATAAATAGTATATGTGTGATACACAGAATCCTAAAGACATTCCCCCAAAATTTCCGTCCCCTGGTTATTCATAGCTAGATAATGCTGTGGAGGTGCTTTGCAGCTATAATTTAGTTTACCTTAAAATAGGGAGATTATCCTGGATTATCTGAGTGGGCCCAATGTAATTACATGAGCCCTTAAAAGCAGAAGAGGGAGGCTAGAAGAATCAGTCAGAAGGATGCAGCAGAGGGGGAAGGCAGAGAGATTCAAAGTATGATAGAGGGACTCCACTACTATTGCTGGAGAAAGCCACATGGAAAGCAAGAGAAGGAATGTGGGCAACCTCTAGGAGAAAAACACCGGCCCTCAGCTGAAAGCCAGCAAGGAAATGGGGAGCTCACTTCTATAACTGCAGGGACCTGATATCTGCCAACAACCTAAATGAGCCTGGAAGCAGTTTCTTCCTCAGAGCCTCCAGTAAAAGCATGGCCCTGCAGGCATCTTGATTCTGGCTTTGTAAGATCCTAAGCAGAAGACCCAGCCAACCCCACCTGGACTTCTGACCCACAAAAACTATGAGATAGTCACTTAGCGTTGTTTGAAACCAAAGAGTATATGGTAAATAGGTCAGGCAGTGATGGAAAATTAATTCAATATGGAAACCTACATTTCCCATATTGATGTAGTTGGAAAATCTCACTCTGGAATATGTAAGGTATTGTTAGAAATGTTTGTTTGTTTGTTTGTTTGTTTGTTTTAATTAGTTTCAAGTATATGGTACATTGGTTAGACATCTATATAGTTCACAAAATGATCACCCCAGTTGCTCCCTCCCTCCCTGACCCTCCACCTAGCCAATGTATTAATGCTAACTGCATTCCCTTAGTTTTATCAACTAATGAACCATAAGTTGATTTAAAAAAAACAAACAAAACGATGTTGTAGTAGTGAAGAGAGGGGCTCTGGAGCAAGCCTCTATGCTTCAATTTT
>NW_006438134.1:0-10746 GCF_000325575.1 Pteropus alecto | reverse complement strand
TGAGCACATGGGTTCACATGTCTTTTTGAATTAGTGTTTTGCATTTCTTCAGATAAATACTCAGAAGTCGAATTGCTGGATCCTTCTTTGTCCCTTGTTATAGCCTTTGTTTTAAAGTCCATTTCATGTGGTATTGAGTATTGCTACCGCAGCTTTTTAAACATTTCCATTTTCCTGAAATATCATTTTCCATCCTTTTACTTTCAGTCTGTGAGCATCATTTGATCTGAAGTGGGTCTCTTGTAGATAGCATATGCATGGGTCTTGTTTTCTTATCCATTCCGTTACCCTATATCTTTTGATTGGAACATTTAATCCATTTACATTTAAAGTGATTACTGATAGGTACATAGTTACTGCCATTTTATTATTTGAATTTGTTATTTCTATTTTCTTTTTTTACCCCTTCTCTTTTTACAGAAGATTCTTAACATTTCTTGTCATATTAGCTTGTTGGTAATGAATTTCTTAAGCTTTTTCCTGTCTGAGAAGCTTTTTATCTCTCCTTCCATTTTAATCGAAAGCCTTGCTGTGTAGTGTATTTGTGGTTGTAGATTCTTGTTTTTCATAACTTTGAATATTTCTTGCTAGTCCCTTCTGGCCTGTAAAGTTTGCAATGAAAAATCAGCATACATTCTATGGGGGTATCTTTGTAGGTAACTAACTCCCTTTCTCTTAATGCTTTTAAGATTCTCTCGTTGTCTTTGACTTTTAGCATTTAAATTATGATTTGTCTTGGTGTAGGTCTGTTTGAATTCCTCTTGTTTGGGACTCTTTGTGCTTCCTGAACTTGTATGTCTAATTCTTTTGCCAGTTAGGGAAGTTTTTTGTCATTATTTCTTCAAATAGATTCTCAATCCCTTGCTCTCTCTCTTCCTCTTCAGGTACTCCTACGATCCGGATGTTTTTACGCTTCATGTTGTCCCAGAGATCTCTTACTCTCTCCTCCTTTTTTAAAAAATTCTTTTTCTTTTTGTCGTTCTGATTGGGTGTATTCTGCTACCTTGTCTTCCAATTTGCTGATTCGATCTTCCGCTTTGTGCAATCTACTGTTGAATCTTTCTAGTGTATTCTTTATTTCAGTTATTGTATTCCTCATTTCTAGTGGTTCTTTATTATGGCTTTTATGTCCTATTTTATGCTTACTATTGCTCTGTTGAGGTTCTCACTGTTCTCATCCATTCTCCCCTTAAGTTCATTGAACATCGTTATAATCACTATTTTGACTTCTGTCTCTGGTAGGTTGCTTGCCTCCATTTCATTTAGCTTATTTTCTGGAGTTTTCTCCTGTTGTTTTATTTGTTGCATGTTTCTTTGTTTTCTCATTTTATTAGCCTCTCTGTGTTTGTTTTTATGTGTCAGGAATATTTATTTCATCTCTCAGGCTTGGCCAGATGGCCTAATGTGGAAGGTGTCCTGTGTAACCCAGGGGCACACTCTCCCCGATGCCTTATGCTGGGGACTCTGGATGTGATCTTTGTGTGGGTTGTATGTGATCTGTTGTTGCCAAGCTTTTATTGTTGTTAGTAGATCAGTGGATGGGATTAATGCCCAAGCTGACTAATTGTGGGAATTGCCTGCAACCACAGGGTAATAGTTGCTGTGTGGGAGCTGACACTACTGAGTGGGATTTTCTCTAGCAGGTTTGTGTACTAGTTGCAACCACCATTTGTGTGTACCACTAATGGGACTAGTCAGGAGTTGCTTTGTTGTAGTCTGGTGCCAGCCTCCAGATGCGTTGATTTCATGGCCCCTTGGGAGGGTCTCCCCCATAGGCCAAGGTCAGCCACTGCTTTTGATTGCTCAGGGCTACCCAGTTGGAACTACAACATGATCTGCAGATGATTGTTGCCTATGCTGGATCTATAGGTAAGCGGAAGAGACAACGCTGTAGGCAGCAGTCGGTTATCCCCCATCCCTGACCTATGGCAGTTTAGCAGAGGTACCAGTGCTTCTCAAGTCCTGAAATTGCCTGTCAGTTGCCTATAAGTCTTTGAAACTGGATGATCCTCTGGGTGATATGTGTGTTGGATGACATAGGAACCCCAGGAGTTTCCTGGGTCAATTGAGTAAATTTCTCCTTGCAACTGCAGTGTCAGTTTACGTGCCAACAGTGTCTCTGTGGCTCCCTGTCCAAGTTTTCACTCATAGCAAGGTCAGCTCCTGCCCACCTTGGGCCTGAATGCACTACCCTATGGCAGGGGCGACTGCCTATCAACGTGCAGTGGGCAATTTGTGTATTGGATGGAGCTGGAGATCAAGGAGTCAAGGGCCGTCATACTAATATAAAGCCGTGTAATCTCCTCTAGAGATATTGTAGCTCAAACGGGCAGCTGTGGTCTGTCCACAACTGTTTTTCTCGAAATGTGCTCACTGCACTAGCCAAGATCTGTTGCCTGCGCTGACTGCACAACTGCAGAGCCAAGCAGGGCATGGGAGGCTGCCTGTCAATGGACTGCAGGCACTTTGTGGCTTGGGTGAAGCAGAATCACAGGAAGACATGGGCCGTGGCCAATATAGCCTCAGTTTTGCTGCAACTTCTGTACCTGTGTGTTCTCACTGTAGTCACAGATCACAGTGAGACCAGCTGCTGTCTGGGGTGGTCCCACAGACCCCTGTGCTCCCCAGACACAATATTGCAACTCTTGCAGGCAGCAGAGGTCTTCCTGATGCTGATTTCCGTGTAGTGCCCGCCCTGTGCTAGCCAAAATTTGTTGCCTGGGTGGATTGGGAGATCAGCGGAGGGGAGGGGCAAGGCTGTGGCAGTTCACTGTCAATGAGCCACCTGGGGCAATTTGTGGGTAGGGTGCAGTGGGGTCTCAGAAAGACAATGGCAGCCAGATCAATATAGCCTCAGTCTTGTTGCAACTTTGGTAACCTTTTCACGTTCCTGCAGAAGTCCCAGATCACAGCTAGACCCATTGCTGTCTGGTACTGGCCCACAGATCCCGGAGATCCGCCCAGGTTCATGTTGGCAGCAGAGATCTGCCTGGCTGTATCTCAGAAATGCAGCTCACAGCGCTGGTCACCTGCTGGGAATGGAAATGTGGCTTACAGTGCTGGTGCTGCCACTGGGATTGGAAATGCAGCTCACAGCGCTGGCTGCCTGCTGGGAATGCTTGATCCTGAATGGAGCAGGACTTGGCAGCCATCCAGCAACAAAAGCCCTTGGAGATCTGCAGGTGTGGTGTAGCGGGTTGATCCCTTCTGGCCGGCGCTTCCTAATGGCTCTGTTGGAGGGGTCTGCACATTCAAGCTGGTGGGGTCTGTAGATTGCCTGGTAGGGGGACTGGACTAAGGCAGAATGGTGGCTGCCCTTCCAGCCCTAGTTCTGGTGCCAGGTAATGCAGACTTTCTCAGAATGAGTCCCACACAAGCCTCTAACCCACTGCCGGTGTCCTGGGTGAGTGTCCACAATTCACAAAGCCTATGCGCGGTTTCTTCAAAGGGGCACTTAGGGATTCAGTCTCCTTTGGTTTCACCCAGACGGCCAGAATCCCCTCTGGTTTTTACAGTCAGAGTTATTAAAAACTCCTCTTCCCTGGGATGGGACCCTGGGCTGGGGAGCCCCCAAATGAGACCAGGATCCCCCTCTCCTTCAGGAGAGCCTCTGCAGCCTTGCTCTCTCTTCCGGTGATCCTCCACCATCCATGTGTGAGGGTCCAGCCCGATTCGCAACTTTGCCCCTTCTACCGGCTTCAGTGTGGCTCCTTTATATTATCAGATGTAGGTGTTACCATCAGCTGGACTTCAGGTGATTCTCCACATTGATTATTTTATATTTTGGTTGTAATTTCAATGCGGACCTGGGAGGAGATGAACCCTGCTTTAACCTGGTCCTCCATCTTCCCCCTGAATCTCTAGAAATGTTTTTTTAATGATGTATATTATGTCCTGCATTCATTTACACTTATTTAAAAAAGTTTGTCAAGGCCGGTCCAAGGTGGCATCATAGGTAGACGCTGAGCTCACCCACTCCCATGAACACATCCAATGTACACCTATATTTAGAGCAATTCCTCCTGAGAGACAGCTGTGAGCCAATTGAACAGCTTCTGCACAACAAGCAGGAGAGAGAGACTGCATAGAGAAGGTTGGGAAAACACAAGAGCTCTCTGGGGTCTGAGAAAACAGCTCAGGACCAGAGGATCTGGGGAGTGCTATTGCTGATATGCTATCCCCTAAATGTGGATAGCTGGTGAAAACTTCATCTAGATTTCCTAGCTGACCTTCACGGTACTATAGCGAGTCTCTAGCCACCCCTCCTGGAGGCAGATCAGCAGAAACAGGAGGGCACCATGGCATGCATACAAGGGGCCCCTCCACTGGGAGAATGATTCAGTGGGTACAATAGGGTGCTTCTTCATGCACCTACAGGAATACACACATACACACACACACACACACACACACACACACAGGGTTGCCCATCTTGGACAGACTGTGGAGCTAGCAAAATGCTGTGGTACATGCATGCAAGACTGTCCCCATTCAGGGAAAGTGGGGAAATAGCGGGACATTGCTGCATGCACATGTTAGGCTGCCCCACCCAAAAAAGTGCAGAGCAAGCAAAACTTTGCTGTACTCACAGGCAAGGCTGCCACACGCAAAGTGAGTTGAGTGCTGCTGTGTGCAGGTGCAGGGCTGCCCCACCCTAAGAGCATGCAGAACTAGCAAAGTGTGGCTGTGCGTGCGTGTGCACACACACACACGCACACACGCACACACATACACTTCAGCTCCACCCAGAGACTGGGCAGAGCTCTCAGGGCATTGAAATGCAAGTTTGCAGAGCAGCCCCACCTACACTCTGCTAGACAATAGACAATTAAAGCAACAGGGCATGCCAAGCATGCACTGAGCAGCCCAGTCTACATACATCAGGCAAGCCCACCTAGATAAGAAGACATACACCAGGAAGCAGGCATACACCAGGTTGCCTCACCTGGAACCCACTCCTTCAGTCCAGGCAACACACCAGGCACCACATGCACTTGTGTGACTATAATTGGCCTGCCAAAATATTTGACACAGTTTACGCAGAGACCACATTTTTTAAGATGGAGAGAGAGAGCTATTCCATCCAAATCATAGAAACAAACACAAAAAATTAAACAAAATGAGATGGTAGAATATGCTCCAAATTAAGGAACAAGGGAAAAAAAATCCAGAGAAAAATCCTAATGAAACAGAGGCACGTAATTTGCCTGATAGAGAATTCAAAGAAATCGTCATTTCTTTGCTCAACAAACTTGACAGCAGAATAGAACTCAGAAGTGACTTCAACAAAGAGACAGAAAAGGTAATTAAGAATCAATCAGAGATGAAGAATACAATAACTGAAATAAAGACTACATTAGATGGAATTGACAGCAGATTAGTTAATATAGATGAACGAATTAGCGACCTGGAAGACAGATTAGTGGAAATCACTCAATAAGAGCAGAAAAGTGAAAAAAAATTTTAAAAATTAAAAAAAAAAAATGAGGATAGTTTAAGAGATCTGTGAGATAGCATCAAGCACTCTAGCATTCACATTATATGGATTCCAGAAGGAAAAGACAGAGGAAAGGGCAGAAATGATATTTAAAGAAATAATAGCTGAAAATTTTCCTAATCTGGGAAAGGAAACAGACATCCAAGTCCAGGAAGTACAGAGAGTTTCAAACAAGATGAAGCCAAAGAGACCCACACCAAGACATATTGTCATTAAAATGGCAAAATTCAAGGATAAAGATACAATCTTAAAGGCAGCAAGAGTAAAACAAAAATCACATACAAGGGAAACCCCACAAGGCTTTTAGCTGCTTTCTCAGAAGCAACTTTACAGGCCAGAAGGGAGTGGCAGAAAATATTTAAAGTGCTGAAAGGGATCTTCAACCTAGAATGCTATATCCGGCCATGTTATAGTTCGGATTGAAAGAGAAATAAAGAGTTTCCCAGACAAGCAAAATCTCAAGGAGTTCACAACCACTAAACTGGCCTTGCAGGAAATGTTAAAGGGTCTTCTTTATGTAGAAAACCAAGGCTCACAACCAGAAAGAAGAAAATACAGGAGAGAAAAAAATCTCAGTGGAAGGTAAATATACAATAATCACAGTGAATCAACCCCATTAAAAAGTTAATGTGAAGGTTAAAAGAAAATATTAGCAAAATTAATTATAACTACAACAAATAATCAGGGGATACACAAAACAAAAAGATATAAAACATAATGTCAAAGCCATAAAGAGTGGAGGAGGGAGTAAAAATGTAGTGCATTTAAAATGTGATTGAACTTAAATGCCTATAGCTTAAAATAGACTGTTATAGACAGAGATGGATATATGGGAACCTCATGGTAACCATAAACAAAAATGATACAACAATACACACAAAAAAAGTGAAGAGAAAGGAATCCTGTCAAAACATTAAAGAAAATCAAAAGAAAAATAATCAAAAGGAAAGAGATCAAGAGAAGAAGAAAGGAACAGAGAAGAACAACGTAACCAAAAAAAAAAAAACAATTAACAAATGACAATAAGCTTGTACCTATCAATAATTACTTTAAATGTAAATGGACTAAATGCTCCAATCAAAAGACATAGGTGGAAGAATGGATTAAACAAACAAATAAACAAACATTACCCATCTATATGTTGCTTACAAGAGACTCACTTTAGGTTGAAAGACACATATAGACTGAAAGTGAAGGGATAGAAAAAGATATTCCATGCAAATAGAAGCAAAAAGAAAGCTGGGGTAGGAATACTCAGATCAGACAAAACACTTGTATCAGACATTAAAACAAAGTATGTAAAAAGAGACAACGAAAGACATTACATAATTTTAAAGGGGTCGATCCAAGAAGAGGATATAACAATTGCAAACATCTATACACGCAACATAGGAGCACCCAAGTATATAAAGCAAATGTCAATGAGCATAAGGCAGATATTAACAGTAACACTATAATAGTTGGAGACTTTAATACTCCAATTATCTCAATCCAGACAGACAGAACAATTAATAAGGAAATGATAGTCTTAGGTGATACATTCAACCAGTTCAATTTAGTAGATATTTATAGAACATTTCATGCAAAATCTGCAGATTACACATTTTTATCAAGTGCACATGGAGCATGTCCCAGGATAGATCACATATTAGGCCACAAAAGAAGCCTCAAAAAATTGAAGAAGTTTGAAATTGTATCAGGCATATTTTCTGACCTCATGACACGAAACTATTAATCAACTATGAAAGAAAGCTGGAAAAACCACAAATACATGGAGAGTAAACAAGCTTATAAACTTCATCAGCTCAAAGAGGGAATCAAACAGGACATGAAACACTACCTTGAGACAAATGACAATGAAAACGCAACCTTACAAAATTTATGGGATGCAGCAAAAGCAGTTATAGGAGGAAAGTTTACGGCTTTACAGGCCTACCTCAAGAAGCAGGGAAAATGCAAAATAAACAATCTAAATTTACACCTAAAGAGACTGGAAAAAGAGGAACAAACAAAATACAAAGTAAGTAGAAGGAAGGAAATAATAAAACTCAGAGTGGAAATAAGCGAAATAGAAAGGAGAAAAACAATATAAAAGATCAGTAAAACTAAGAACTGGTTCTTTGAAAGGATAAATAAAACTGACAAGCCTCTAGCAAGACTTGTCAAGCAAAAAAAGAGAGAGGACACAAATAAATAAAATCAGAAAGGAAAGAGAGATTGCAACCGACACCAAAGATATACAAGGGATCATTAAAGAACACTGCGAACTATTATATGCCAACAAGGTGGACAACCTAGAAGACACGGATATCTTTCTAAAAACATACTACCTTCCAAGACTAAACTAGGAAGAAAAAAGAAGAATCTGAACAGACAGATTAATAGCAATGAAATTGAAGCTGTAATCAAAACACTCCCAACAAACAAAAGCCCAGACTTCACAGGTGAAGTCTACCAAACAGTTAAGAAAGAATTAGAAGCTATCCTTATCAAAATAGTTCCCCCCAAAAAATTGAAAAGGAAGGAGCACATCCAAATTCATTCCACAAAGCCAGCATTACCCTGTTACCCATACCAGGTGAAGACACTACAGAGAGAAAGACAGAGACAGAGACAGAGAGAAACAGAGATGGAGAGACAGAGAGAGAGAGAGAGAGAGAGAGAGAGAGAGAGAGAGAGAGAGAGAGAGAGAGAGAGAGAGAGAGAGAGAGAGAGAAAGAGGAGAGAGGAGAGAGGAGAGAGGAGAGAGAGAAATACAGGCCAATATCCCTGATGAACATAAATGCCAAAATTCTCAATGAAATACTAGCAAACTGACTTCAACAGTACATTAAAAGGATTATATTTCATTAAGCATGATAATTTCAAGATCCCTTCATGTTGTCACAAATGGCAGTATTTCATCTTTTCTTATGGCTGAGTAATATTCCATTGTATATATGTACTGCATCTTCTTTAGCCAATCATCTATCAAAGCACACTTCGGTTATTTCCATGTCTAGGCCACCATGAATAATGCTACAATGAACATCTAGACACATACATCTTTATGGATAAATGTTTTCAATTTTTTCTCTAAAGGGAGTTCTTTTTTAAATTTTATTTTATATTTATTTTTTTATGGTGACATTGGTCAACGAAATCCAATAAGTTTCAGTTGTACACTTTAACACTAAGGCATACATATGTTTACACTTTGTTCACCTTTCATACCTCCCCTCTGGTAACCACTAGTCCATTGTCCATGTCCATGAGTCTCTGTTTGTTTATCTTGTTCATTTGTTGCTTTTAGGTTTATATCCCACATATAAGTGATATTATGCGGTTTTCAACTTTTCTGTCTGGTTTATTTTGCTTAGCATGATTATCTCGAGATCTGTCCATATTCTTGCAAATGTCAGTATTTCATCTCTTCTTATGGCTGAGTAATATTCCATTGTATATATGTACCACAGCTTCTTTAGCCAATCATCTATCATAGGACACTTCAGTTGCTTCCATGTCCTGGCTAATGTGAAAACTGCTGCTGTGAACATCGGTGTGCAAATATCTTTTCGGATATGGGTTTTCAAGTCTTGGGGTAAATACCCAGTAGAAGGATTGCTGGATCGTATGGTAGATCAATTCTTAGATTTTTGAGGAACCTCCATACTGTTTTCCATAGTGGCTGTACCAATTTGCAGCCCCACCAACAGTGTATGAGGGTTCCTTTTTCTCTGCATCCTCTCCAACATTTGTTATTACTTGTCCTGTTGATAATAGCTATTCTAAGAGGTGTGAGATGGTATTTCATTGTGGTTTTGATTTGCATTTCCCTAATAGCTAGTGATGTTGAGCATCTTTTTATATATTTGATGGCCATTTGTATGTCCTCTAGGGAGAAGTGTCTATTCAAGTGTTCTACCCATTTTTTTGATTGGATAATTTGTTGTTGTTGTTGTTGTTGTTGTTGAGTTGTATGAGTTCTTTGTATATTTTGGATATTAGGCCCTTGTCGAAGGCATTCCTTGCAAATATATTTTCCAACTCGGATAGTTGTCTCTTTTCCATGTTGACAGTTTCTTTTGCTGAGCAAATCTTTTTCGTTTGATGTAGTCCCATTCATTTATTTAGCTTTTACTTCTCTTGCCTTTGAGGTGAAATTCATAAAACCCTCCTCAAGTCCGAGGTCCATGAGTTTAGTTCCTATGTTTTCTTCTATGCATTTTATTGCTTCGGGTCTTATATTCAGGTCTGTAATCCATTTTGAGTTAATTTTGGTGTGCTGTGTTAGTCAACAGTCTACTTTCATTCTTTTACAGTTTTCCCAGCATCATTTATTGAAGAGGTTTTCCTTTCTTCACTGTATGTTTTTGGCTTTTTTGTTGAAAATTATTTGACCATATAAATATGGGTTTACTTCTGAACTCTTGATTCTTTTCTACTAATCTGTGTGTCTGTTTTTCTGCCAACAGCATGCTATTTTGATTGCTGTCGCATTGTGGTATAATTTGAAGTGGGACAGAGTGATTCTTCCAGCTTCATTCTTTTTTCTCAGGAAAGCTTTGACAATTTTGGGTCCTTTGTGTTTCCATACAAATCTGATGATTTTTTTGTTCTATTTCTTTAAAAAGTACATATAGGATTTTGATGGGGATTGCATTAAATCTGTATAATGCTTTAGGTAACACGGTAATTTTTACTATGTTGAGTCTTCCAATCCAAGAACATGGAATATCTTTACATTTCTTTGTACCTTCTTTTATTTCTTTCATTAGGGTCTTGTCGTTTTCATTACATAGGTCTTTCACATGTTTGGTTATCCAAAAAATCCTAGGAATTTTATTCTTTTTGTTGTAATTGAAAAATGAATTATATTTTTCACTTCATTTTCTGGCAATTCATTATTAGAGTATAGGAACACTATGAATTTTTGAACGTTGATTTTGTAACCAGAAACTTTACTGTATTTGCTTATTGTTTCCAGTAGTGTTCTTGTGGAGTCCTTAGGGTTTTCTATATAAAGAATCATGTCATCCACAAACAGTGACAGTTTGACTTCTTTGTTTAATATTTGAATGCCTTTTATATCTTTCTCTTGCCTGACTGCATTCGCTGGGACCTCCAATGTTATATTGAATAACAGTGGTGATAATGGACAGCCTCGCCTTGTTCCTAATCTTAGAAGGAAGGTTTTTAGTTTTTCACCATTAAATATAATGCTGGCTGACGGTCTGTCATATATGGACTTTATTATGTTAATGTACTTT
>NW_006438133.1:0-251 GCF_000325575.1 Pteropus alecto | reverse complement strand
GGAAGTTTTCCATCATTATTTATTCAAATAGCTTTTCTACCTCTTGTTCTCCCTCTCTTACTTCAGGTATCCCTATTACACTGATGTTTTTACACTTAATTTTGTCCCAAAGACTCCTCAAATTATTATATTCTTGGCTTCCTTTTCTTGCCATTCTGATTGGGTGACCCTGGCTTCCCCATCCACTATATTGTTGATTTGATTGTCTTCTTCATCCACTCTGTTAATTCCCTTTAATATATTCTTCATCT
>NW_006438132.1:0-1320 GCF_000325575.1 Pteropus alecto | reverse complement strand
AAATGAGGATAGTTTAAGAAGCCTATGGGACAACAACAAGCATAACAATATTCACATCATAGGGGTACCGGAAGGAGAAGAGAGAGAGCAAGAAAATGAAAACTTATTTGAAGAAATGATGACAGAAAACTGCCCTCACCTGGGGAAGGAAATAGATGTACAACCCCAGGAAGTTCAGAGAGGCCCAAACAAGATGAATCGAAAGAAGCCCACACCAAGACACCTCATAATTAAAATGGCAAAGCTTAAAGACTAAGAGAGAATCTTAAAAGCAGCAAGAGAAAGGCAATTAGTTTCCTACATGGGAGCTCCCATAAGAATATCAGCCAATTTTTCTCGACAGACTTTGCAGGCCAGTTGGACTTGGCACAAAATATTTAAAGTGATGAAAACCCAGGTTCCACAACCAAGATTACTTTATCCAGCAAAGTTATCATTTAGAATAGGACAGATTAAGAGCTTCCCACACAAAAATAAGTTAAAGGCGTTCATCACCACCAGTATAGAAAATGCTAGAGTAACTTCTTTAAGAAAAAGAAAAAAGCATGTATCAAAAATATAAATAAAGATTCCATGGCCATGCCGCCCTGAACAAGCCCAGTCCCGTCTGATCTCAGAAGCTAAGCCGGGTCCGGCCTGGTTAGTACTTGGATAGGAGACCACCTAGGAAGACCAGATGCTATGGGCATAAAAACATTAAAAACTTCAAAAATAAGGGGAATTGTAAGCTGACAAGGTCCTTGCAATCTGTGAGGTCAACCAAGGGTTGCTTCGCCTAAAATATATATATATGAATAAAAAATGGCAATAACTACATATCTATCAATGAGCACTTCAAACGAAAAATCGAAAGATACGGTGGCTGAATGGATAAGAAAACAAGATCGTTACGTAGGCTGCCTACAAGAGACACTAACTAAAAGGAAGGAAATGGAAAAAGATATTTCTTGATCGACCTAGATGGTATTGTGCTGGATGTAGTAAGTCAGATAGAAGAAGACAAATGCCATATGATTGCATGTATGTGTAGAATCTAAAGAACAAACAAACAAACAAACAGAAACAAACTCGTCGGTACAGAGAACATTTTGAGGGTTACCAGATGAAAGGGAGTTGGGGGAATGGTGAAAAGGAGGAATGAATCAAGAAGTATAAGTTGGTAGTTAAAAATAATCGTGGAGATAGAAGGAATACATTCGATAACATTGGTGTTAGAGGGTCCCTAGAGTTGTTGGAGTGATCACTTTATGAGTTACATAGATGTCCGATCACTACATTGTACACATGAAACTAATACAGTATTGTATGCCAACTATAACT
>NW_006438131.1:0-475 GCF_000325575.1 Pteropus alecto | reverse complement strand
TCAAGCAAATGCCATTCAGAGAAAAGCAGGAGTAGAGGTACTACTATCACACAAAATAGACTTCAAAATAAAAACGGTAAAGAAAGACATTGAGGGACACTTTGTAATGATAAAGGGAATCATGAACCAAGAAGACATAACACTTATTAATATCTATGCTCCCAATCAGGGAGCCCCGAAATTTATAAAGCCATTACTAACAAAACTAAAGGGAGAAACAGACCAAAACACTATCGTAGTAGGAGACCTAAATACCCCACTTTCAGACATGGACAGATTATCCAAACAGAAAATCAATAAGGAAATAACATCCTTAAATGACACATTAGACCAAGTGGACAGAATTGACATTTACAGAGCCTTCCATTCTGAAAAAGCTGCTTATACATTCTTCTCTAGTGCATGTGGAATATTCTCAAGGATCGACCATATTCTGGGAAACAGAGACAGCCTCAACAAATATAAGAGGGTTGAA
>NW_006438130.1:987-2286 GCF_000325575.1 Pteropus alecto | reverse complement strand
AGACTCACTTCAGATTAAAAGACACACACAGTCTATAAGGAGGGAGTGGTGAAAGATAATAAATTGAAGGACTTAGAAGGTAATGCATGGAATGAAATAAGTTACATAGAGAAAGATAAATATCACATGGTTTCATGTACATTTAAATCTAAAGAACACAATAAACAACAACAACAATGAAGATACAGACAAACTCATAAATAGAGAATATTTTTAGGACTCCTAGACAGGAGGGGGTTGAGAGGATGGTGAAAAGGGGCAAAGGGTTTAAGAAGTACAAATAGATAGTTACAAAGTAAGCATGGAGATATAAAGTTTAACATAAAAAAATAGTCAACTCTGTTGTAATAAATATGTAAGGGGGAAGAGGGATACTAGATTTAGTAAATGATCACTTTGCGAGTTACATAGATCTCTAATTTCTATGCTGTACAACTGAAACTAATATATTATTGTATGCCAACTATAATTGAAAGAAACTCATTGAATTGTATAATGTGAATATAAGGAACTAATTGTCTATTATATTTCAATAAAGCTGGGGAAAATTTTTTAAAAGAGGAAAAAATAAAGTGAGTGAGGTGTATTTATAGAATTTTTAATTTCATATTTTTGACTATAGGTAACTGAAACTGTGGAAAGTCAAACTGTGAATAAGCAGACTATTGTATATGCAACTATGAGGCATTTTTGTACCAGTTTTCTTACAACATCCCTGTAAATTTACTTTTTCTTTCAGAGTTATTGCCTGAAAAAGAAAATGAATATAATTCTAGGCACCCTAAATAAGTTATTTCTATGAGATAACATGTTTGAGGGGCTTTAATTTTTTTTTTTAATTAGACTCCTGTACATCAAAAACATGGCGGAGTGAGAGATGTCCTCAGATCTCCCCCGTTGAGCCAGCAATAAGCTGAAGAACTAAAAGTCAACAAAAAACACCCAACCTGCACAAACACACAACTGAACATGGGATGTGAGTACAAGAACTACCACAGGTCAGAAAACCGGGAGTGGAGGGATAGACTGGGAGAAACAAAGCAGCTGCTTCTAGCAGCCGGAGCTCCCAGGAATAAGAGGAGAAAGGGAGAAAGTGTGGCAGGTTCCATGAACAGCTCTGCCTGGAAGAAATGTGAACTTCACACAGCAACAGTGCCCAGGGATCAGGGCAGAAAGCAGAGAATTGGGGACTGTAAAGAAGTGAAGAAAGCAGAGAAATGACAGTTGATTATTACTGGCTGCGATTGCAAAATGCTAGGCTGAGCTGCAGCTCTCATCCCCCAACTTGGAGGACCACTC
>NW_006438130.1:0-973 GCF_000325575.1 Pteropus alecto | reverse complement strand
TGAACACTGCTGAGCACCAGAGAAATCTGAGCAAAGGCTACAGGAACTGTCACTAACACTGACAGGGACAGAGACTCAGGATAGCCAGTGTGCCTAAATATCTATAAGGAAAAAAAAAGGCGTTATTAAGACTTATACACAGCAGGATCCATGAGGCTTAGACGCTACCTACTGGAAATCAAAAGAAAAACGCTATTTTAGCAACAGGGAAAAGAGAGACCTTTTTACAATAAATCTCTGGAAAAAAAGCAGAATACACTTCCTTTAATGGATTAATGAAATAGTCTATTAAACACCATGAGCAACCGAGGTGAGAAAGCACCTTAGAAAGAAAGAGAAAAATCTCCAGAAAATACTTACATAGAAATATACAATTTAAATAACAGAGAATTCAGGATGGTATTTCTGAAAATAACTCAATGTGATCCAAAATAATTCATATCAACAATTCCAGGAATTAAAAAAAAGAAGAAAAAAAACTAGATTAGCAGAATGAGTATTTAGCAAGGATATTGAAACCCTCAAAAAGAAACAAAAAGAACTTCTGGAGAAGAATGACACACTGAAAGAATTGAAAAATGAAACAGCAAGCTTGAGAAATAGAGTCGACCAAATGGAGGAAACGATCAGTGACTTCGAAGGCAGAAATATATGAATAAACCAGAAGGAAAAAATAGAGAAACTGAAGAATAAAAAATAATGAAAAAGAAATACAAGAACTAGCTGATACCATAAGGAGAGGAAACATAAAAATAATGGGCTTTATCAAAGGCGAGGAAAAAGAGCAGGGACTAGAATTCATTCTCAGACAAAAAGTTAATGAGAACTTCTCAAATATAAAGAATGAACTGGACATTAGAATACAAGATGTCAACAGAACAACCAATTATCTCAACCCAAAAAGGCTATCTCCAAGACACATTGTATTAAAAATATAGAAAATCAATGATAAAGACAGAATTCTCAGGGCAGC
>NW_006438129.1:0-932 GCF_000325575.1 Pteropus alecto | reverse complement strand
TCTAAATCTAACTTTAAGTCTAAAACTAACCCTAATTCTACTCTAACCCTAACATTAAGCCTATCTCTGATCCTGACCCTAACCCTAAAGCTAATGCTAACTATAATTTTAAACCTAACCCTGACACTAACCTTAACCTTGATAATAAATGTAACACTAAAGCTTATCCTAACCCTAAATCTAACCCTAAAATAAACCTTAACTAATCTCTAACGGTAACACTAACCCTAAATGAATTCTAACCATAACCCTAACCCTAATCCTAACCCTAACTCTAATCCTAAATCCTAACCGTAAACCTAAGCTAAACACTAACCCAAATCCCGAACCTAACCATAAAACTAAAGCTAATCCTAAACCTAATTCTAACCCTAATCATAAATTTTACATTAAAATTAACTCCAACCCTAACTCCTTACATTAACCCAAACCCTAAATCTAAAGCTTACCTTAACACTAATATTAACTCCAACTCTAACCTTACCTCTAACCTAAATCTAACCCTAACCCTAACCATACCTAACCCTAATCTAAACATAAAAAAAAATAATAAAACACCCTAACGGTAACCCAAAACTTAAAAAAGCCTAACGCTAACTCTAAACCTAACACTAATCCTAATACTAACCACTTACCCTAACCATTACCCTAAAGATAACTCTAACTTAACCCTAATCCTAACTCTACCCTAACTTCAACCTAAACCGTAAAACTAACCCTAAATTGTACACTAATTATAACCCCAACCCTATTTTTAACTCTAAACGTAACCCTAACTTTAAACCTAACTCTAACCCTAACCCTAACACTAAAACTAACCTTAACACCTTATTCTAACCCTAAACCTAACCCTAAATCTAAACCTTAACCCTAACTTTAATTCTAACTCTAATCTTCATCCAAACCCGAAAACTAAAGCTAATACTAACACT
>NW_006438128.1:0-1505 GCF_000325575.1 Pteropus alecto | reverse complement strand
ATGGTACTTCTGAAAAAACTCGGTGAGTTCCAAAATGAGACATATCAATAATTTCAGGAACTGAAAAAACAACTAGATGAGCAGAGCAAGGAGATTGAAAACCTCAAAAAGAACAGAATAGATCTTCTGAAGATTAAGAACACACTGCAAGAATTGAAAAATAGAGTCAACCAAATGAAGAAAAAGATCAGTGATATGGAGACAGAAATTAGACATAAATCAGAAGGAAGAAGAGAGAAACCGAAGAATGAAAAATAATGAAAAAGAAATAAATGAACTAGCTTATACCATCAGAAGAAGAAACTTAAGAATAATGGACATTACCAAAGGCGAGAAAAAGGGGCAGGAACTAGAAAGCATTTTCAGACAAATAGATGAAGAAAATTTCCCAAATCTAAGGAATGAGCTGGAACTTAGAATTCAAGAAGTCAACAGAACACCCAATTATCTCAACCTTAAAGGCCTTCACCAAGACACATTGCATTAAAATTTTCAAAAATCAACAACAAAGAAAGAATTCTCAGGGCATCCAGGGAGAAGAAGACAGTAGCTTTTAAAGGAAAACTCTTTAGATTATTGTCGGGGTCCTCAGCACAGACCTTACAAGCCAGAAAGGAGTGGAATCAAATATTTAAATATTAAGTGAAAGGAACTAGGAGCCCTGAATAATGTCTACAGCTAAGCTCTCCCATAGATATGAAGAAGAAATAAAGACATTTCTAGACATACAGAAATTGGAATTCTCCACTACAAGGCTTGCATTACAGGAAATATTGAAAGGGGTCAGTTCACCTAAAATGAAATGACCAAAATAAATAAATAAATAAAAACCATAATTAAGAGTAAGATGACTATCAGGCAAATATTTGTAATGGTAACCACACACCAAAGATTTAGAATTGAAGTATATAACATAAAACAAGAAGAACCAGAGGGAAAACCCACAAAAGCCAACTAAAATAAAGAAAATAGAAATACAAGGACAAAGAAGCAAGGGAAACACCGCGCTACCAGAGAGCAGAAAATAAAATGACTATAAGAAGACCTCGTATATCAATAATCACCCTAAATCACCCTAAATGTTAATCGACTGAACTCACCAATAAAAAGGCATAGAGTTGTAGAATGGAACACAAACAAAACCCAAACACATTTCAGCTCCAAATACAAGTATAGACTCAAAGTAAAAGGGTGGAAAATGATATTTCAAGCAAATGATATTCAGAGAAAAGTGAGAGTAGCGGTCTAATATCAGATGAAATAGACTTCAAAATAAAAAAAAAAGTGAAGAAAGATACTGAGGGACACTTCATAATAATGGACATTAATAATGATAAAGGGAATCATGCACCAAGAAGATATAACACTTATTAATATCTATGCTCCCTATCAGGGAGCCCCAAAATATGTAAAACAATTACTAACAGAACTAAAAGGAGAAACAGATCAAAACACTATCGTAGTAGGGGGACTAAATACCCCACTGTCGGATATGGACAGATCAT
>NW_006438127.1:0-1094 GCF_000325575.1 Pteropus alecto | reverse complement strand
ATAATATAGGCCTCATAAAATGAGTTAGGAAGTATTTCTTCTTTTTAATTTTTGGAAAAATTTGAGAGTAAGAGATATTAAATATTCTTCAAAAGTTTGGCAGAATTCACTAGTGAAACCATCTGGTCTAGACTTCTATTTTTTAGGAATTCTTTGATGACTTTTAACCTCCTTGTCTTTCATCGGCCTTTTTAAATTTTCCAATTTGTCATAATTCAAACTAGGAAGGTTGTATATTTCTAAGAACGTGTCCATTTTTCCTAGATTATGAAATTTAGTGACATATAGCCTTTCATAGTATTCTTGTATAGTCCTTTGTATTTCTGTGGTGTCCAATGTAACTTCCTCCTTTTCATTTGCGATTTTGTTTATTTGAGTCTTTTCTTTTTTTTCCTTAGTGAGTCTAGCCAGAAGTTTGTTGGTTTCATTTATTCAAAAAGCACCTTTTTGTTACGTTATTTTTTTCTATTGTCTTTTTTGTTCTCTATTCTGCTCTAATTTTTATTATTTCTTTTGTTCTGCTGACTTTGGGTTTTGTTTGTCTTAAAGGTGATGTGTTTATTCATATTTTTCTTGTTTTCTTTTTTGTCTTTATTGAAATATAATAGATAAGTAGTTGCTTGTATTTTCACTATACAATTCAATGAGGTTTTTTTCCATTTATAGTTGGCATATGATAATAAACCTTTTTCCGTTATATAGTATAGTGATCAGAGATCCACAAATTCTCAAAAGTGATCACCTCACTAAATCTAGTACACCTCTTCCACCTTACATAGTACAACATTATTAACCATCTTCCCCATAGTACACTCTGCAACTCCATGTCTATTCTGCAACTATCCATTAGTACCTCTTAATCACTTTGCCTTTTTGTTTTTGTCGCCCCAAACTTCCTCCCATCTAGTATCCCTCTAAAACTTTCTATATTGTCTACAGGCATGCCACCCTGAACAAGTCCGATCCCGTCTGATCTCGGAAGCTAAGCAGGGTCGGGCCTGGTTAGTTCTTGGGTGGGAGACCACATAGGAATACCAGGGTTCGTAGGCATAAAAAATTAAAATAAAATATAAGAGATCGTAAGCTGACAAGGT
>NW_006438126.1:401647-405764 GCF_000325575.1 Pteropus alecto | reverse complement strand
GCCTTAAAGTACCTGTGGTAGCTCTTATGTGCAGAGCTCACTCTCAGACATGTTGGTGTGCAGTTTGGGTGTTTTTTTTTTGTTGAGTTTTAGATGTTCAGCTTATTGTTGTTTCAAAAGGAGAGATCTGGGTTGTCTCTCACTCCGCCATGTGGCTCATAGCCTTCTGGGAATTGAAATGTAGCTTACAGTGCTGGCCACTTTTGCTGTGATTGGAAAGGCCACTCACAACGATGGCCGCCCAGCTGTGAACACTTGGTTCTGAATCACTCAGAGCTGAGCTTGGCAGCAAGTTAATAACAGTGCCCTGGGCAGTCTGCCGGTTGGGTGGGGCGGGGTCTCAGAGAGACAGTGGCAATCAGCTCAATGCAGCCTCAGTCTTACTGCTAATTTGGTAACTGTTTTAAGTTCCTGCAGATGACCCAGATCAAGCAAGACCAACTGCTGTCTGGGACTGGCCCACAAGTCCCTGATATCTGTCCAAGTTCGTGTTGGCAGCAGCAATCTGCCCAACCTTATCTCTGAAATGGGGCTTACAGCGCTGGCCGCTGTAGCTGGGATTAGAAAAGCTGCTCACATCAATGGCTGTCAGGCTGTGAATACTTCACTGTGAATCACTCAGCTCAGGGCTTGGCAGCCAGCCATAAACAACTGCCCCTGGCAGTCTGTAGGTTAGGCGGAGCGGGCTGATCCCCTCAGACCAGTGTCTCCTAATGGCTCGGTGGGAGAGGTCTGTAGAGGGGCGGGACTAAGGCACAATGGTAGCTGCCTTTCCAGCCCTCTTTCTGACTTCAGGTAATGGAGACTTTTTCAGAATGAATCCCATGTGAGGCTCAGACCCACCACCGATGTCCTGGGTGAGTGTCTGCAGGTCAGAAAACCTTCATGTGGGTCCTTCAAAGGGATATCTAGGGGCTCAGTCACCTTCCATCTCACCAAGATGGCTGAAATCCCCTCTGGTTTCTACAGTCAGAGTTATTGGAATCTCTTCTCCCTGGGCTGGGACCCTGGGCTGGGAAGCCCCCAGATGTGACTAGGACCCCCCTCTCTTTCAGGAAAGCCTCTGCAGCCTCGCTCTCCCTCCCGGTGATCCTCCACCACCTGCGGATGCGCGTTCAGCCTGATTTGGGACTTTGCCCCTCCTACCGGCTTCGATGTGGCTTCTTTATATTATCAGATGTAGATGTTATGATTAGCTGGACTTCAGGTGATTCTCCACATTGATTATTTCATAATTTGTTTGTAATTTCAATGTGGTCCTGGGAGGAGACTAGCCCTGCTTTTACCTAGTCCACCATATTCCCCCCTGAGAGCATTTCTGTGACATCATTTGCATAGATTTGCATTTCCTATGCTGCCATCTATCCCAGGGTCTGCAACCTCTGGCTAGCAGGCTGGTTTTCTTTGGCAAGCAACCTGGCAGTCCTCACACCTCCAGCCATCCTTGCCATGGACTCTGCTGCTACATCCTCCAATGCTCACAGACCCCTCAGAGTGGTGGCTTTGTTTCCTGCTCATCAATAGTCATCCAGGCAATGGCAGCTCAATTGCTAGTCATATTTCTCTGTACTCAGGGCAGAGTGTGCAGTGGATCCTGCTCTCCCCTCATCTCATGCCCACCCCCGCTGTCCCCATCCCACCCCAAGTGGAAAGATCTTGTTAATCCGGCATTTGTTTGTTCATTCGTTCAATTGATTTATTGAGCATTTATTAAATTCCAGGTGCTGTGCTAGGGATTGAGAATGTAAAGAAAGTAAAGGGGCTATCCTGAGGTGCTTCCTCACTCATCATGCCTAGGGATTCAACAACCTGGAGCTGGGTTCTTTCCAGTGTCCTCCTTCTACCATTCCTCACACTGGACCTGAAGTTTCAATGGCTTCACCTTCAGCACCACACCCAAACCTGACTACTAGATGTCCCCAGTCCACCCATTGGAAGTGGTACCCAAACCTCTTCTAGCAGCATGAGAGCCCTTCCTCTTTGGGAGACAATGTGGGTGGAGCTGTGGGCCACACCCAAACAGGACTACTGGGCCTAGCCTCTGTACTTCTTTGGGGCTGAAAGGGGCTTCTCACTCCTGTGGGCTGGTTGGGGTCTCAATGATGGTTTTCCTTTATTGGCTTTTGTCTAAAAATGTGAAAGACAGACAGGGCAGCCAGGAACAAAGAGTGACCGCTGAGTTACATGGATGAAGCACAGAGTTAGTGGCAGAAAGTCCAAGTTCCAGACAAGAGTCTAAAAGCCCTGTCCTGGGGACTCTTAGGGGACTATGGTCATGGCCCGACCTCTCTGAGCAGGGCTGTGTTTTGACCAATTCTCAAGAGTCCAAGATTCCAGACAAGAGTCCAAAGGCTTGGTCAGGCAAGGGCAGCTTCCCCATCCAGCTCTGCAAAGGTACAGACTCCATTAACATCTTTCATCCCAGAGGTCTCTCTTTCTTGGTTTCCTATTTCTGTCAGAGGCCTCTGAGTTTTCTCATTCCTCCAGGCTGTAAGTCTCACTCTTCTAAGACACCACGTTCCCATTTATTCCAGCACAAATCCAGTAAGTCACCACATCTTCTCCTGTCCTGCTCCCTATGCTACCATACTAGTTGAGGCTGAAATAACCTCTTGCTGGCACCGTTACTGCATCCTCTTAGCCAGTCTCCCTGTCCTTTGATCTAACTTAGTCTACAGTTAGATTAAATTTCTTAAAACAAAATTTCAGCACCTTTGCATTCAAAAATTTTTGGTGTCTTCTTAAAGCCCATAGAATAAAGTCACTTTCATTCTTGTGCCATAGAATTTTTTGTTTGTTTCTGATTTTTGTTTTTGTATCACCTAGTGCAATGCCTACTACAAAAAATAATAATGATGGTTAACATTTTGATGTAATTACTGTGTGCCAAATACTGTTTTAGGTATTTTATATGTATTAACTCATTTAATTCATTCATCAACCATGGGAGGTAACTATTATATTACATTTTACAAATGAATAAACTAAGGCACAAAATAATTAAGGAACTTGCCCCCAATCTCACAGCTAGTAAGTGGTGGAGCTGGGATTTGAATTCTGTGGTCTGACCCCAGAGCTCACACTTTCAGTCACCATGCAGAATATTCCCCTAGATGGATGGGGAAAGAAGGGAAGAATCAATACATGCATTCATAAATCAGTAAATGAAAATGAGTGAGTGAATGAATGAATAAAGATACTCCACACATAGGTCACCAGACAAACATACTGATGTATTTTAAAATAGTTTTATTCTACCTTCTTCTGAGTAGAGACAGTATAACGTAGTGGTTAAGGACATGGACTATGGAGTCAGATAGACCTTCATTTGAATTCTGACACCACCATTTATTGGCCATATAGGTTTGGGCAAATTATTTAAGCTCTGCAAGCCTCTATTCCACAACTGAAATGGGAATTATAATAGCACTATTATAGATGAAATGAAATTATGTGTAGCCAGCACATCACAGAGTAGGACATCAATAATTAGCTGTCATCATTACCATGGGGGCAGGTTCCTTGTTCTCACTGCTCCTGAGGACAGTCCAAGCAGAAAGGTTGAATTGTAAAAAGTGATTTGTTGTAAAAAGTGATTTGTTCTCTGTTAGTCAGAGACAGCAGATATGATGGGTGATAAGGATTGATGAGGAAGAAACCTGCAAGCTCCTGTGCAGAGAGAGGCTGAAAGAAGAGGGTGGCCCCAGGACAGGGCTCTGGTTTGGAAGGAGGTGGTTGATAAACAATAGTGAGATAGCACCACTATCCAGTGCACTCCTCACATAAAGAGGGTTCTGCAAAGACAGCTTCACTTTTCCTCCCCTGTTCAATATTAAACGTGGTGAGAATTGGTAGTCATTTTTTAAGCCATAAAGCATTGCTAACACATTTTTAATATTTCTCTTTTTTGCCATGGGTAGGGTTTTTATTTTTTATTTTATTTTATTTTATTCAAATTCTCTGTTGTTTAGTGAACACAGACTATCTTCCGAAGAATGTAATTTTGTGGATAGATAGATTTAAATGTTATGCTCTGGTCAAATCTATAATGGCTATTTTTCTTTATTGATAATTTCTTGTTTCAGTGTGTCACTACCAAGAAAATTCACTTGGAGGC
>NW_006438126.1:398397-401606 GCF_000325575.1 Pteropus alecto | reverse complement strand
ATCAAACCCACTCCCTCTCAGGTGGTAAGAACAAGGGTGGTGTCTTCATCTTTTATATTGAGGGCCAAGTAGAGTGCCTGGCACAATTTGGATACCCAGTGATAACACCAGGGATTCTAGTTCTGGAGATCTACCACTCACTGTGTGAATTTGGAAAAGTTATTTCATACCTTTGTGTCTAGATTTTTAATTTATAAAATAGGAATAATCTTAGTAATCCATTTAATAGGGTTATTGTGTTGATTCCTTTCTCTCTCCTTCCCTTCTTCCTTCTCTCCCTCTTTCCCCCATCCATCATATTGGGCCCATTCAGTCTCACATGTTTATATAACACTCTGAAGTTCACAAGGTCTTTTCAAATATATTATCTCATTTTTTTCTGAAATAAGGAAAAATTAACATCTTCATCTTTCAGATGAGGAAATTAAACTCAAAGATTTGGCCAGGATAATAAAGCTGGTAGTTAGCAGAGCTGGGACTCAAATCAGGGTTTTGGACACCAAGTCTAGATTCTTTTGGGTTAAAAGAAACCAGATAGTAGTTCTAAAGCAAATGGCACTCACTCAAACTGGTTCTAATACAATTCTCAGCCTTTTTCTTCAGATGGGGAGAAGTCAGTCAAACCAGGTGTTTGACATCAAAGGAAGGAAACACCCAGTTCAGAGGCTGAATTTTCCTTTTTTTCCTCAGGCTTGTGGCAAGGATGGGGTGCAGCCTGTGGAGGCAGCAGTTCAGTCTGATGTTAACATTAGGAAAGAACTGTACATATGTCTGTGAGTGATCTCTGTGGGTCTGCTGCCTCCAGGTCCTGAGTCCCCTGAGATGAACCAATGAAGGAAGGAAACACTCACTGAAGGGTTGCCCTGTGCCAAGAGCATACTCATGTGAGAACCTCTCATCATCTCAGCCACTTTCTAAGGAGATAATATGGTCTCTGTTATTATTTTTCCCATTTTTAAGGTGGATAAACTGAGGCTTGGATTGTCCAGGGTCACGCAGCTAGCAAGTAATGGCACTGAGATTCATAGGCACAGCTGTCTCATTTCAAAGTCCATTTTCTTTCTACTAAGCCAAATGAAGTAGCACAGGGAACAGAAGAAAGAGATAGGTGGCTTGGGAAGGGAAGTTAAGAGTAAAGGAGGAAGACCCTGGTTAAAATATCAATTTAGAGAGCCATGTTGTATAAAAAATTATTTACATGGTGCGACAAAAGCCCACTCTTCTCCATTTATTCTAGTCTGTATATTTCATATTGTGTTAGTCAATTAGTGATAACTGTCAGCATTTATGCCCTTGTGTGGCCCCTTTTCATGCTTTTGACCAATGAATTGTGTCGAAGCTGATGCTGTGTGACTTCTGAAGATGAGTCATAAACAGTCTTGCAGACCTCTCGTCCTCTTTGAGTGCTGACTCTGGGGGAAGCCACCACCATATAAGTAGTTTGACGACCCTGAGACCACCATCAAGTGAGGAAGCCCAAGCTAGCTGTGTGGAGAAGTTGTGTGGAATGAGGGAGAATCCCAGCTGGCCCCCGGTTGTTCTAGCTATCCTAACTGAGGCACCAGACACGTGAGTGAAGAAACCATATTAGATGGCAGACCCCATCTAGCCTTAAGATGACTCTGGTCCCAGCCTCCATAAGACTGTAACTATGAGAGAGTCTAATAAAAACCATCCAGCTGAGCCCAGTCAGCACACAGAAATAGGAAAGATAATTAGTAAATTGTTGTTTGAAGCCACTCAGCTTGTGTTTTGGGGGAGGTATGGTGAACACTTGCCATAAATCTCCATGAATCTGGACATCTCTCTTGATCTGGGGAAGCTCAAGGAAATTTTGGGCCTGGTGTGTCCATATGACTGCTCTATACTACTTAGCTTAAAATGACTCACAGTGCCATGAGAACTGGTCTTTAACAAAAGGCCCTGAGTTTGTTTCCTGGTTCTTCCATGCTAGCTGTGTGACTTTAGATAAGTCAGTGCTCTTTCAAAGCCTTAATTTCTCTATAAGTTATCCAGTCATTGAGCATTAAGGACTCTTCTACTTCTCTGATTCTGAGCCTCCTTGATGGTCAAGGAGGGAGCTCAAGACAAAGATAGTCTAGAATCCTAGCTCTGCCTGACCAGGAGAAGTTCCTGCCTGTCGAGGAAGAGCAGGGCTCTTGAGAGGAGCAGACTTCAGGGGTGGCTGTGAAATGTCTGGTGACAATATTTGTGTCTAAAGATACAGTAGCTGAGAACCATCTAGTTACAGCCTCTTGAGTCATTCATAACTTGACATTTCTCATCATACCTACTCTCTCTCAGTATTCCTCATCTGTAGCCATGAAAAATGGTGGGAACTCAGTTAGGAGGGCCCAGTCCATCCATTTTCCTGTCTCAGGAGCCCAGCTCAGTACCTTATATGTAGCTGGTACCTGTGAATAAAGTACAAGAGAGCAAGAGTATCTCAAATCAGCTGAATACCTCTATATATGTACACACAGATGCTCTTGGCCACTTTCCCACCAGGAATTCATTCAGATGTGCTGTGACTCTCTAAATGTCAATGCAGGTATAACCTTAAGATGGATATTTATTCAGGAGAGAGGCTCAGGGCCCAGGCATTATGGTGCTGTGAGGGCCTCTCTCCTGGGCCTGTGGTAGTGTGCTAAGGCTCTGGCCAGGACCTCTGCTGGACTGGGATATGGGCTAAGCAGGTATCAGAACCCCACACCTCCCTGCTCTAGACCCCTCTCTTTTCCAGTGACTCTCAGATGATTTAAGTGTCTTTTACCAGAAAGAAGGCTGTGACTCAAGGTTGCAGGGAGGACCAAATGACACCCCCCCGCCACCGCAAGGCACAGTCCCTACTGCCACCCCATTCCTGCCTGAACCCTCACAAGAGACGAGGGTCATGGCAAAAGTAGTGAAAGGAATCCCACATGGGAGAATGTCCTCATCCCATTCCAGAAGAAAGGATTTTTTTAAAGTCAGGGAGACATTTTGAAAGTGCAAGTTCTGACTAATATTTGGATAATATATTTCACTTGGCAAAGTGCTGCCATTTATATAGTGCTGTGTAATTCTCATATTAATCAGATGAAGTAGTGATTATTATTATGTCCACTTTATAGATAATTCAACTAAAATTTAGAGATTCTGAGTTACTTTCCTAAGATTACCCAAATAATGACTAGCTTTAAGCTCAAGGCTTATCCTCAACCGGGAAT
>NW_006438126.1:390762-398381 GCF_000325575.1 Pteropus alecto | reverse complement strand
TCCGTCCAGTCCCTACCCCCACACTCACCTTCGAAGCTGAGATAACCAGACCATGGGTGTCCCAGATTGTAGAAAATATCACATTTGCTACTTCTTCTACATAATACTGAATTCAACCTAAATCTAACCCCACTTCACCCTATCTGGCTTCTGAAATACATTTTAATCTTACTCTGAAACTGGTTCCATTAACCTTTGACCTACAAGAAATAAGTCAGAGTTTTCAAGGGTGAGGACATCTGCCTGTTGGTCAGTGCCTCCTATGCACCTGAGCCAGGTCAGTTGGGGCTTCGAGAGGTCAGGTGAGCACAGAGCCGTGGACAAGACCTGACTACACATTCATCTTCAGCCCTGCACTCAGGAGAGCAATGACTCAGAAACAGGCCATTCACATCTTTTTGCTAATCACTGCTGGGTGTGATTGAACACCTTAACATTCTTTAGTGAAAGTTTAGCTCAGCCACAACTCAGGGTGCTACCTGAGGAATGAGGTTTACCTGGAATATCAGAATCACAGAAATTAGAGATGAAAAAAGGATGCTGAAGCCAGAGGCAGCCTGTCTCCAGGGGCTGCACACAGGTTCTTCTTGATAATAGACTTTCCCCTTATTCCTCCAGTCCAGGCTGCTGCCTCCCCAAAGACCGCTCTCTGCTGTTTCTCAGAAAAGACATGTTTATAGAAATGAGAGGTCTCTGTCTATCCCTCCATGGTTTGCTTTGAAATTTATGAATCATTCAGAAGCTGATGAAGAGAAGGGAACCAAGAATGTAAAGGAACAGGGAGGATAGCTGGAACACTCTGAAGCTGGAGATTTGGGGCAATGTGGCACCTGTGCATTCTGACTACTTACTTGCTGTTTAATCTTTGGCAAAATTTTAACCTGTCTGAGCCTCAGTTTTCTCATCTATAAAATAGGAGCTAATGATGCCTATGCATAAGAGCAGTTAATGTACGAGCATCTCACGTTGTGACTGGCTCATGCGAATCACTCTACAGTATATTATTATCCTTATTATTTTCTCTCCAGATCCATCTCCTTAAAATAGGGCTAAGCAGGTTCTTTGGCCACGGGGTTTCACTCCACCAACATCTGCAGAGTTACTACTGTGTGTCATACTCACAGGGTAATGATGATCAAGACAGACAGTTTATCTGACCTTACCAAGATTACCGTCTTTATGAGTTTCCTGGAAGGAGGCTAAGATAATAATAAGGATGCTCGTCATCTGATCTGATAGTTCTCTTGCACAGACTGTAACCCCACAACTCACTGGGGATAGTAGAGAGGTCACAAAAACAGGATGACATTCCAAAGACAATATGGGAATATAAAGGTGTAGTTCCTCCACCTCCAGTGGCATGACCCCAGGGCCATCTTATCCCACCTGGCTCCCCCAGGGCCGTTATCTCACACACACACACACACACACACACACACATACTCACACCATCCAATAGCATCTAAAATCAGTCACTCTTAACCTTGCTGGCACCTTAGTGGTTCTCGCCCATGGCTGATGCCCAGGCTACGCTCAAATCAACTAAGTTAGAATGTCTGCGGGTAGGACCCAGGCATCAGGATTATTACCATCACCCCGAGCTGAGACCCATAGTTCTAAGCAGACATAACTATGAAGGGAAAAGGGCACTAGACCTCTGCTCTTCACTACTTATTTGATTTCATTGATCCCCTTCTTGACGAGGAGGATATGAATGCCTCCCTCACCAACAGCTGCAGCCAAAGTGAAACAGAACTTTGAGAAAGTGCTTTGGGAAGGCCTGCCCAGATGAGTTCTGTGACTTGCTGAGGAGCAGGCAGTAGTGTGAATAATTCCTTGAAGACCAAGCACCGAGTGCATCCAGTGGTTGCTCAGCCTGAGAGGGTGCCAGGTGGATCCCCTCAGTCATGTCCCATATGAAGCTCCCTTCTGTCTCACCACACAGTCATCCTAAATTTAAACTGTCAGTCTTGGAGCCTCCCCTCCCCCACCTCCTCCTTGTCTGTCTTCTCCCTCTCCATTCAGATCCGAGTACTGTTATCTTTAGGTGCTGCATTTCCAATACCTTGTGCCCAATAAACAAGCAAGTATCAGGGATCCTGTATTTGAAAGGAGCCTGTATTAATCACAGTGAGATATGTGCGTATCAAGAATCCAGCTAAGGTCCTTCAAAGATCCCTTGAGAAGAGCTGGGAGGTTGGGCTGATCCTAAGACCAGTGGGTGTGCTGAGGAATGAGGAGGGGCCTGAGCCCACCAGACAAGCACATGGAGCCCTATCTGTGGACTCAGGACTGTATTGGGGGGCTGTAAGGGGCCATGGAGACTAAATAAAACAGTCTCTGACTTCATCTCGTTTATAACCTATATTAGGAGTGTCACACACTAGGCTTTAAAATGCTTATAAAGCAACATATAGACAAGTGCAAAGTAGTGAATCAGGGTTGAGGAAGTGGCGAGGAGAAAAAAATATCAGGTGAGAAGTAGGCCTGGGGGCAAGAGGGTAGAGTAGGAAGAGACCTAGAGCTTGAGTAAAAGAGGAGATTATGCCTTATTAGTGGGAAGAGAATAGATAGAAAGGGGAAAGGAGGGGAGGAGAAAGGAAGGAGAGACTTTGTATGCAGTAAGAAAAATATTGTTTTATGAAACTTTTGTTTCAGTTTTGTGGTGTGTGTGTGTGTATTTATTGGACCCTGATATCAAATTTATTTCCTACTGTGAATCATGGACTAAAATGTGTGTGCATCATGGGAGTCAAAGCTCTAGGTTTGAGATTAGCTCAAACCTATGTTACTTGGGCGAAGTCACTTTACCTTCCAAAAATCTGAATGACACTTCCTGAATTTGCTGTGAGGATGAAATAAGATAATACATGTGAAAGTTCTTTGAAAAATTTAAAATAAGAATAATCCATTATTATTAAGTGAAGTCAATCAGAAACCAGTTCAGAAGAGGTGAATTTAGATCTGGACTTTGAAGATGATGATGATAATAATGATTATCATGACAACTCACATTTAGATGGTACCAGCTATGTGCCTGCGCTGTTCTACAAAGAAGTGAAATATGGACTGTGGGCATGGAGGGGTCCACCTTCCATGGCCAGGGTATTGGGACAAAGCTAGGTAACAAGAAAGCCTGGTTGCTCGGCCAGCATCATGTGGTGAGTCACACCAAACAGAAATGGTAAAGTTGAGTGCAGGGGCAGCTAATCTGAGTACTGGCTACATTTGAGTGTCTCCAAAGTCCCCAGCAGAGGTGTGCTGATATGGATCTGTCAGTTCTCTTTCCGTAGAAAAGAGAATTGCAATAGTCTTGCTCTGAAGCACGGTGTTGTCTTTCAACAAGTGGAGAAGGAATTGTTAGATGTGACTTACATCTATCTGCCCGGAGCCTGTATGAAGATGTGCCAGCCTCTCCTGTTCTCAGAAAAACCAGAGGTATCGCTCCAGACACGTAGGCCTACCTGGGTCCCAGGAGGTACTCTTCTTCCTGGACAGAGGCCTACTTCTGCTTTGACTTGGGCCTGTGAAATCCCAGATCCTAGTTGGAAGGTTGTGATCAGGGTGCAATTGAAGACTTACTGCAGGAAATTGGAGCTGCCAAGCTCCTAACAATTGAGATATTTTTATACTCTGCATTTTGCAAATGTATGATAAGTGCTTGGGAATCACAAAGGTCCTATAGGCGCTCCATATTACAAGTCAAATCCCATTATTACAAGTACCATTGCAGTGAAACTTTCTGTATGACAAACGCAATCTCCATGTCTTAGCCAATGGCTCACTTATTTCAAACAATATTCAGTATGCTGACAGTGATGGCTACCTCTCTGAGCACTTGGTTCAACTGTTCATCCTGCTCACTCCACAGCACACCCATGCACCATTTTGTACCATTCATCATTATTTGATGCTTATCATTCTTGCCTTCCCAACTGGATAAAGATGTCCTTAAGGACAGAGCTGCTCCTGCTCTGGGGACCAGCATGCGTGCATGTGAGGCCTGCTAGGCCTTTATTGGTTCTTGCACCAAGTGTTTCCTGCTCACTTACTACAAGTGTTACACCAGATATGAGATGACCATGCCAAGAAGATGCAGTCTTGCTCTCAAGGGGCTCAGTAGATTCAGTATAAGAGGTCCATCCTGTAACAGGCTCAGAACAGGGATCCATGGAAGTGGTACCAAACACAGACTCAAGGGGTTCAGGAAGATTTCCTGGAAAAAGTGACATCAAAAATAAGAGGTGAAGAATTGAGAGTCCAGTAGTAAACCCATATTTATACGGGCAAAGAATGTTTGACAAAAAAGCAAAAAAACATACAGTGGAGAAAGAAAAGTCTCTTCAATAAATGGTGCTGGGAAAACTGGAAAGCCACTTGCAAAATAATGTAACCAGACTGCTGTCTATTGCCACACACCAAAATTAACTCAAAATGGATTAAGGACCTGAATATAAGACCTGAAACAATAAAACGCATAGAAGAAAACATAGGAATGAAACTCAAGGACCTCGGACTTAAAGAAGATTTTATGAATATGACCTCAAAGGCAAGGGAAGTAAAAGCAAAAATAAATGAATGGGACTAAATCAAACTAAAAAGCTTCTGCTCAGCAAAAGAAACCATCAACAAGGGAAAGATACAGCCATCAGAATGGGAAAATATATTTGCAAGCAAGGCCTCTGATAAGGGCCTAATATCCAACATATACACAGAACTCATATGACTCAATAACAATAAAAAACAAAGGATCTAATTAAAAAATGAGCAGAGGACCTGAACAGATACTTCTCCCTAGAGGACATACAAATGGCCAAAAAATATATGAAAAGATGCTCGACATCGCTAGCTATTAGGGAAATGCAAATCAAAACCACAATGAGATACCATCTCACACCTGTTAGAATGGCTATAATCAACAGGACAAGCAATAACAAATGATGGAGAGGATATGGAGAAATAAGAACCCTCATACAGTGCTGGTGGGACTGCAAATTGGTACAGCCACTATGGAAAACAGTATGGAGGTTTCTCAAAAAACTTAGACTTGATCTACCATATGATCCAGCAATCCCACTACTGGGTATTTACCCCAAAGACCTGAAAACTCATATCTATAAAGATATTTGCACACCAATGTTTATAGCAACAGTATTCACAGTGGCCAGGACATAGAAGCGACTGAAGTGCCTTATGATAGATGATTGGCTAAAGAAGCTGTGGTACATATATACAATGGAATATTACTCAGCCATAAGAAGAGATGAAATACAGCCATTTGTGACAACATGGATGGAACTCGAGATAATCATGCTAAGTGAAAGCCAGACAGAAAAAGTTGAAAATCACATGATATCACTTATATGTGGGATATAAACCTAAAAGGAACAAATGAACAGGACAAATAAGCAGAGACTCATGGACATAGACTAGAGACTAGTGGTTACCAGAGGACTATAGAGCAGTGGTTACTAGTGGGGTGGGAGAGGAGGGAGGAGGCAGACGGGGTAAAGGAGGTCAAATATAGGGGGTGGGGGTGGGTGAAGTGGGTAAAGGGGATCAAATATATGGTAGCTGAAGGAAACTGGACTTTGGGTGGTGAACACACAATAGAATGTACAGATGTCAAATGATAATGTACACCTGAAAATTATATAATTGTATTAACCAATGTTACTCCAATAAATTTAATTAAAAAAATAAATAAATAAAAATAAGAGGTAAAAGATAAGCAGGGTTTATCCAGATAGGTGGGAGAGGGGAAGAGTCAAGGCAGTGGTGGGAGCTGGACTTGAATTCTAGGTGGGTTAACACAATAATTATAGTTCACTTTTATTGAATACTTACAATTTCCAGGTACAAAATAGAGACTCTGCAGACATTATTTCATTTAAACCTCACATCAACCCTACTATCCCTATTCTATAGATGAGGTAACTGAGGCTTTAAGAGGTTAAATATTTTGCTTAATTAATTTGCATAATATAAGTATTAGCTATCATTATTATTATCGTAATCATTAATATTATTATTATCTTTAAACTCCAAATCTAAATTCACCTCTTCTGGTAAATTAGGTTTCTGATTAACCCCCATCTAACAATAATGTTGCACTGCTAGTAATAGGCTGTCTCAATATTTGAATCCATTGCTTAACACTCCAGAAGTGAGAGAAAGCATCAGTCAGGGGTAGGGGGAAGGCCTCAGTCTGGCCCAGCATGGTGCAGGAAGGGGTGAGAGAACAGGGAGGCGAGCAGGGCTGGTCATGAAGGGTATGAGGCCATGGAAAGATAGCCATCTAAGTGGTCCAGTGGGGAATTACATGCCAGCCTATAGTTTTAGAAAGGTTCCTCCAGCTCCATTATAATGAATGGATTCCAGGGCACAGCTGAAAGCAGAAGGACATGTTAGGGGCTATTTTCTTATCTAAACAAGAGATTTGGGCAGCCTGAATTCAGGCTTCATGAGAGATAAGAGAGCATTTTAAGAGGTAGACGGGATGGGAAGAGACCCAGTTATAGAGGCTGGCTCTAGGGTTGGGGAAGACAATGGGAGGTCCCACCACTGTCCATACCCAAGAGGGCCTGAGAGACAAAAAGGGCTCTATAGGTGGCCAGGCTGGTGGTGGGGTGGTGTTTGGGAGGCAGGTGATGCTGGGAGTCAAGCAGCAACAGTCTAGTGGTTCTGCAGGAGCAGTCCCTTCAATGCAGGTAAAGTACCCAGTCCCCTGGGGGAGGGTAAGTGTGAACATCAAGTACAGCCAGATCGGCTGGTTTCCAAATAGTAGGGAATCAGAGGATTAGGACCACAAAACAAAGACTAACTGGATCATCATGGGCAGGATGAGGTAAAAAGTGTTAGGGTTGCAATGCTGGGGTTTCAGAGGTACCTGGCAGGCTTCATGAATAAAGGCAGAACTGGCCTCGTGGTGTACCTGAGCCAGCTGATATCCTTTCTGAGGACCAGGGTACCAGTGATTCCATCTGGGTGGGCTGATAGGGGCAGTGTCCTTGTCCTCTGCTGTTTTGTTTTCTTCCCCAGTGCTCAGCCCAGAGGTGAGAATGTGGTGGGCACTTGGCAAACACTAGTTAAAATCGAAGTCTGACATCATGTTCTAATTTACATCCCCACCTCCAACTTTTGAAGTCTGTTTTATTGACAGTGTATAGAGTTTGGAAATCCTAGAATGAGACAAAGTGCTCAAGGGAATGATTCTAAAATAGGTGGTGATGCTCCCCAGCCAATATTTGGAGTGTTGTGAGAAGAGAAATATTTCCAGAGTTAATGACTCAGAATGCTGCAGGAAAGCTCTAGAGAATTTAGTGCCTCTGCGTCTCTTCTCCCTCTCATTAGGAGTGAGTAGTGGTGTTTTAAATTCTTTAAAGTGGCTCTTCAGTCAAGAAGGAGTTTATAAAAATAATTTCTGCATCAGAGTATATGGAAGATGACAGGCAGCAGCTGGATGTGGGGTTAAGAGAGCAGGGAAGGGAAACCAAGAAGGCTGGAGGCAGGAGCTGGTGAATAAACAGGGCAGAGCTCTTAACCCCACAGTCAAGCAGAGGAGGCTCCACCATGCTCAGCAGCAGGCAGTTAGGAAGCCTGGAGCAGGGGCGTTCAGC